>NC_084845.1:41937703-42305203 GCF_033115175.1 Lepus europaeus | reverse complement strand
GTTTGTTGATGGCTCTGTGATGGTTGACTTTCCACAGCCTCAGAGCCAGGGGTGTAGTTGAACTTCAGGGAGGATGTGGGGCAGGGGCAGTGGATTGAGACAGAGGGGCTGCTGGAGGCAGGGAGAGGAGCTGCTGGCTGTGAATAGCCAGGAGGGGTGGGCTGGGGCTCCGGACAGCCTGTGGTCCTGGAACCTTCTGGCTGGACAGGGGTGGAGCAGAACTCACAGTCGCAGCCTAGGCACCTATTTGGGGGAAGAAGGGAGTGGCTGAAGGTGGCATCCAGGCCACAGGCTGTTGGGTGTCTGCCGACAGGGGACCTCCCCGAGGCTGGGTCAGAGCACGGGTGTGGAGGCCAGTGACAGTGTTGGTGTGCGAGGAGTGGGGTTCCGGAGTACCCACGCTGAGTGGCATGTGGAAATGGCAGTGAGCTGGAAGGCATTGGCTTAGAGGCCGGGGCCAGGCTGTCCCACCCCTGTGTGCAGCCAGGACATCCTGGCACGTTGAGCACTCACTGTGTGCCACATCAGGCCAGCGGCACCACAGCCCGAGCAGGTGCAGGCACGCACGCTCCCCATTGACAGATCAGAGAGGGGAAGTCAGCAGTTGCCCAGGTCACCTGGCCAGAAGTGGGGATGACTGGAACCCAAGCTTATCTGGATGAAGAGGCTGTGCTCCTGGCAGCCCCGCCCTGCTGGCTCCTGTGGCCCCCAAGTCCCCTGCCTGCACTCTGCCTCCTCCACACTGTCAGCACCTGTGCCCGTGGCCTTTGCCCTCTTAGACCCCTGCTACCACCAAGTCTTCTCAGGGGGGCTCTTCCCCAGCTACACTCAGCCAAGCGTCTTCTCGCCCTCTCCCTCCATCACTCTTGGCACACCTGGCTGCTGTGCCGTCCTCTTTGTGGGTATCCCAGTGGTGACCAGCAGATCGGGATGATTTCCCTACCGAAGTCAATTTGTCCAACAAAACATCCAAAAATAGCTGAGCCAGAAGTCCTGTCTTGCAGTGTGACCTGGAACAAATCTTTTCCTCCATTTTGACCTCAGTTTCCTCATCTATAAAATGGGTATAAGTTAGTACATCTCATGATGGACAGGGATCATGCTTCAAGATCAAAGTAGATAATGAATGAAGAAACATTTTGTAGCTCTTGCATGTCACAGACATGGAATAGACTGGTGCAAATATTTGTGCTGACCTAGAATGTCCTACTCAGCCCCAGGATTGAGGTCTGGGTGACACGGGGAAATTAGGGCAAGGCAAGGGAAGAGCATAGCTGGTAGCTTGCATGACCTCCGTCTGCTGGCCTGTGTGTCCCTCTGAGTGCAGGGACAGCTCTCAGAGACAATCACCGTGTCCCCCTCCCCATCCCGCTGAGATGCACAGATCCTGTTGAGACCCAAGCCCGGCACTCAAAGCACCCAGGTCAGCAGGAACTCAGAACTGCTCGTGCCCATCCATCTCCCGGCGAGGCGGGCTCAGCAGCCCATGGCCGACAGCCGGGCGGAGGGACCCGCTCACTCAACGTTCCTTCTTCTCACAGACATTGTTTTACAAACATGCTAATGTGGCTCCAACACATGGTGTGGTGCCCGGCATGTGGAGGGTGCTAGAGGTGCACACCAGCATCGTCCGGTCACCCTCGCCCCCGTCAGCTCACACAGCTGGTGGCACCTCGGTGCGGGCACCGCCCCCACGTGCACAGGGCCCTGTTCCCTCCCTCTGGTCCCCAGGACCTCACGGCATGGTAAGAAAGGTGATGCTGTCCACGGACACGAGTTCTTCCTACACAGGCAGAAACGGGGAATAGTACCCACCCCCCAAAAAGGAGTAAGAGGGCAAGGCGGGGCAGGAGGAGGGAGGGGAACCTCAGATGTCTGCAGGCAGAGGTGGAGAAATCTGGGCAAGCCTGCCCCACCTGCAGGGGGCAGCAGTCAGCCATCTCCAGACATTAGTCCGGGAATGTGAGGCCAGGATTGCCAGGTCTCCCGATCTGGACATGAAAAAGCGTTTGTGTTCTTTTTCTAATTTTTAAAAGCACAGTGCAGGCCAAGCAAAAGGCCCACTGGTTGTCAACTCTGGTTTGAACTGGTTTATAAGAAGCAATTAATCTCTGCCCAGGGAAGGCTCCATGGGGGCTCAGAGCCTGATCGCAAAGGAAGGCCTGGCGAGACGGCCACGTGGAGATGACAAGCGGCATGTTCTGGGCAGAGGGGACTGCGCGGGGCTCCCCGAGGCCGGGCGAAGCTGGAGCGCTCGGGACCTGGGGGAGAAACCAGCTGAGCCGGAGATGCAGAGACCAAGGGTCTGCTGGCTGCAGGCTAATGGGACGTGGGCAGAGAGCAAGAGTCTGGAGGGGTAGGTCACACACGGATTGTTGAGGACCTTGAATGCCAGGCTTGGGAATTTCAGTCGCATAAGGTTGTGGACCAGGGCCGGTGTTGTGGCACCGCGGGCTAAGCTGCCAATGACAACACTGGCGCCCCCCACACTGGAGCGCTGCTTCCTGCTGCCCATCCAGTTCCCTGCCAATGTGCCTGGGAAAGCAACAGATGATGGCCCAAGTTCTGTGGCCCCTGCCCCCCACGTGGGAGATCTGGTTGAAATGCCTGGCTCCCAGTTTTGGCCTGGTCCAACCTTGGCAGTTGTGTCCACTTGGAGAGTAAACCAGCGGATGGAAGATCAATCTCTCCCTCTCTCTCCCTCTAACTCTGCCTTTCAAATAAATCAATCTTAAAGAAAAAAAAAAAAACACCTTGGGGCCGGTTCTGTGGCACAGTGGGTTAGGCTGCCATCTGCAGTGCCGCCATCCCTTATGGATACTGGTTCAAGTCCCGGCCGCTCTGCTTCCAATCTAGCTCCCTGCTGGTGGCCTGGAGAAGTAGCAGGAGGATGACCCAAGTCCTTGGGCCCCAGTACCCACATGGGAGACCTGGAAAAAGCTCCTGTCTCCTGGCTTTGGATTGGCCAGCTCCGCTGTTGCAGCCACTTGGAGAGTGAACCAGTACATGGAAGATCTCTCTGTTACTCTTCCAAATAAAATAAATAAATCTTTTTTTTTAAAAAAAAAAAAAGGAAAAAAAATCTGTGTGCCTATGGGCTGACAATATTTGAGAGGTTTCTATGAGCCAGGTCCTCGGCCACACCTCTTTTAATCTTCACAGTCCCTTGGAGACTAGCATGCCCATTTTACGGATGAGAAAATGGAGGCATGGAGTGTTTAAATTCATGCAGAAATCCTCGCACGGAGTAAGAGACAGAGCAAGTCCTCAGAGCTAGTCCTTTCTGATCCAAAAGTGTGACGCCTTGCCTGCTAGGTCACACCGCAGTGATGGGCTTCGGAGCGCTGCTGCCCCCCCCGCCCCCTCCCCCCACAATGTCTGTGCTTCCTGAGACTTGAAGACTGGGTTTCCACATTTCTGGAGAAGTCTCGCCCCGCCCCTTCTTAAACACAGCTGTCTCTGAGAGTGGGGAGGCGGGGTGTTTAAAACAGGAGTTGTTGAACTAATTGCCAATTATCTCTGAATAGGGTGTGGTTTCCATCAGCTGTGGGGGATTTTGGTCCCCGGCCATTGCCTACCGCTGCTGGTACTTGGAGTGCGTTGAGATATTCTTGGCCTCCCCCTTCATTTTTTTTTTTTATTTTTATTTATTTATTCTTTTTGACAGGCAGAGTGGATAGTGCTGCGGCCAGCGCATCTCGCTGATCCGAAACCAAGAGCCAGGTGCTTCTTCTGGTCTCCCATGCGGGTGCAGGGCCCAAGGACTTGGGCCATCCTCCACTGCCTTCCCGGACCATAGCAGAGAGCTGGCCTGGAAGAGGGGCAACCGGGATAGAATCCAGCACCCCAACCGGGACTAGAACCTGGTGTACCGGCGCCACAAGGCAGAGGATTAGCCTGTTAAGCCACGGCACCAGCCGGCCTCCCCCTACAAAGACGCACACCACTGCCTCGCCCTCTGCCATTCCCACACACCGCCGGGCCTGCTTCTGGGCTGACTGGCTGGCTTAGGAGGGCGCGGATCTTCTGATTATACCCAGTTGGGTCAAGACTCTGTCTCTCGGCCTCGCTCTCCCTCTGCGTGCCAGTGCACAGTCGCCATGGGGATAAAATCCTCCCCCAGGCCTCTGCACCGCGATGCTGTGTCCAGTACATTCTGACGTCTCCCTTGAACGTGGAAGGTTCTGGCCCCAACACGAGCCCGAATCCAGCAGAAAGCTCAGAAGAAAACTGTCTAATGTGGGATGCCAAGGAGCCCCCGGCACGGCTGGGCGATGTTAATTGTCCCTTCTAGCTCTGTCTGCCGGATTCCGGGGACGAGGCCGAGGGGCGATGCTTTGTAAATGTTAATCTGCTTCTGCTTAAGATAGCACGCTGTCTTTGATGTTCCCAAACATGTCGACTCCTATCTTGGTGCGAGTGTGTGGCCCAGACAGGCCGATCGCTTGTTTTGTCTGTTGTCTTCCTCCAGGAGAGCTCGCTGCTGATATGCCCACATCCACCTGAAACACGAGCAAGCCCCTCTGTGAAGCCAGGCCGCGGAGGTGCGGGCAAAGGCACAGTGACATTGGGCCACTCGGGGCCACCAAGCCCAGTGCCGGTCACTTTCTCATCCAGGACCCATTGGATTCCTGTCCATCACAAACTCCTCTGCCATGAGAGAAGAGGAAAAGGTAACACGTTCTTAAAAAATCCATTCATATTTTTATTGGTTAAGGTAACGTTCATTGCTGTAACCAACAAAACCAAAACTGCCTATTGGCGCGAACGTGCTGGAAACGTACGTGTTCCTGGATGTCAAGCCCCAGGCTGGTGGCTGCTCCTCTGCAGGGTGATTCAGGAGCCCGTCTCGTGGTCCTTCGGTGGTGAACACGTGTTCGCTGTGCATCGTTGCAAGCAGTGGGAGGCGGGAGACGGGCTGGGGAAGGCACACTCACGTCTTGACTGCTGTTGGCTGGAAATGACACAAAATCGCTGCCTATCCGATTCCGGCGGCACGAGCTGGCCACACAGCTTTATCTGCAAGAGTGGCCGCTTGTAGCTGCTCCCCACCAACGCCCTACAGCATGGAAATGGGGGCGTGAGTTTTCGGGCTAGTGGGAGCAGCTCCGTTGGCAGGTTGACATATGAGCAGACAGCTGTGCACCGCCAGCGGCAGAGAGCAGTCGGCTGGGGGTGAGAGGCACAGACTCGAGTTTCAGAATCTGACTCTGTCCATTTGGAGGAACCACTATTTTAGGAAAAATTTGATCTAGTTGATGATTTCTATGGATTTCAAGTGTGTCTGGAAGAAAATTAGGAGAACAGGCGAGTAGGGGCCTGTGTTCCTCTAATTCCACAATTAGCTGAGGTCAGCGTCCAGGAGGCACCATAGGAAGCCCTTGCACCGGGCCCCCCTCGGCAGGTGAGTATGCGGCCCCTGATCTGTGCGCGTGTGGATGTCCGTGACGATGGTCTGTGCCCAAGCTTCAGGAAATGCCAAACTCCTCTACTCCTCCATGTTCCAAGGTCATTTCCAAACCCCCGCCCCAGCCACGGATTCCTGTGCACTGGCTTCATCACCCATGGAATCCGAGTGAAGAATGTTCTATCCAGACGTGGAGCATTATGCTGTGAGCAACGGGCCCCAGACTGTGGGATCTCGTGAATTTCCATAAGATAATGAGCAGCAATTTCTGGGGGCAGGCTTTGTTTCCCGAGTGCAGAGCCCCGTGCGCGCAGTAATATGATTAGAAAGTTGGCCTGCTGAGGCCAACGCGGGGAAGGATGGATGACGGACAGCTGTAATTGATTGGCACAGGTGGGGATGCCAGGGGCAGGCTGGGTATCTCCTGCCAATGTCCACTTGGACATCGCTGAGAAGGCAGGAGACGAGCAATCACGGATGCCTTTTAATGGTCTGTTGACAGAAGATAAGGTAAGAAATAGACTTTTAAGACTGCTGGCAGAACAAGGCGGTAGGGAGCAGTGAGGGGAGGATTAAGAAGAAAGAGGAGGTGGGAGAAGAGGCAGAGAGGGGGAGGAGGAAGAGAGGAGGAGGGGGAGATGAAGGGTTCGGCAGGGATCAGTCAGGATAAGCTAAGGTCTGACGCTGTAACCAACAACCCAACATCTCGATGGCTTAACACAACAGAAGTTTATTTCTCGCTCACGGTACATGTCTATCGAGGGTCAGCAGAGGTCTCTGCTCCACGCTGTCCTCAATCTGGGACCCAGGCCCCTGGAGCCTCCACCATCTGGAACTTCATGGTGGCAAGGAAAGAGAAAGGGGTAAATCAAACACTGGGTTTGCAGTCACCACCCGGAAGTGAGCTGGGTCACTTCTAATCAATTGTTGGCAAGCAAAGTCACGTGCCATGCCTCACGAAGAAATCCCACCAGGTGCCGGAGAGCAGAAAAACCGGAATTCTGTGGCCAGCCCTGCTGTCTACTTCTCTGAGGATACCAGCATCCTGGAGCTGCAAGAGATCCATTCGAGTGGAAACACTTTGAACTGCAAATAACAGTGGGTGAGACTCAAGCTACTTAAAGGGACTCTTGACTCATAAAACCGCCTGACCAGAGGGTCCATGGACTCCACAGTGTCCAGCTGAGCAGCAGCCTCACGAGCGGGGGACGTGGCAGGGGCCCCAGCCTTTGAGCCCTTGACGGATAGGTGGGTCTTTTTTTTTTTCTTTTTTGACAGGCAGAGTTAGACAGTGAGAGAGAGAAATAGAGAGAAAGGTCTTCCTTTTCCGTTGGTTCACCCCCTAAATGACCACTACAGCCAGTGCACTGCACCGATCCGAAGCCAGGAGCCAGGTGCTTCCTCCCGGTCTCCCATGCGGGTGCAGGGCCCAAGCACTTAGGCCATCCTCCACTGCCTTCTTGGGCCACAGCAGAGAGCTGGACTGGAAGAGGAGCAACCGGGACAGAATCTGGCACCCCAACTGGGACTAGAACCCAGGATGCTGGTGCCGCAGACGGAGGATTAGCCAAGTGAGCCGCGGCGCTGGCCCCAGGTGGGTCTTGACAGGTGACTGGGCTGGCGCCTGGGAGAGGGACTTGAGAAGTGATTGTTCAGCCAGTGTGATGACCACAGCTCAGGATGCCCGGGGACAGGCTGGTGACACCAGAGAGTGGACTCAGCGTGCTGAGGGGCTTTGTGTGATGAAGAGGGAGGGGTTGGGTCTTCGATCTCCTGCAAGTACAAGCTCTGACTGGGTCACTCTCCTCCTCTACAACCTTCCACAGCTCCCCTGCCCCCGACCCATAAGGTAAGGACATGCAGCCAGGACGATGAGGGGGGCGTAGTGGCAGATCTTAGGAGGCTGGAGTCACAGGCCAGCAGAGAGAACAAGGGCCTGGAGGGGAGGGCGGATGACAGTACGCCTCGGGGCAGGGCTCTGTGAGAGACCACCCCTGGCATCCTCCTGCCTCTCTCGCCAGATAACACGCCAAGCAGAGCAAACAGCCAGTCCCTTACTCTACTCACATTGGAACTGAACCGCGGACAGCGAGAAACACGGCTCATGTACTAAGCAGCAAAAGCAGCCACCATCTCTCTCCTGGCCCCTTCTAGGCAAGGAAATGAAAGTCAGACATTCCTAGGCTCATCTCTCACTTCGACACCTACTTGGGCAAGTGAACCTCCTGGGGCCTCAGCTTTTTCATCTCTAAAATGGAGTCATAACAGCAGCCACGCCACAGGGTTTGATGAGGCTCTCGGAGAGCGCGTGGATAAAGCCTTTGGTACAACGACAGGCAGATACTAAGGGCTTAAGGAGGTAGCTATTATTGCTGACAATGAGATAATTGTTGAGGTGACCTGGGAACTCGGCAGCGATGCGATTAGCAGCTTTTAGGTGTTGCCATCCCAGAGTATCATTTATTCCACCCTGGAGGCAGAGACTGGGCTCGCACGACTGAGAAATGTCAGATGAAACAAACTCAGTTCAACTCAAGAAGGTACGCATTGTCATTTTCTCTTGCTATGAAGATCGCTAATTATAGATAGAAAGCCAGATACCACATCTTGAAAAGTAAACACATTTGCCTGTAGGAAAGACTGAACACTATTTAAAAAAAAAGGGGGGGGGGAGAAAAACCCGTTCTTTCTCCACAAGTCCCTGCTTGTGTGACAGAAGTCCATGGTGTCACCTCTAGGAGTTTCCATTATTCAGCAGTTTTAGAAATGAGTGATTGATGTAATTAAAGTTATTGGTAAAGAAAGACTCACTTACCGGGGGACAGATGAGTCAGCAGCAAGTTTAAGTAATGAAATAATGTTCCAAGGAGCGATTCTTAAAATAAGGCTTTTATTTTCCACTCTAGACTTCTTAAACATTGCCGGTCAGCAAAAAGATGTGAAGAAGTTAAGAACGGGGGGACACATTGTATGAGTTCTTCCATTTCTCTTTATTTTAAAATTTTATTTCAAAGGCAAAGAGGCAGAGACAGAGATCTTCCATTGACTGGTTCACTCCCCAAATACCTGCAGCAGCCCAGGCTGAGCCAGGCTGAAGCCATGAGCCTAGAACCCAATCTCCACCTCCCACCGGGTGGCGGGGATCCAGCTACCCGCGCCATCACCCGCTGCCTCCCAAGGAATGCCATAGCAAGAAGCTGCAGTCAGAAGCCGGGCCAGGTCTAAGACCCGGGCCCTCTGACACAGGATGAAGGCATCCCAATCACCATGCCAACCATTGCCCCTGCACAGCACAACTGAAAACTTTGATAAACGTTGTTGACAGGCAGAGGCGAAGGGACATAAAGAGGGAGACAGCGCGCTCCATTCACTGGTTTACTGCCATAGGTTTCAATGACCGGGACAGGGTTGGACCAGCGCCAGGAGCCAGCAACTCAATCCATGTTTCCCAAGTGGTAGCAGAAACCCAGCTCCTGAAGCCATCACCGTTGCCTTGCCAGGGTGTGTGTGTGAGCAGGAGGCTGGAGCAAGGAGCCGAACCTGAACATCAACGCCTGGTTCTCCCATAAGAGACATGGGCAGCTTAAATAAGTCCTGAACACTAGGCTAAATGCTAGCCCGCACACAAGTTCTGGAAATTCTCAGATAGGGGCCGTTGTGGGTATAATAGGTAAAGCCGTCGCCTGTGGCACCGGTATCCTATATAGGCACTGGTTCGAGTCCTGGCTGCTCCACTTCCGATCCAGCTCCCTACTGAGGGCTTGAGAAAGCAGCAGAAGGTGGCCCAAGTGCTTGGGCCCCTGCACCCCTGTGGGAGACCTGGAAGAAGCTCCTGGCTCCTGGCTCCCAGCTTCAGATTGGCCCAGCTCTGGCTGCTGCAGCTACTTGGGGAGTGAACCAGCAGATAAAAGACCTCTCCCTTTCTCTCTCACTCTCTGTAACTCTGCCCTTCAAATAAATAAATAAGTCTTTTTAAAAAAGAAACAAAAGAATTCTCAGATGCAGTCATTTTTCAATGATACGACACAGTCCTCCTCACTGAGTAGGGAAGGTTGGAGCTTACATTTATCAAGGTCAGACTTGTGTCTTGCACACAGCTCTCGCTCCCCCTCCGAGGCTGATACTATCATTATGCCCATTTCACAGGCAAGGACATGGCCATTTGCAGAGGGGAAGGGACTTGCTCAGGGCTCCAGAGCCCACAGTGGCCCAGATGGAGATGGCGGCTATGCAGGTGGCCCACCCTCTCTTCCCCACGGCTCCTGCGCTTCTCGCCTCCCAGTCTCCCAGCGTGTCACCTCTCTTGCTACACCCAGGATAACAGAGGGGGTTCAGGACTTGAACCTCCATCTTTCTGACCCCAGAGCCCATCCTAAAGTCATAGGCAAAGTCTTTGGGAATGCACAAGTGGCTGAAGGTGATTAATTTATCTTCATTTTCACTAACATCTGCTAACCACCCAGGACACACCAGACTCTGGGCTTCCTGGTGCTACACAGAGGACGGGGGCAGGAAGGGAGGGGATTGGAGGAGATCCCTCAGAAGGATCCATGAGACTCAGGGAGGGAGGTATGGGGCAGGGAGGTGTGGGCGGACTCGGAAGTCCCTCCCCTGGGTCCTGGGTGAAGGAGGGCAGGGCCAGCTGACCTGAGGCTGGGGTAAGGAAGGGATGCAGGGGGTGACTGCAGTTTTGGGCACTGTGAGTTTGAGCTGCACATGATCCTTCCAGCTGCAGGTGCACAGTCAGGTGGTTAGACACGTGGCTTAGAGCACAGGGGCGAGCCAGAGTGGGTGTCTTGGCAGGTGTGCCATAGCACTGCCAAGGGGGCATAGCCGAACTTCCAGGCAGAAAAGAGAGGACAAGGGGCGATGTGGGAGGGCCTTGATTTTGAGTGACATTTCAGCTGGGAACCCAACAGCCCCCATTTGTCCACACCACACAGTTGCCCTGAGTCACTGAACCTGGCTTCAGGAAGGAGCAGGCTGGAGCCCCCGACCTGTGAGCAAGGGAGAAAGGGGACATGAGAGGCTCCTAGGGTAGAAGCTCCTCAGAGACCAATGGATCCCTCTCCGAAGCCCACTGTGGCGTCTCCCTAAACACCAGCTCCCCCCAGCCCACTCCCCTTGCCCGGCAGAAAGACAGAAGGACCACGGGGTCCAAAGGCACACTCGGGTGTTTCTCTTGGCCTCTGACCCCAGAGTGATCACAGACGGGCACTGCACAACCAGATAGATGGGCTGTGCAAGTAAGCACCGCCCCCTACCACCCTCAGGTGCAGGGGATTTATTAAGAGTCCCCAGAGGCCACCGGGGAGTAGTGGGGCAGCAGGTGGGAGAGGGGAGGCAGCCGTCCTCAGCTCTGCCAGCACCCAGCTGTGCAACCTGGAGCAGGTTGCTTGATCTCTCTGGACCTCAGTTCCATCCCTTTAAAACAAGCAGTTGCTATTTCCCACAGTGTGGTGGGGACATGGCAGCAGGGACGAGATGATCTAAAGGGACTGCAGGACTCGGGGAGCCTGCAGAGCAGAAAGAAAGGGGTTTAGAGGGGCAGGCGTGGTGACACAGAGGTTGAGCCACTACCTGCAGTGAAATCCCAGATGAGTGCTGGGTGGAGTACCAGGCACTCCACCTCCAATCCAGCTCTCTGCTGTGGCCTGGGAAAGCCGTGGAAGATGGCCCACGTGCTTGGGCCCCTGCACCAGCATGGGAGACCTGGAAGCAGCTTCTGGCTCCTGGCTTTGGCCTGGCCTAGCCCTGGCCATTGTGGCCATTTGGGGGAGTGCAATCAGTAGATGGAGGATCTCTCTCTCTCTCTCTCTCCCTCCTCCTTCTCTTTCTGTATCTCTGTGTTTCAGGTAAATAAATAAATCTTTTAAAAAAATAAAAGTGGGTTGGGGAAGCCTCTGGGAGAAGCCAGACACTGAAATGCGCCGGCTGCCTTCCGAATCCAGGGTCCTGGAACGTCAAGGAGTTCAGTGTCTTAACGATGGTCTCCTGTCTCCATCCCTGCAGCAGGGCAGGTGTTCCTCTCAAATTAAGCCAATGGTGACAACCTTTGAAGAAAGGTATTCTGTAAATAGGAGCTCACCTGGTCAGACTACGACAAGGACCGGGAGGATGGGGCTGGTGTAAGTTTAGAGGAGCACTGAGGCCAACGTCCACACTAGCTCCTCCCACTCTTGGGCTAGCTCCTCCTCTTGAATCAATCCCACGGAACTTTCTGGAACATCCCATCTGTGTGCTCTAGGACTTGTCAGGATTTCACCATGTGGGAAGGGTAAAAAAAAAAAAAATGTTAAGTGAGAAAGAAAAGCCAAAATCTGGAGAGAAAAACAACTCTACCAACCAAAATAAACCAGGCCAACGATTTTTCCACCACCCTCTTTGCGGGTGCAAGGAGGTGCCGGTTATTGCAATCAAGCCCTTCTCGCCAAGTTGCCACTAATCAGCTCTTCTGTGCTCGAGGACAACTGGTCCTCAGCTAGCAATGAACGCTTTGCACATATGAGTACCTGGGGGGAGGGAGAAGGAGCCACCATGACCACAGGGTCTGGATTTAGATCCTGGGTACAAATAGAAGGCAAACAAAACAAACAACAAACAAACAAAAAAACCCTTGTGGTCCAGCCCCTAGAACGGTCTCAGGAACCATGTGTGGTGAGCCTGACGTCCAGCCACGTGAGCAGCGAGGACATCAGGAACATGCTGGAACATACTGGAACACAGAGGGTACTCAGCATCTAGCGGCTTTCAGAAGTGAGTACTTGCTCAAAAGATGCTGAAATGCTGTCCCTCAGGGCCTTTGGGCTCCCTTGGAGACAAAGCCACTGATAGTTTGCAGGGGAAAAGGATACCCAAGCTGACGCCTAGATACACAACACAAAAAGTCAGGAAAAGGATGGAGAAAAAAGAAAGGCAAACAAACAGAAAACACAACCGCCAAGGCTGAGATGTCGAAATGAAAAATTCAGAATCAATGCACAGACGATCCAAGACGTGGGGTCTTGTTCCTGCATGAGAGTTTTATTTGATGGGAGCTGCCCTGTGAAAGGAGTGCCGGCGCTTGCCCACGGGACGTGAGCTAAGTGTAGGTGGGTGGAAGTCACAGGCGGCAGGAGAGACGGGCAAGTGTTGGGGCGGGCACCCGCTCCGGCAGGGGACGGCAGGCGGCCCCACGTCCTCCTCCTCCCCCCCGCCAGCTCTTCCCTCATCTGTACTTCACACACGGAGTCCTGAGGAGGCCGCCATTCCCCCAGCAGTGTTCCAGAAGGGCTAAGATGTTTCCCGGCCCAGCCTAAAAATATCTCCCTTGACAGCCTGTCACAGCGTCTGAGATTCCACCATTATAAATTCATTCCTCTGTGTTGAGGCGTTTTGTTTCCAGGAGTTCTCGATTCAGATACAGGCATCCAGAGAAACTGTAGAGGTGGAGGAGGAAGAGGAGGAGGGGGAGGAAGGGAGGAGGAGGGGGAGGAGGCGGCTGCACAGGCCTTGCGGGGAGGGGGACCCCGGGGTTGGGGAGTGGGCTCCCGGTGAGGGCAGAGGCAAGTCACCTGTGCTGCCTGTACCTCAGCTTCTCCACCAGGAGAGACTGGGAGCAGGAAGTCACCCTCTGAGAATGCTTGACGTGTGTGCCTCCCGGGGCCAGGATGGCTCCACTTCCGACTCCAGCATCAGCCCTGGCCCCCGAACACCCATCCTGTCCACGGGAACAGCCCCTTGGGGTGGAAGGGCTGGGGGGCGGGTCACGGGGTACCTGACTTCCCTCCTCTGTCCCTCCCTCAGCGCCCCCCACTTCAGCAAAGGGCCCCCCTCTGTTTCCTTGGGTGCGAGGACTCCCCTCCTGCCCCACATCCAATCCCGCACCAAAGCCTCCCGATTCTTCCTGCAAAGCCCAGTGCACTTCTCCCCACCTCTCCGGCTCCCACCTGGGCCGAGGGGGCACGCGTGCTCTCTGGATCCTCCCGCAGCCTCCCAGCAGGGCCCGGCTTCCGCTCCCTCTGTCCCTGGAAGCTTGGCTCCTTGCACCTAGGGAAGTCTTTTTCAAGACATCAGTTAAATCCTCTCACTCCCCTCCAGACCCTCCCATGCTTGCCCCTTTTCTCCCTCTCATCCTAAATCCCAAAGATCAGGATCCACAAAGCCCCCTATAACCTAACCTTGGCTTTGCCTCAGCCCCGAGGTGCCCTCGCTGTTGCTCGTGCAGGCTCCTATCTCAGGGTCTCTGCACTGCCTCTTTAGGGCTCCCTTCCCCCACTATTCCCTAACTCCCTTAGGTCTCGGCTCAGACAACACCTCCTCCGAAGGCCTCCCCGACTGTCCTCACTTGAAGGGGCACACACCTTCATTGGTCTCGGAACTGTCATCAGCCGGACACCATGATGTCATTGTCACACTCTCTGGTTGACTTCCTGTCTTCTCTAAAGTGCAAGGCTCTGGAGGGCAGAGACCTTGTGCACAGCTGTGTCACCACCGCCAAGAGCAGCGCACCTGCCGTTTCGTAGTTGCTCAATTAACAGGAGTCAGAGGAAGACAAGGAAACAGTTTGAGCAGAGCTGCACTAGCACGAGGCCAGCATAGGCCCTCCCCTGGAGGGTCCAGGCCAAGGCTTCAGCAAGCCAAGGCGGAGTTCACTGCCGGGGATCTGTAAGAGGCAACATCACAGGGTGCAAGGCAGGCGCCGAAGGAAGGTGCTGCCTGCAGAGAGAAGAACGCAAAGTGAACTGGAGTTCTTGGGCTGCGGGGTCTTGCCTGAGACCAGTGGGAGAAGCCCAGTGCTGCAGGGACCTGCAGACCAAGGGCTTGGGAAGAGCTGGGGGAGCCCTGGACCATTCTGGGCCTAGGCAGAAACCCCAGTCAGTGGCTCACAGCTCAGCTCTGGGTAGGTCCCTCTTGGTCTGCCCACCTTCCGCACCGGGTTCCCCTCAAGCCTACAACCCAGGGAAGCGGGGAGGGTGCTGGCAGTGCTAAAAATAGACCCACTCTGGAAAGGACGCTCCTCCTGACTCAGAACCCAATGTGGTTGTCTCCCACCCTCTACCTTGACCCCCAGGCTGGGCCAGTGTCCCTAAAGAAATCTTAAGAGAGCATGGATGTAATAACCATATTCAAGGGTAAGTGTGTGCCATGTACTCTACTCTGATCCTCACAAAACCCCAGGTGGCATAGGCCCATTTCACAGGTGTGAACACTGAGGCTCCATGAGTTACTGGATCTATTCAAGGGCGCATGGCTATTAAGTGGCAGAGACAAGGCGGAGCCACCAAAGCCCAAGCACCCACGCAATCAGCTACAGTTTCTCTGGACAGCAGCCGATGCCCTCAGCTCCAGGTGGCCTTTGGGGGTGGAAGCTATGGACTGCCCCAGGCTGCCTCCCCTAGGCGTGGGCAGCCGGCACACAGAGAGCGATGGCGATGGCGGGGCGGCTACTGCCTGCAGCCCCCGGATCTGGGGACAGCCAGCAGGCAGCAGCCCGGGTCTGGAGGAAGGGAAAGCGCCCAGGGCCGGGCACTTGGGGACTTGGGGCATTCTTGAGGCGCTTGTCTGCCGTTGTGTTGAGCGCCGCCGCCAGGCCGCGGTGCGGACGCGAGCTCTGAGGCCCTTGTTTGATGAGCAGCGGCCAATAAATTCATTAATCATCATTTTATGCCTCATCAAACCCCCTCCAAGCCCCTCCATGGGAGTTACACAAATTAGCCCCTGAAAAGACAGTAATTTCAGTTTAGCGAGGTAAGTGCTTTCTGATGGGCTTGGCGCACGGAGCTCTCCTGACAAGGCCATCCATCAGCGCGTGGGGACAGGCGCGCTGCCTCCCACCCGGCCTGCCCGGCCTCGCCACGCCCAGTCTGGGGAACGGCGGCGCGATCCGGCAGGGGCTCGAAACCAAGGCCCTGCTCTCCCCTCCCCGCTCCTCCGCACGATCGTCCGCGGGTCCCTCTCTCTCCCGCCCACCCCCCAGCCCCATCCCAGAGCCGCTGGGCAGAAGAGAAACTTCGTGGGAAAAAACGGAGACCCAGCGCCGGGAATCGAACCTATAGACGGGCAGGCAATCAGCTTCTGGACTCTGGCCTGCAGCAGGCAGGAGCCAAACAGCCCTTTCTCCTCCGGGGTGCGTGGCTGTGTGCGACCCCCTGAAATGACCGGAGTGGGGGGTGGAGAGTGCCCACGGCATTTAGCGTGGTGGTGGGGGCGAGTCCATGGCTTGCAGCCCATTAGGGAGGAATCAAGTGCGCCCTCCGGGGACAGGGTAGGGGTGTCCTCCCGTGGTGAGGGCAGCTCCGCCGGACCCTGGTGGCTGCAGGGGCGCCCGAGCCAGATCCTGTTCGTGGCCGTTGCTTCCTTCTTTCGGAAACCGCCACCTGGGGTGGAGGGGACGTGGGGGTGGGGGTGGGGGAGCCGGGAGGAAGACAGGATTTTCTATGGAATTGGACAGTGTGACCCAAGCATAGAAAGGTGGGTAAGAACGGTGACGAGGACAGGCGACAGAAGAGAGGGCTGCGGCGAGGGACGGGTCTATGCCAGCGCGGTGCCCACGCCGCACCTCCTCCCTCTCGCGGCCTGGCGGCCACGGAACAGCCCACGAGGACCCTACCCGGCGTGCGGGGCCGGGGCCCAGCAGGTCGACGGCCGGCCGCAGCCCAGGCGGAGCCCGCGGGCCGGCGCGCCGCGGCTGTCGAGAGCCGGAGGAACGCGAGGGACGCGCGGCTCCGTCATTAGCTTTCCCTCCACGCGGCGCTGCATGCCTCGGAAAATAAGTTAGCAAACGGGGAGCCGTTTATCTCTTTTATCTTGGGGCCTGATCCAATTAAATAAGTGCACATTTACATTTGCATCCATCAGGCGGGAGCGCTGAGGGCCCGGGGTTTGCTCGGAGCAAATAAAAGCAGATTTCACTGGGAAAGTGGCGTTCGGGCGCGCTGGGCTCGTCCAGGCGCCGGGAACCAGCGATTGCCCGGCGGGAGGCCTTGGGGGACACAGGGCTGGGGGCTGCGGCCGACGGGAGCCGCCCCTCGAAAGGCCGGCCAGCGCCAGGAGTGCACCTAGAGCTACAGCCCCGCCCCGGAGACCACAACCTGGGCCCGCCCTAGTACCCCGGACCCAAACCGCATTTAATTGGGGGAAAACGAAATGGAGACCGGCCCTGGCCTGGTGACAAAGCGGGACTCGCGGGGTGGCTTTAGGGATAGTCCCGGAGCGCTGGCCGGTTTGGGGGGAGAGTGGGAGCAAGATTCCAGCCGGGCCCGATTTCCCTCTAGCGGACGGTCGAGCGGCGAGGGATGCGGGGAGCCGGAGGAGGGCGGACCCCGCTTCTCCCCGGTATCCCGCACGCGGACTGGAGCGGCAGATAGGACCCTTTAGAGCTTCTGGCGGGGTGGTGGGACGCTGGCATGGGCCCCCGCACACTTTAACACTCCGACCTCATCCAAGGCGCTTTCGACACAGGAAGTTTCGAAGCCATGGGAGGGTTAGTGTTTCTATAGATGTCCACCCCACAAGCCACACGGTATTTGGGGGTACGGTGGCGTGGTAGGCTCCCGATGCACCGCACTGTAAATCAAGCCCTGCAGCGCGGGGCCGGGGGCCTGGACGTCCCAAGACCGGCCTCAGGCGAGGTGCGCGCACCTGGGCGCAGCGGGAGCACGCGCGCACTGCCCGCGCCGCGCACCCCCGAGGTCCGCGGGACGCACGTTGCAGAGTCGACAGCGCATTTTTAAAACTGACTTCTGCATGCCTAGGTTGCTTGAAACAGCGCCGGAGGCGTGGGAGAAGCCGCGGTTAAAACTGTTTCAGCCTTTTGCGCAGCCCTCCCTCATCCCCAGCGCCCAGGATCGTGGCAAGCTGGGGAGGCGAAGGAGCCCAAGTTCGACCCGCTCTGGATTCAGAGCCAAGGCCGGGCTGCAGGTGGGGGCCCAGCCCTCACTCCCCCTCCCTGCGAACCTCGTGGCGCCGGGGGACCGGTAGGCGGCGCCCTTCCCAAACTGCGTCCGCAACGGCTCTCTGGGGAGCGCACCCGCATTCCTTTCGCTTTGGGCGCCCTGCACTGAGCTGCTCCGCGCCTCTGCCTGCGTGGGCAGCTACTTGTGCGCGACAGGTGGGCTGGGACGCAGGGCTTGGGCCAGAACCGCACTCGCGACCCTCTCTCCCTGCCAACCTTCCCGGCCCCGAGAGACGCGCAGCTCACGCGGAATGAGGGGGTTGCAAAGCAGGAGGCCTCGTGGCAGGCCCCGCACCCGAGCTGTGGGAACCTTTCGGGCTCTGGTACCCGCAGCCCTGGGGCAAGCAAGGAAACGGCTCCTCTCGCAGTTTCTCAAAACCTGCGTCAGCGCCCTGGGGAATGTTCTGGGCTGTTCCCTCCTCCATCCCAAATCCGATGAGGAACTTAATCCGCACAGAACGGGGGAAGGGTCTGAGCCCAATTCCGGGCGCTACCGCAGGGGATTGCTTGAGTAGAGCCCATGAAGGGAACCCACGACCTCTGTTGCTGTGGATCAGCGCCTCCTCTAGCCCTTCGTGGGGTCCGGAACTGGTCCGGCCAGGCGCAGGTGGCAAAGGTTCGCGCAGCCCCAGGTGTCTTATGCGCTGTTCCCCGCAACTCCAGCGCCCCAAAGCCAGGCTGCGAGCAAGCCCTGGTCCTGGCACTCGCTGGCGTCCCCTCGCCCTCCAGAACGGATCTCCTCCCGGACTCAGGGACCACACTGACACGCACCGGTTTCTGGGGTCAAACGTTTTCTAAACGCTTGCAACCCCGACTTGCCCCGCAGGCAACCTCCAGACTGGACAGTCAACATCAGGACACGCTGTGTGCTCCGAAATCCCGGGGGGCCAAGAAGAAAATTTCAGGTTTCCTCGTCGGGGCTTGCCCGCCAACGCGCGAAGAGAACAGCGAAGCCCCAGCAGAGACCAGCGGCGGGATGCGCGCGGGCAGGGGACCGGTCGCGGACCTGCCCGGTGGCGCGCCGCTCCTGAATGCGGAGAAGTGCCGCGTGCGGCTGGTGCGGGGCTCGCGCTCCTAGGCGGCCCCGCGGGCGTCCGTCTCCGGGCCCCGAGCCTCCGCGGGCCGACGCGGGAGCCCCGCTCCTCGGTATTTGCATATTCCCAGGACCACAGGGAGGCCTGCAATTTTCTTTTTAAAATCGCTGGGCAGGGTTTAGGGCGAAGGCTTGCAAAACCCCGCCGAGCTGACGTCTCTCGTGAGAAAGGGCCTGGCCTTTTCCTCTGACTTTTTGAGAAGAGAAGGTGACTCCTGGGGCTGCATTCAACTTGGGGGGCGGGGGGGGGGCGGGGAGCGAGGGCAAGTCATCTTCGGAATTCAATTGTTTTTTTTTTAAATCATCTATAATTAAAGGGACAAAATAAAATACGATCGTCTCATGCATATTTAATCATTCGCACTTCCAGCTTTGAAACCATTTTCCCTGCGTGAATTTGCTCGCTAACTTAACACCCCGAAGTCCACGGCTGCTCCTTACAACACTGGACAAGACAGCTTTCAAAGTTGTGCAAAATCCAAGACACTGAAAGCAGCCCCGTTGCAGGTTCATAACAACAACAACAACAAAAAAGCCAAGCATCAACTCTGGGGAAACTTTTGGGGTGTATTAAAAAAAAAACAAACCGGTAGGGTTTTAATACATCTTGAGCAGAGCTGCAAATATGTGCGTTTTGATGTAACCTAATTAAATCGGTGTTGTGTGCAAACACATTCTCTACACTGGGGCTCCAGTGTAACAGGGCAGATTAATTCCTCTCGCCGGGGTCTCTCTGGGCTGTGACAGCTCCCCCTCCCCCACCGTCAGGCCCCCGAAAAATTTCCCACGGAGCGAAGCGGGTCGGCGGCTCCGCATCTCTGGCGCAAGACGGGAGACGCCAGCACCACCGCGACCGAGCCCGCGTCTGCGGCCGCTCAGCCCCGGGGCGCAGGGCGGTCCCTCTTGGACCTCATCTAGGACTGACACGCGTCGGGACTGGGTCTGGGGACGAAACACGCGGGCTCACAACGCAAATCATTCAGGCTGATGCCGACGCGGCGGAAAACTACTTCGAGTAGCTGCGTGAACTCAGGAGTCCGCGCCGGGCCAAGCGCTCGAGCGACGACACGCCCGATCGTGTCCACAGCGGCCTCGTTTTCCAGGCCAACGGTCTGCGGCTCCCGAAGTCCACGCGTCCGAAACGAGGCCGGGGGTCAGCGCCAGCGGCCCCGGGGTCCCTGCGGGGGCCGCACCGCGTTCCCGCCGTGGCCGCGGCGCCGCCCCCGCCTCCCCGCCCCCTCCCCGCCCCCTCCGCCGGCTCCGGCTCCGCGCGCCGGGCTGGAAACCCAGGACAAGTGTGACACCTACCTGTGAAAGGGGGGAACCGTCCCCTCGCTCGTGCCGCGGCCCCGCGGGCGTCTGTCCACGGACGTGACCGCAAGCGGGGAGGAAGGGGTCGGCGCCCCGAGTGCGGGGGAGCAGAGGAGCCGGCGACGCGGGCAAGCCCTCCCCCTGGCACCCCCTGACGCTCCCCGCCCGGCATTAGCCCGCAGCACCTTTGAAATAGTAATAAGGGCTAAATCCGGCATAAAATCGAACTCATTAGCAGAGTTCACCAGCTGATTGCTTTGCATAAAACACGACACTGATTGGGAGTAATTAGGTTAAGCGCCGGCGCTGGGGTGGTGCGCGTCTCTGGCTGGCTCTGCCATCTTGGGTCCCTTCTGGGCGCGCGCTCTGCTCTCTCGGGTTCCTCCGGGGTCCGGTGCGCCCCAGGCCACCCGCGCCGGTGGTGAGCCCGACGTGCATTCGGGGCAGGGCTCACGGCCCGGTGGCCGTTTTTCCCCTGGCTCCCTGATGCTCCGTAGGACCCCTTCACTCCCCGCTTCGGAAAAAAAAAAGTTGCCAAGTTTGCACCTTTTGACCAAGGCAAAGGACAGTTTATTGAGGCTTCTAAAAAGTAATGAGTGGCTCTGAATATGTTAAAATCTCTTTTAATTAAATAGTTTGCGTTTTACAAAGGCGGCTGCAGTTTATTTTACTTTTTTAAATCTAAGAGTATAACCTGTTTCCTTTCTGTAATAATACTTTAGCTCATACCCAGAAAAATCGATAGGTGTAAAAAATTAAATTAAACTTGTATTTTTTTAAACTATGAAACAGTTTTTTTTTGGGGGGGGCGAGGGCAGAAACACAAATGTATATATTTATATTACAAAAAAAACATTAAATGCCTGTACAGGTGTCTTGATTTCATAATTTACTTCAAAGATATGGAATTATCAATTTAAATACAAAAATGCTACATTAAATATACAGAATAGATTTAATACAAATCCTTTTTTTTTTTTTTTTAGTTTTTCGGTTGGGTAAGACATGTGTGTGTGTGTGTGTGTGTGGAGATTGCGTTTTTATGCCAGCCATCTCCATAGACTATAAACTTTTGATAGGAGGGGTAGTTTATCTCTCTCTCTCTCTTTTTCGGTGATGGAAAAATAACTGCCAAGGCCATGTTTTTAATAAATTAGAGGAGTCCAGGCCCGGAGCAGCCCGCGTTAAATGTCCGACATACCTTTCTTCAGTTCATAGGCAGAGTCTTTGCACAGGTCTAGCTGCGACGCGCTCCGCAACACTTTCGGGTCCTTAGCCAAAGCGTCCGCTCGGTTCAACACCGTCTGGTTTAATCCATTGAAATGCGAGCCCGGGCCGGTGGCGGGGCCTGGCCCGGGCCCCGGGTGGCCGTGGAGGTGTCCGAAGGAGCCATAGTTCGTGTAGCCGGGATAGAAGGGCGCGGTGTAGTAGAGGGGCCGGGACAGCACCGCGCCGCCCGGGAACGGACACTGCGCCGAGGGCGAGCGCGGCGGCGGCGCCGGGGCCGGCGATGCGCGGCTGCCTCCCAGGCCTTGCCCGGCTACGGGCCCGGGGCACGGCGGGCACGGCGAGCCCTCGCCCCCGCCGCCCCCGTCCTTGACCTTGTCCGAGGATGTGGCGATCTCAGCCAGAGACCACAGTTTGGGCTTGGCGAGCACGGCGGGCGGCGGCGGCGGCGGCGGCGGTGGCGGCGAGTGGATGACCGAGGGCCCGCCGGGACCCGGGGGCAGCTCTCCCGCGGCCGGGTGCGGGCCGGGCGCCGGCGCGCCCGCCGGGTAGTGAGGGGCCGGGTCCTCCGCCAGCCGCGCGGCCGCCGGCCCAGCCGGGGAGGGCCCGCCGACGCGGGGGGGCCCCGGCAGGGTGTCGTGGCGGCCCTCGCAGGGCGGCTCCTTAAAATCCGAGTCGCTGAGGCTGCCCTCGGTCTCCTTGCCGGCGGGGGTGGGCGGCCCCTGCAGCCGCTCGCAGCCCGAAGCCGCCTTCTGCTCTGCTCCTCCTGTGGGCGAAATCCGGCTGTCAGAGGCGCCGAGGCCGCGCCGCCCGGGGCCCTGGGGTCCTGCTCGCGGACGCAGAGGCCGCCCCCGGCCTCCCCCAGTCCCCAGCCCCCGGGGCCCCGCGTGCGCCCCCTCCAGGACCCCCTTGTCCTTCTCACGCCCGCTCCCCGTCCTCTCTCCCGTGCGCACCAACCTGCTTCGGGGCCCTCGGGGTCGCCCTTGTCCTCGGCCTTCTGGGGCTCGTCCTCGTCGTTCTTCTCCAGGTCGATGTTCTCCTCTTCCTCTTCGTCCTCGCTGCGGTTCCGCGGCGTCCACGTCATCTTGTTCTCCTTCTTGAGGCGCCGGCGCGCGTTGGCGAACCAGGTGGACACCTGGGTGAGGGTCATCTTGGTGATGATGGCCAGCATGATCTTCTCGCCCTTGGTGGGGTAGGGGTTCTTGCGGTGCTCGTTGAGCCAGGCCTTGAGCGTGGCGGTGGCGTCCCGCGTGGCGTTCTTCCGGTACGCGGGATCCCCGTACGGGTACGAGCCCAGGGGCGCGGCGTACGGGTGGTAGCCCAAGGAGCCCGCCATGCCCGGAGTGTGGTCGTAGGGAGAGCCCTGCGGGGTACGGGCGGAGAGGAGGTGAGTGTCCCCGCGAGATGACGGACTCGCACTTGCACGGCGCCCCCCGGGGTCTCGCGGGCAGCGCGAGGCCGGAGCTCTGGCTACCTCTCCCCCCCCACCACCACGGGGGCAGGGCTCGCCGGGTCCCACACGGGAGAGACCCCTCCCCCTCGCTGGAAGGTCGCGGGGAACCCCAATTCCGGAGTCCAGCCCTTGCCGGGCCCCTGAAGCTGAGCGGGCCTCGGCGCCCCACCCTGCGGGCCCCCGCGTGCCAGGACACGTCCGTAGCCCGGTGCGCAGGGGTGGCCACCGCGGCCCGGTCCTCCGTGCGGACAGAGGCCTGGCCAGCGGCGGAGAATGCGCGGCGCGCCCGGGGAGGCCGCATGTTGGGCGCAGCAGGGGAAGAACAAGGGCAGTCAAGGCATTTTATTATTAATAATTATTCTTTTTAATCGGCAAAAAAACCCTCAAAACCCTCAAACGGAAAGCTGAGCTCTATCCCCGCACTGCCACCTCCAAAACGGCTAACCCCACACGCCGCAGCCACCGCGCTTTTCCAGAAAGTGCACCCGGCCGAAAAATCCCGGATGCACCGCAGCTCGGCCGACTTTTCAGAAATTTAATACCTCCAAATCGGATTGCGAAGATAGGATTACGGATTTGCAACATTTTGGAGGATTAATTAAAGGCGAGGCCAACCACATTTACATAGACTCAGCACGCTCCTGCTCGGGTTTCGGGTCCATTTCTTTGGAGTAACTTTTCCCAAATGGCCAAAAAAAAAAAAAAAACCCACCCAAAATTAATTAATTAATTCCATAAAATTGCAGGGCGGCCTGGAGCTCACGTTAGACCCGAACGCGGCCCTTTAATTGCAAAGACCTCTCCTCCCACCCCCACCCCCACCCCCAAACACCCGCGATCCGAGCGAGACGCGGCTTCTCTCCCTAGCAAGTCCTGAGCCCGAGGCCCGGGCGAGGCCGAGCGAGACAATCGCCCAAGTTTGCTGGGGCCGCGAGGCTCGGCGGGGCAGTTCGGCGGCGGCGGCGCCCAGGCCCGTGTCCCCCGGCGTCCCCGCCGCCCGGCCGCCCTCGTCCGCCGCTGGCCGTCCTCTGCGCCCCGGCGCGGCTCCCCGCTCACTCACCACGTACGAGGAGAAGGCGGCGGCGGCTGCAGCCGCGGGGTCGGCGCCGTACTGGAGGTGCGAGTTGTAGCCCGGCGAGGGCGCCGTGAAGGCAGTGGAGCCGGCGTAGGGCGAGAACGCGGAGCCCGAAGACGAGCGGCCGAGCTCATCCGTGCGGGGCCCCGAGATGACGCTGGTGCTGTACGCCGGGCACGAGTAGAGCGCCAGCGAGGCGGACGGCTGGTACAAGTAGCCCTGCGGATAGGACATGGCCACACACGGGCATGGGGCGCGCCGCGCCGCGGCCGCCAACCAGCCGGGCGGCGCCCTGCGAGGGCGAGCGGGAGGGCACCTGGCCTCTGGCCGCCCCGGGCCGCCGCTCCTCGGGACCCGGCTCTCGGGCCCGCGGCGCCTTCCTCGCTGGCTTCCCGCGCGCCTTCGGCTGCCACCGCCGCGCCCGCTCTGCGCGCCTCGCTCGCCCCGGCTGGGCTTTTTCCCCCTCCCCTCCCTTGCTGCTTTCTCTCTCTCTCTTTTTTTTTTTCTCCCCCCCCCCCTCGCTCTTTGCACCGGGGGGCTCTGCTTTTGGCTTCGCAAAGGTCCTGCCAAGATGCTAAGTTGGAAATTGAGGATTCTGACGCCTTGTGCGCGCTCGAAGCTCCTCCTTCCCGGGGTGTAGTCGGTGGGAGGACTGGCAGGAGCCTCGGGGCGGCCGCAGCCAACCCGGCCGCCAGGCGCGCCTCGCCCTCTCCCTCTTCCTCCCCGGCTCGGTCTCCCGCTCGCTGGCGCGCCCCTCGCCCCTCCCTCGCGCCCGCCTCCCCTCCGCGGCCCCCCTCTCCCCTCCCCCCGGTCTCCCCCCCCCCCTTTTCCCCTCCCCGCTCTCTCCCTCTCTTTTCTCTCAGACTCTCGAGCGCCGGCCCCAGGATGACAATCGCATCCCGGGAGCGCCGAGCCCTTCCAACTTTCCTCCCCTGCTAACTCGAGGCGGAGCGGCGGTCCTGACGCGCGGCCGCGGCTCCCCGAGAGCGGCCCGGGCCGCCCCGGAGCACAAAGGCGCCGCCGAGGCCGCTCGGCGCCCTCCTCGCCTCGGCCAGTCGCCGACTTCGCGGACTGCCGGTTCCCGGGGAGGCCGGGTTCCCGGGAGGTTCGTCGCCCGCCCCTCGCCGGCTTCTCCCCAAGCTGCGGGGCTCGAGGGCGAGCCGGGGACCCGGCACGCAGGTCCCTGGCAGAGACGGATGGATGCCCGCGCCCGGGGCGCAGGGACTCCGCAACGCTTTGCCCTCTGCGCCAGCAGCAGCAGCAGGTGGGCGAGCGCCAGGCCTCGGACGTGGGCACGTCCTCGGCGCGGTCTTCCAGCCCCCGATCCCCACCGGCCGGCCAAGGAGGAGACGCTGGAGGCCCGGGACGGCGGGGTCGCCCGTCTCCGGCGCAGCGGTGGTGGGAACAGGGGCGCTACAGCCCAGAGGTCTCCGGCCGCCCGCGCCCCGACCCGCGCCCCGCAGCCTTTCTTTCTTTCTCTCGGGGCCTGCCTTCGGCGGCTCGCCCCGCCAGGTCGGTGGCGGTGCAGGGTGCGGGCCCCCCGCCCCTTTTGTTCCACGAAGTCGCCTTCCCCTTCGCACGCACCCGCGCACCCGCCCAAGCGCCACGGCAAACACTCGGCCGAGCAGTGCCCAACCCAGCCACTGTTTGCTCAGCGAGGCGCTGGCGAGGCGGAGGCACACACAGCCGAGGCGCAGGCACGGCCCCTGCCCACCACAGAGCCTGGCCCACAAGTCGCCGACGCGCCGGGGTGGGCAGGGGGCGCAGGGGACCCGGCCCCGCGGCGGGCACGCCGCCAGAGCTCCGGGGACCGGGCACTTCGTGGCCTTTCACAGCTGGGGCCGCGCGTGACCCAAGCCAAACTGTACCCGAAGTTCCTCGCAATGACTTCGACGTGCGAGGTTCACTTTATTCGCGGAGCTCCAGCCCCCACGCTCCCACGCACCCACCCAGCCCACTGCCACCCGCTCGGCGCCGCGCCTCCACGCACGCGCGCTGGCCCCTCCCCTCCGCCCGCTCCCGGCTCCCAGGCTCCGCCCCTCACCTTCCCCCGCCCCCCAGCGGACCGAGCCTGGCCGCCTGCATTCCCCAAGAACCTCTCGGGCCGCCCAGCCCCTTTCCTTACACTGCCTCCACCTGTGATTGGACGCTGGCTCCCCTTGGCTCCGCCCCCCCAGCGGCCGGGCCCGCTTCCCTCCCTGTCCCAGCGCCCAACAGGCGGGGCTGGGCGGGGCTTCGGTGGCGCTATTGTCATGGAGACGGGAAGCCGGCCGCAGCGGCGGCGGGGACCTCGCGGGCCTAGGGGGGCTGCTAGCGGGGCCGGGACTGAGGAGAGGCGGAGCGGCCCGGACCGCGGGGACGTGCGGGGACGCGGAGCCGGCTGGTGGCGGCCTCCACGGCGGCACCGTCGCGGGCCCAGTGTAGGCCCCCGCCCTGCTCCCCGCTCTCGGTCGCCCCTCAGTGCCCGCCCTCGGCTCCGCCCGCGGCCGCCGCCGGCGCCGCCGCAGCCCCTCGCGCTAACGGTCGGCGACGGCCCGCGTGCGCCGCCCGCCGGGGGCTCGCGCCTGCCACGAGGGAGCGTCCGCGGCCCGCGCGTCCGCGTCCGCGTCGCGGAGCAGAGGTGAGCCCCCCGACCCGAGCCATGTGCCCCGGGCGGCGCGGGCGCGGCGCGGGTGGACGCCGCGCGATGGGCCCGCGTGGGAGTTGTTGGCCGGGGCCCCCGCGGGCGGGCGGGCGGGCGGGCGCGCGTGGGTCGCTCCGCTGCTCGCGTGCCCCTGGGCTCCGGGGCGGGCCGACCGCTTCCGAAAGGCGGTCTGTGCGGCGGGGACGCGGGGTCTGCCCCGCAGACAGCCTCCTCATTCCCTCGTCCGCCACTGTGGGCCGCGGGCGAGCCCCGCCGGGCTGCCCCGGCCCGCCTTCCCGGAGCCGGGACTGGAGAGCGAAGCGTTTCCAGCGGACGCTTCTGTCGCCGTGGTTGTCACCTCCGCTCTGCGTCAAATTTAGGGCTCATTTCTTAAGGATGTCTCTATTTTCTGCTTTATTTGCACATTGATGGCCGTGCTGCTCGGCTGGCCGCGGCCGCCCGCAGGCTGCGACAGGACGGGGACAGCGCCCGCCGCTGCGGCGGGGGCTCCTCTTTTTTGTTTTTGTTTTTTTTTGGCCGGTGAACACGAGGTCTGAACTTTCTGTATTTTGGCGACGGTGACGTCGCGCCCCCTTTCCCCTGCAGCGTTTCCGTTTGGGAGAGGCGGCCTCACTGCCCGCGCTCTGTCTCCACCAGCAGAGGTGGCATCCCAGGGTGCCCGGGGATCTTTTCTCCTCTTTCTTATCTTTCTGCCGTCTTATCTTTCTCAGTATTTTCACTTACACCAGGGGATCGGCTTGCTCTGATGTTGTTGGTGTTAAAAAAAAAAAAAAGAAAAAAAGAAAACCAAACCACAGGACCATTAAAAATTCATTTGCACACGACCTAAGGGTTTATTGGTTTGTTTGCCCAGATCCGGGGATGCCTACCTGTTAAAATGCAAAGCTCTCCAAAGTGAGACCCGCAGCTGTGCTGCCCGCACGCGGCCAGAGAGCTCGCTGTGCCAGGTTCGGCTGCACAGCTGGCATTGTTTCAGTGCGAAGAGAGGCCGTCCCTGTTGGTTCAGTGTGAAGAGCTGTTTCCAGGCGAAACTTTAAAGGCTCATGAAAGTGGCTGTGCTGTATGTGAAAGATCTCATCATTCTTGTGGGAGAGACACAACACCCACCCCTGGAAAGGCAACAGATTGCTCCTGTCATATCGCCGGGGCTGTGTTGGAGTGTACTTAAAGGATTATGATTGATAAGGCTGTCTTGCCAGCGAATGTTGACACAGGTGTGCATCGTTATCTTAATTAAGATCCCGAGAAAACGGTGTCTGTAAATGGTGACATAAGAAGGGCGGCATATATTTTTTTTTGTACAGTTTTGTTTTTGGAGATTTTTAATAGCACTTGAAGCCTGTCTTTGAGCTCCCAGGGTCTGTGAGCGCTCTGGCAACAGAAGTTTTCGAGAGGAATGATAGTTTAGCGTTAAGTGTTCTGGCATGCACCGAGACTACTTGTGGCTTCTTGGCAGTGCCTCGTGCCGGCTTTCTTTGTGCCCTACCTTTGTGGAATCATGGTGTCCAATTACGAAAGAAAAGCATAAAATAGAGCAGTGCATTAGTAAGTAAACATCTTATTAGTGTTCAGAATGAATCTGTAGAGAAAGGCGAGCTTAATGCGCAGAAACAGGAATAGAATAAAAAGGTAAACACAAGGCAAATTTATGTCACTTCATTTTTTTGAAAAAGAGAAACCGTCTCCTGGAATGTCTTAAGGATCTAAAATCACTTATTTCTCCCCTCATCAGGTACTTAGCTACAGTGTTTACAGAATGCCTTGTTTTTATTTCTAAAAACAGAGGGACATTTTTTATTTCTCCCAAAAGCATTGTTGTGTAAATTGCAGTGGCTGAGCCAAGTGAAGTTGGTACATTTAGCCCCTTGATGACTCAAGGATCTGAGTCACAACCTGGGTGACCTGGGACTGTCACCGTCCTCTACCCCAGCTTTTTGGATGCACAAACAATGACAAGACAGATGCTGTTGACTGTTGTACTCTCGGCTTACCCAGGCCCTGATGCCCTGTACCATAAGTCTTATATTAGCATTCCCACCCCCTCCTCGCAGCTTATGATTTCCTGGAAGCTGGGTGTCGATCATCAGTGTGTGGGTAAGATGTGTGGTTTTCCTTAATAGTAAAACTCGGCGCAGAGAGAGGAAATGAAAGTGGAGGAGCCGCACAGGCAGCTGATGCCAGAAGCCAGGTGTGGAGTCACAGTTCCTTCTTGACTCCGAGGCTAATTAGCTGGTTAGAATTACACGGTAAAGCGAAATCAAAGAAAGACTTATTTAGATTTGTTTGCTGACACTAAAACAAGAGCGTTAATTTTGAGATCGTCGCTGTGCCTCCAGTTCTGTCTCTGGCATCTGTGATCGCCATCCTCACGCTGTTATCCATGTGTATTTTCAGTTTTGATATGTTGTGTGAAAAGGCATGAAATAGGAACATGAACTAAGTACCTGTCACCTATTTGAGGCAACAAAAACAAATCATTATTAGTATATGATTACTTACACAGTCTGGAAATCTTGGAGCAAATTTAAATGTCCTTTGGTTGAGAACATGGAAAGAAACGAGGTGATATAATCCTGAGTGCGTTAAACACACCGCCGAGCTTCGGAACAGTGCTTTAACTCTACAGATCACATCCCTTTTCCGTGGTGGTGGCTCAGTCTGCAGGTTCTCTTCAATTTCTGCATTGTGTTGCCTCCTGTATTTTTTTAAGTATCTTTTTTGTTATATTTGTCAGCTGTTTTGTAGAGAACAATTTGCCTTAATAGAATAGCAGCGGTGCAGCTCTAAGGACATGTAAAAGCTGTAGTTTTTTTTTCCGTATTCAGTACTGACTCTGGGTTGCGTTCACAGCACTGCTCTGAAGTGTGCAAAAGAGGACTTACTTCTGAACAAATATGCAGAGCGGCAGTATAACTAAGCACCAATTTGGCTTGGTATATTAACTTAGATGCTTCAGAATTGAAAACCAGTATATTCTAATGCAGTTCAAGTTTAAGTCTTTATTAGTAAGGATGCGCTTAACATTTGTTCAAGAGAAGGGAATATAATTTTCCCCTGCAGTTGTCATTTATGTAATCCATTTTTCTAGCCTCTTCTCAGGCTAATGATATCCCTTATCTTGATACAGCTTTGACTTGTTTATTTGCCATAATATGGAATGATACCTTGGAGAAAATTAGATTAGATATTCACATCTGATATCCCAAAAGTATTACTATTCATCTGTGTTTCTTTAAACAGAATCATTTCCATTTTCTGTGCAGGTGATAAATACGATGCGTCCATAATACACACGGAGGTGCTCAGCTAAGTTCACTTCTGAACTGTGGGGTTGCTCCAGATGTTGGTGAAATCTGTCCTTACACATCCCAAGTCCCATCTGCAAGTGAGTGTCTGCCCCCGGTGGGTGTGTCGGCAGGTGGAATAACCCTGACACAGGCTTCTGGCCAGAGGGCGAAGTGCAGAGTGTGGAGGATGTCACTCAAGGCCTTTGATTATTAAAATGGTAATATTCGCTTTAAAGAAAGCTGCAGTAAATAGGGACACTTGATTTATGGATGACACAGAATAAGTTATTTATTTTTAGTTATCATTTATCCTGGAGTTACATTAAGTGATTTACCTTTTAACAATATCGATGGATAGTAAAATTTATAAACTTTGTGCTTTTCATAAAAAATCAAAACTAAGGTTATGCTATTTCATAGAAATAGACTTATTTAGGGAAATAATTCAATTATACTAAGTCACAGCTTTAAAATTCTTTTAATTCCCTTGTTCTTTTGAGAATGAATTCAGGGAGGGAGGAAGATTAGGGTAGGTGGTATCACTATGCTTTTAAAATTATATATATGAAATTTGCTCCCTTCATTTAAATTAAAAAAAAAAATTTAAAAAGAATGAACTTAGTGGGAGTATCACCTCCAGTATTGGGTGACAAGCTCTTTTAGTGACAAAGAGTATACAGGCCTATGCAAAACTTGTCATTTCTCATCAAATAGAGGCTGGCGAGAACAGGTGGATAGGAAAAGCCACGGGGAGGAACTCTTGCAGAATGCTGGCGTTGTCTCGTGGGCAGGTCCTGGCAGACCAAGGGCCCAGACTGTGACACAGAACATTTTGTTGAGTAAAAATGATGGTTGCGTGGCCAAAAAAGCAGCCGATTTTACAGAAGGCCACTGTGGGCAGCACGGCCTCCGGTAGAAGCGGTGCTCCGTGCGGGTGCCATGAGCCCCCCAGTGACGGTGCGCAGCGTGACTGGGTGTGCGAGTGTCTGAAGGCCTGTCCCTGCCTTCCTGCGCTGTGGTTGTAACTGCGGGAAGGCGGCCTCGGCTCCCACTGCCCTGCAGCATCCCCGAGAGCTGGAAGACATAGGAGAGAGGGCCAGAAACCCGGACGTGGACGCGGGGAGCAGCCTGCTTTCCCTTTGTTTGCCTTTAAGCTTAGTTTGTTGTTTTGTTTTTAAATCATGTGGAGAGTTGTTGAATTTGAAGTGGAAGAAGATCTGGGTTTTTGTTTTATTTTATTTGTTGGCCTACTAAGGATAAGTACAAGGAAAAGCTAAACATCTATGCAGATGGGTTGACGTTTCCATCTGCTGTCAGCCAAATTGATTATGAAGGTTCGTATTTCATACATGTTGAAAATATTCCAGTGTATTACAGCACTGGTGCTCCTTTTATGTAAAAGTAGATGTTTGTGGGAGAGGCCTCACTCTTGAAAACGTGAAGAAAAGATGTCCTTTTAGCAGTAATGGCTGATGGCTGATTAATTGAGAAGGTTGTAGTAAATGTTCTCTGGTGGAAATAGCTGGAGTGTGCCATTTTGAGAAATGCATTTGAGAAATCCAGGAATAAAATCAATGTAAGTGTTGATAATTAAATTGTGATTCCATGCAGGAAGGACGTGGTGGGAAGCTGAAGCTAACCAGTGTTGTTTCCTCTTTAAGAGCCTGCAGTCGCTAGCAAAGCTGCTGGGCCGGCTGTTGGAGCGGAAGGTTCTGGAGACAGCAGGTAACACTGTCTCTGCTGAGACCGCGCTCTGCTCCTCATGGGCCTGAGCCTTTGTGGCAAACCCCGCTTTGTCCTGCACACAGCGACTTCTTCCGTTTGAGTTGTGGAAAGGCCCTTATTTTCCTCTGCTAAGTTTTTGAGCCTGTTTGTCCCAGGGCTCGGAGCTGCTTTTGGAGAGCTGAGAGATGTCATGTGGGCGTACTCAGCACCCTTAAAATAGCCTCTCTCTGAGAAGGAGGGCCGAGCTGCCATCCTGCACAGCCACAGCGGCTGTCGTGCAGTGTGTGGTGGCTGGGCATGCAGTCCGCACGCTGTGGAACTGTCCTCATTCACCTCGCTTCCTTGTCACCTTCCGCCACCCCCCACCCCCCAGGGGGACATGTGTTCTCTGCCACAGCCACCAGCCACCAGCCACGGGGAAGCCTGGGCTGGCAGCGGGCTCCAGAGCTCGGCCAGGCGGTCACTGGGCCCAGCTTGGGGAGTTCTGGTGAGCCGGGCCGAGAGCGCTCTTGCTGGTTCAGGGCCTTCAGTCCCTTTGCCTTTTCCACATGGTCCTTCCCCCCCCAGAGGTCAGCTTGCTCCTCGCCCTGCAGCTGTTGCAGGCGTTCACGTGGAGTGCTGGACTGGGTGTTCTTCTGGATGACACATCTGTAATGTCCCTGGGAACTTTTTCATTTCCCAAAACCTAGTGCTCATGAGCGTGATGAATGGGTTTGATGTTCTGGAAGAACAAGCTGGGTTCCATTTGTGTCTGCCAGGGAGAATTCTGTCTTCTGATGGTGTATTGGCACGTTGAATATGCAGGTAAAATTAACAACAGCCAAAACTCCTTTGTAGAAGAGTAATTGCGATGTCTGTGAATGCATGTGCAGACTTCAGTTGTGTAATGAGATTTCTGTGTTCCTTTTAAAAAAAAATGTACTTTTCTAGTCATTAAGAATATCTGCCCCTGAACTATATCTGGGGAGGAATAGTAATACAAGAATGGAGGGCTTCATGATGTTTAATTACATAATTAGGAAATCGATAAAAACGTGGTAACAAAACTCAGTTTCTCCCATTAAAGGAACCAGCATACATTTGAAAACAAAAACGTTCAGGCAGAGCACTCTGTAAGTCCAGCAGTGTTTGGGAAATATACTAACCTCAGGGTCACCTGCTCATGCCTGTATAGCTCTGGGGAGGTTATAAGCAGCCGAGGAAGCCACTACAATGTAGAGCAGAAGAAGAGGGTGATAGCAGGAACAATTCAGTGTTGTGACTGTGACCAGCTTTCACCTCTGTGTACTTGACTTACCACTCTGGCTTTATAAATATCAGCGTATGTGGTCTTGACCTCTGGGATACCATGTTTTGTCTTTGTTACATAGAACTATGGGTTGTCTGCAAGCCAACTTATTTATTTTTTGTAATTTTTATTCTCTGTAGGGAACTTTTAAAATAAAAGGTTGACGTGACTTAGAGAGTAAAATTTCAGTCATGCCTCCGAACACAGACATGCGGCCTTGACTAATTGAGAACTGTGGAAGGGGGCAGGTAGAACCTTTTTCGGCTGAAACGCACTAATATGGCAGCCATGGAGAGCCCGTGTTTGTTAACATAATAGCGACGGCGTTTCTCCTCCTCCTCCTTGTGGTTTTGTCCAGCGCGATGTTCGGTGGCAGTTGCGCCGACTGCTAAGTGTTTAAATGATGACACCATTATGTGAAGTGGTTTTGAAATGAGAGACTCCAGCCAAGAATTACATCTGCTCCCATCTCCTTCAAATCATACTCTCTGGCAGTACAGATGATGATTGATTTGTTTGTGACAGATTGCAGGAAACAGTCATTGATTTTTCAATATTTTACCTTAAAATTATTTACAGTTGCAACCATGGGGAGGTATTTCCATGGGCTGTCAGCCCTGAAAGACTAGGATAATATTCCCTGCTCTCTGACAAGACAAATTACCTGTAATGAGTGCAGTAGCTGAAGGGTATACTTTTATTTTAAAATATGTCAATAACCCCAGTGACTAAACGAATATTGATTTAGCATAATGAAGCCTGAGTAATGTGAAAATGAGCTTTTTCAAGGGGCACGGTGGAGACGCTCTTTTCAGCTGGTGGTAGGAAGCTCCCCACTCTCCTCCTCTGGAGCCGGCACGAACGCAGTTTCCTAAGCGAGCGATCAGGAGCCACAGTGGTGTGTGTGATCACCACAGTCTAAATATTTTGCCCTTGCTGTGAGCGGTCTTTTCACGGCTTAGGAGGAGCCTCAGAATGTTCGTGGGAAATGCATACTGTGAAAAAAACTAGGCACAGGTTTCAGAAATCTTTTTGCACCAAAATGAGCTTACCTTTTCATTCCATTTTTTCCCTGAACTTTTTGAAGTACCTTCCAATTTGGAATTTTAATTTTAACCAGAATAGCTACTACTTTGTCTGGTGTTAGTTTTAACCAACTGAATATTTTTACAATTTCAGTACAGGTGTTTTTCATTGGGACCTCTGGTAATGAATATGAAAATGCTGTTAGCTGTGTGTACAGTTATTTGTGGATGAAGTCATAATCGTATTAAGACATTTCACATGGGTTATTGTTGTAGTTAATGTGTCCCATTTTATGGTAGAATAACTCTATTTCTGCACTTCCGATTGCTTTTAGTGGGAATAAAGATTAATTTTCTGACATGCTAATTTTTGAAACAGGGCATATTTTCAGTTTTGTCAGACACTCTCCCCTCTTTGTATGTATTCAGTTTTTTTTTTTATGAATTAAGGTCGCAGTATACAAGATCCTTCACAAAAGCATGACATGTAACAAACAGTGTGTACCTTTCTGTTTATGGTCTATAAGGTGACTGAAGATTTTATGCCTCAGTTAGCATTTCCATACCTAATTTAATAAGGAGCAAATAGGGTAAACAGTACGGACTATATATAGCAGAAAAGTAAGTATTTGAACAAGATGTCAAATTGACATTTCATGGGAACCTAACTCATTTTATGGTAACTAGTGGAAATAAAAACATTAAAATCCATAGGTAAAATCCCTTTAGAAATTAAAAATGAGTTCTGATATGCAGGAAATTCAGCTGACTCTTTGTGGGTGCTAGTTCTCTTGTAGCACAGCATTGGAGATTTTGAAATGAGATGGAAAATGTGAATATATTTTAAGGGAAACATAGGGTAAGCTGTAGGATGCAGAATAATCTTTTTTGTTTTCCTCCAGGAATTTTCCTAAGGGCGTGACACCGAGGATTTCTTGTCGCTTGTCTTAATTGTGTCCTGAAGTAAACTCGGTGCTTTGCAAAATATTGGACCTGTGCTTTGATAAGCCTTAGATTTCATTTCTGTATCCACCTCCTCACCCCAGTTCTTGCCCTTTTTCTATGAAAGGACTTTTGAAATGCAGAACTATAAGGCATATGCCATCACCATAAAGAAACCAGGAGCCCAAAGCCTTCAATCATTAATTCGGATGATAAAATGATTTCAGTATGATCAGTAGTGATCACAAAATATTTTAAAATTTGTAATTAATAATTATATGTATTTGGGATAGAGTGTAACATGCAGTATGTACACACAGTGTATACCGATTAAAATCGGGTAATCAGCACTTCCCCTTCTATGACTTGACTTTGTGTTTAGAGATTTGGAGCTTCGTTCTTCTGTTTGTTCATAAATATATGCTAGTTGACTGTGTACCATAGGCTCCCCATGTGCAATGTAACATAGAGTTGTGTTTTTTTTTAAGTTGATGTAATATCCTTAGAATTATTTATGTTCAGTCAAAAAAAGATATGAATTTTTTTCCTCAATAATTTTTTAAAATCACATTTTCTTCAGACAAACCTTGCTTAAGAAAATCCTATGTTGTTGGTTACTTTATTTTGTTGGAGTAAATAAAATATATAGTTAATACCTCATGACTCCATCATTTAGTTTGAACCTATGTGTTCATTTTACGGTATGTGTGGAAAACTATTTATATGGGTTAAATTTTAAAAAATACGTAGATAAAGCTTTTTCTGGTGAAGTTCTCCTTTGGATACTATGCCTTTCTCCATTGCTTTCCTGCTCCTGTTCTCCTTGGGGAGAAACCATGTAAAGTATTTTTAAATAACGCAAGTCGTTGCCTGGTTAAAACATTTGTTTTTGAAAAGGCTAAATACTCCCACTTTAAAATCTTTCTTGTATTTGTGTCATTTAAGATAAACCGTTCACTTTGATACGGTACTTACCAGTCTACTTAATTTTTTTCCATAATTCACTTGACTGTATTTCGTCTGACCTTCTATAATAACTTAATGAAAGAACAAATCAGCATATAATTCTATTTTCCCTCTGACCTCAGCTGGCTGTAGAATTGCACCACTACTTTTGGGGTGCAATTTGATAGTTTGTGGGGACTGCAGTTTACAAATGTTCAGTGAGTCGTGGCAAATGGGTGATCAAAAATGTTTTGAAGTAAGCAGTTAGAAGAAACACTTCACCCTTATTACTAAGTTATTAAAATGCCTCCTAAGGTAGCATTTTTAATTAGTGTACATAATTGATTAGTGATTTGTCTTCTCCCAAGCATGAAGCAGCATGGCAATGGTGAGTGTGATCAATGAAGTATAAGATCTCAGGGCTGATGGGGACAGTGGTCGTGAATGCTCATGACGGCTGAATGCTGTTTGTTTTTTCTTTTAGATTCAGCTGTCCATCTCTGAGGTTTCCTGTGATCTGTTTCAATCTAGCTGCAAAGGATGTGGAAGGATCAAGTACCCAGGTGGTTGAAACATGTTTTGAAGGTTCCTGTCCATAAACTATTCAATTTTTCCAATTAAAATCCTCAGTTGCCCTGAGGAAGAAGGTGAATCTCTTGTTGATCAGCAGTTTCTTGAAAATGCTTAATAGTGTAAAGTTATTACCAAGTATTTCCTGTTTTACTCAAGGTATAAGAAAAATAAAACAATTTATATGTTGACTTTTTCCCTAAAATGTCTTTATTAGATTGAATGTTTATAGCTAACAAAGAGGATTAAAAAAACCATTTTCTCCATCATAGTAATTCTGGCAATCACATATCATTAGAGCAGGTTTAAAACCACTTGCTACTATGGCTTTATTATATTTATGGGAGAAGAAAGACTAGAAGATTATGTGGATGTATATTTTAATTCTCTATATTAATCTTGTTGGAATAGACCATTTCTCCCTTAAACAGATCTGTTAGCTCAGTTCAGTTACAAGGAAAAGCCACCTTAACTTGGAAGAGCATTTGTTACGTGACTGAACATTTGCTGTATGTAAAGAAGGCTGACATGCAGTTCTGTCACCAAGTTCCAACATTTGGGTAGACTGAGTAATGACAGATGGGCTTGCAGTTAGGAATTCCTTCTTGTGGCCTTTGTAGCAGCTGTGGGGAGCCGGAAGGACTCCCGTGCGCAGGCAGGCCGGGGGCGGGGCGGGGGCCCCTGGTGTGAACACCCGGGAGGCATGTGTCTGACCCCCGCAGCCCCTCAGGAGGGAACCGGGGAGCTACCTGCGTGCTAAGGACACTTGTAGAAATTGCAAGAACATTTATTAGGCTAAAATATTTCCTTTTCCATTTTGATTTTTGATCAAACTGTGTTTTTGGATAACTGTAGGTTCACATCCAGCCGTACACAGTAAGACAGGTGCTCTCCTGACCCTTTACCCAGTTTCCTCCAGTAATGACATCTTCCCTGGCCACGGACGCTGATGCAGTCAAGGGAGGAAGCGTTTGTCCCTTTATAGCCACACCTACTGCCGTCCTCACCCCCACTCCGGGTAACCTCAGCTTCTCTGATCAATGGAATCACAGAGTGCAACCTTCTGGCCTGGCTTTTTCCACTCGGCGTCATTTCCCGGCATCCCTCTGGCGTGTGTCAGTGACCCCTTCTTGTGGGGAGCCTCTATGGCCTGGCCGTTCCACAGTTTGTTTACCCATTTGCCACTTGAGATTTAAGGCTTCTTTTAGCTTTTTGTTTTTTAAATTATTATTGTGACCAAAACTCTTAGAAATATTCATGTAGAGGGTTTTGTGTGTGAATTGTGGGTCATGTGCTAATTATATAGAATATTTCTTTGGAAAACAAGAATTGGTGCGGGGGAGGGCGGGGAGTGGGAGGCAAGGGGGGACATCTAGATTTTTGCAGTATTTTTGCTTTAGATTTGCTTATGATTTTAAAATATACACTATTTTAAATAATTTGTAGCCAGACATAAGAATATCTTCTTTTGAATAAGGATTTTTTTATTTGCTTTTTTATTTGTTTTCATTTCATTTGAAAGGCAGAAAGAAGCAGAGATACAGAGAGAGAACTTCAGCCTGCTGGTTCACTCCCCAAATACATCAGCAAGCGCAAGGCCAGGTGAAGCCCAGGTACCCGGAACTCAATCCAGGTCTCCCACTGGGGTAGAAGGGACCCAAATACTTGAGCTGTCACCTGTTACCTCCCAGTGTGCACATTAGCAGGGAGCTGGATCAGAGGTGGAGGCCTCCATGTGGGCGTCCGAGGCGGCATCGTAACTGCTGTGCCAAAAGCCTACCCCTAGATTCTGTTCTTACTTTAGGGAAACAACATTGGAAAAATTGGCTTTTTTTTTTTTTAGCAAAAACTTTCTATGGAAAGGAATAAAGATACATATATGAAGAGGGGCCTTCAATATATCTGATATGGAGAAAGACATCAGATACAAAAAGAGGCAAATTTACAGTGTGGTCTTTTTGGAATTGGGGTGGAATCTGGTCTTACTAGAATTCTGTGGGGGATCAAAGGGACATGTCACTGCCCGAAAGTATATTTAACATCTTCCTCGTCAGAAATGAGGCATAGAGTTTTAAAAGAGTAATTTGTGAATTTAATATGGCGGTTTGAATGAAAAACAAGTGGGTACGCTTTCTCGTGAAACTGGGAAGAGTCCATGTATGCATGTGTGTGTGTGTGTGTGTGTAGAATGTGTTTTCACCTTTTTATATTTGATAAGAAGGAATATTTTATTATATTTGATAAGAAGGAATAAGATATTTTATGCTTTGCTGTTGTCTTGAATGTGAATCTATAAAACTAATGCTTTTTTAAAAATTTATTTTTGGTTTAAAGTAGCAAAAAACAACTTTTGAAGGGACTTCCAGATTAAAATGAGACAGTGACATATAGATTAAAAAGTTAAATGAGAATACATTTGTAAAGTTACGCAGAGTTAATAGCTTTATTAAGAAGCTATTTTGAGCAAACTAAAAAAAATACAAATATGCCTGTGAGTTCTGTTAGAAGCTCCAAGGTTGTAGGCGAGATCGGAGAGCAACTGTGGGCAGCGCGCATAGGGAGCTTTGACACTGCCGAGGCCCCTTCCACTCGGAGGACAGAGGCCGTGAGTTCCTGTCAGTTTCTTTGCATTTATACATATCATAGATTTTTGTTAAAGGGGTTATAAATGACAAAAATAAAATACTCATGAGTTTCTATGTAATAATATTTTATTGCAATATCCCAGCTATCTGGTGTTGCCAATGACAGGACCAAAATGTGTTTCATCAAAGGGCTGTTTAAGGCCAGGAACTTCAAAGCTGTGCATATACATAATGGCAAAGCATCCTGCCAGCATCTTGTAATGCTGTTTAGGTAGCAGTTAAAAAATAAAAAAAATATGGTATCATTTTAGACACTTTAAAATTTTACAAATACAATCTATCATAGGTTGGTCACCTCTAGACTTCCTGACTGTAGTGATGGCTGTGATGTCTGGGTATTATTTTAAAATATCGGCCGGCGCCGCAGCTCACTAGGCTAATCCTCCGCCTTGCGGCGCTGGCACACCAGGTTCTAGTCCCGGTCGGGGCACCGATCCTGTCCCGGTTGCCCCTCTTCCAGGCCAGCTCTCTACTGTGGCCAGGGAGTGCAGTGGAGGATGGCCCAAGTCCTTGGGCCCTGCACCCCATGGGAGACCAGGAGAAGCACCTGGCTCCTGCCATCGGATCAGCGTGGTACGCCAGCTGCAGCGTGCTACCGCAGCGGCCATTGGAGGGTAAACCAACGGCAAAAGGAAGACCTTTCTCTCTGTCTCTCTCTCTCTCATTGTCCACTCTGCCTGTCAAAAAAAAAAAAAAAACAGGCACTTTATAATTTTGTCTATAATTGTTGACATATTTTCTTCACAAAATGGTTTTGGAGCATCTTAGTGCTAAGTTATTTTAACCATGTGCCATCTTTAAATTCGACGTCATAGATGTTCTCAAGTGTGAGTGGTAAGACACGCTGCCAGGCGGCTTTGTTTTTTTTCCAGGAGCCTCTTTATTCCAACTTCTTCCATACTCAGTGCCTAAAAACAGCAGAGTGGGAGGAGATGTTCTGCTGCTGGGGAGCCAGTCCCGGGAAGCTGAGCCAGCTTGTTAGTAAGTGAGCGTGAGTGTTCAGGCTTCTCTTCCGACCCCAGAGCAAGTGCCGCCGTCTCAGAGGCGCTGGCCCAACTTCTGGAAGTTCACTTTGCAGGTGCTTGTATCACAGCCCTATTCTTAGTCATATTTTATTCTCTACGTGTCAGAAGCAGATGTCTACTTGCCATTTGCCCATGTCATGCAAACACTGTGGCACCAAATATGGACACAAGGAGCAAGCCTCGGCGTGTTAGTCTCAGAACTGGATTTTAGCCAAGAGAATGTCCCACGTAGTCGTGGTTACTCTCGTGTCGCTGCTATGTTTTGTCATTGTAATAAATCCATAAATAAATTCCCTGATTCAGCAAAGTGGTTTTGGGCTCCAGCCAGGAGGTAACATGGTAAGCAGCGTGCTGCCTTTCCCCGTGGGGCATGGGGCTTAGCATGACCGAGGAGACAGAGCCATGAACAGAGCATGTCACGCATGTGATGATAACAGGGGGAGTTCAGGTGCCATGGCAGTCACTCACTGAGCCTGATGGAGGAGAGGCTAGGTCCAGGGACGCTTCTCGGAAGGATAGTCGTGGGGTCGAGGCCTGGCAGGCAGAAGGCTCCAGGCAGAGGGAGCCCAGAGCAGATGCAAGGAACAGTGTCGCCCTGGGAGCCTGGGAGTGGCCCAGCCTGCGAGGAGCAGCAGGAGGTCCGCGGAGACAGGAAAGAGCTTTTCCTGTGCCTGGTGGGGGCACTTGAGGTCGGCCTGCACCTGAGCGGCTCTGCTTTTGCAGATAGCAGTGCGGCCATGGTCACGGGGTTTGGAGGGGCACCCGGGAGAAGCTGGGCTGGAGAGAACTGTACCTGCTCTGTGTGCGCTGAGCACTTGGTCTTCAGGTGGCTCGTGGGACGGCCGCGGGGTTTGGAAGTTGCCGCGTGCTCTTTGATGCTGGCGGACTTTCTCAGGACATGCGTTTTCCTTCATTTCTTTCACGCTGTGTCTTGCTAAGCAATGCCGGGGTCACCGCCTGTGGAAGGCAAGGCTGGAGCCAGGCCGTTGGCTGTTACTGGGCAGAGTTTGTTCTGAAACAAGTGAAAAGGAAGGCAGGAGAAAGGCGGCTCCTGGCTCTAGCTGTCCCCAGCTGAGGGTAGGACATGTCAGCTGTGCCCAGAGGCGGAAAGATACAAGGGGGAAGCGTCGCCGAGCACAGGAGATCTTCGTTTTCAGGAGCTCCGTGCCTTCAGAGCGCAGCGTGGGCTCAAGTGACTCGTTCGTCTTCAGGTGTTCACCTCCGTGGCTTCATCTCGGTCTCACCTCCACCAGCGGTCGTTCCAGAAACACTTGGTACTTCCTGGGTGCTGGAGCGGAGCCACGGGCCGTCCCTCACACAGGTTACAGTCTGGCTGGCGGACGGTACAGCCCCGAGGGAGCTTTTGGATTTTGTTCCTGTCTGTGTATGCTTAATATGATTAAGCTGGCCTGAGGACGACTTGTGTCCAGTCTTAGAATAAGGAGCATTTGTCCTCCAGAGGGCACTGCCATGTTCCCAGGTGTAGGAGAAACAGGAAGCAGGGGCGGGCCAGGCTGCTGTGGCTTCTGCCTGTCGGAGCTCCTGCGGAGCCAGCTGGGCATGGGGAACAGGGACTGCGGAGCGCAGCCAGACTAAGGAACCAGGGCTTTGCTCAACAGGGTGAGCGTGGGAAAGCTACAGACGGCACACGCAGGTCTTAGAGTTAGGTGGAGGGGGTGGGGGTGGGGGGGACCTGGTACTCTTTGGAAATGTTTGCTTCCACTGCCTTGAAATCCACTGAGAAGCTGAACTAAAAGAAGCTTTTAACTGTGAAAACCAAAGGAGACAATTTGTGGAGCACACCACAGAGCAGTGTCCCTGGGTCTGTTGTGTGCCCAGGCGTACCTCTGTCCTGGTTTTTCAGAGAAATGGCGAGCCTGTCTCCTGTCCAGCTGAGCACCTTTTTCCCTTTTCTCCTGATTTCTTACCTCTGTTCTATATCTGAGCATTCTCCCCCTTCACGGACTTTCTTTCCTCGGTTGCTCCATCCTACAATATCCCCTCTAGACCCCTTCTCTCCTTTTCTGCCCCGCTCAGAACGCTTTGCCTGCCTCACTGCTGAGCTCGTGGAAGCTGCGTTTGCAGCGATGCGTTTCCACATCAGATCTCACCACTGGTTCTCCTTCGTCCCCAGGCCCCTGGGAGTCCTGGGTATCTGAAGGCCCCATTGCCGACTGAGGTGGTTTGCGGTTGTGTGCATGGCAGAGTGTCCTAGCTTCTGAGATGCCACTGTGCCTGGGCTCCACCTGGGCCCTGACTGTCGCTTATGCTGGCCACGCCCTTGTGTGCCCCTGGACATGGTGCTCTGCAGGTGCCGCCCTCACCTCCCCGATCCCTGCAGAGCCTGCTCCTTTCTCTGCCCTCCTCCAGTTCTGATCTTGGTCCATGGCATTGCTTCTGCCTCAGTTTCCCAGTCGGTCAGTTTGGGTCAGTTCTATCTCCTAAAGCCTTTCGAAGCTTACTCATACCTTTGTCTGTTTCCACTATCACAGACACTTGGACAGATAGCCGGGGGGACACCGAGCTGTGAACTCAAGGCCTCTACCCACAGTGGCTCTTCAGTGGGGTCCGTGGACTGACAGCCTGCAGACTTCTTCTGAGTGGACTCTCTAAAGCAGCTGTAGTCTTCAGCAAAGCCAAGCAGAGGTGCAGAAATTTCCCAGAATACCCCAGCTCCCCTGCATGCGAAGCCTCTCCCCTTATCAGCCTCCCCACCAGAGTGGCACATTTGTCACAGTGATGAACCTGCACTGACAACGTCACTATCACCCCAAGTCCACGGTGTGCGCTGGGGTCACTCTTGTTGTGCACACACTCTGTGGGGCTAGACAAATGGGCAGTGATGTGCACCTACCATTATAGTGCCATGCCCTAAAACTCTTCTCCGGTCTGCCTGTGCTTCCCGCCCACTCCCTCACTCCTGGCAACTACTGATCTTTGCATTCTGTAGTTCCTCTTCCAGAACGTCATTGAGTGGGAACCTCGTACTGCACGCAGCCTTTTCAGATTGGCTTCTTCACTTAGTGACATGCATTGTTTGCTCTGTGTCCTTCTATGACTTGATAAACTAACTTCCTCCCGGTGCTGGATAAGGTTCCATCTCTGGATGTACCATAGTTTTCTGTTCATTCCCCTGCCTAAGGACATCTTGATCGTTTCCGCATTTTGGCATTGATGATTAAAGCTATAAGAAACATCTGTCTATGGGACCAGCGCTGTGGCATAGTAGGTTAGGCCTCTGCCTGTGGTGCCAGCATCCCATATGGGCACCAGTCCATGTCCAACTGCCCCTCTTCCAATCCAGCTCTCTGCTAATGCACCTGGGAAAGCAGCAGAGAATGGCTCAAGTGCTTAGGCCCCTGCACCTACATGAGAGACCCAGAAAAAGCTACTGGCTCCCAGCTTTGGATTGGCTCAGCTCTGGCTGTTGTGGCCATTTGGGGAGTGAGCCAACAAATGGAAGACCTCTCTGTAACTCTTCCTCTCAAATAAATAAATAAATAAATATTTTTAAAAATCTGTCTACAGGTTTTTTTTTTTTAAGATTTATTTTTCTTTTTATTTGAAAGGCAGAGTTACAGAGAGAGAGAGAGGGAAAGACAGAGAGAAAGGGATCTTCCATCTGCTGGTTTACTCCCCAGATGGCTACAACAGCCAGGGCTGGGCAAGGCCAAAGACAAGAGCTAGGAGCTGCTTCTGGGTCTCCCATGTCAGTGCAGGGGCCCAAGCACTTGGGCCATTCTCTGCTGCTTTCCCAGTTGCATTAGCAGCGAGCTGGGTTGGAAGTGGAGCAGCTGGGACTGGATGAACCGGTATCCACAGGGGATACTGACCTGCACTGGCTTCCGTATGGGATGCTGGCGTTGCAGGCCGCAGCTTAATCCACTACACCACAACATCGGCCCCTGTCTGCAGATTTCTGTGTGGATGTAACTTTTCAGCCTCTTTGGGTAAATACCAGAGTATGAGTGGAAGTCAAACATTGAATGGATATGTAGTTTTGTTAGGGGCTGCTGAACTCTCAATGGCTGCACCATTTTGTGTTTGCAACAGCAATGAAGGAGAGTTCCTGTTGCTCCACATCCTTTTCAGCATTTGATGTTGTCAAGTGTTCTGGCTTTTGACTGTTTTTAAGAGTGGAATCTCTTGTTTTAATTTGCATTTCCCTAAAGACCTGTAATATCTTTTAATATACTATTTTCCTATTCTTTCCAAAATAAATTATTTTTTTAGCCAGGAAAATTTCTTTTTTTTTTTTTTAAGATTTACTTATTTATTTGAAAGAATTACAGAGAGACAGAGAGTAATCTTCTGTCCACTGCTTCACTCTCCAAATGGCCACAATGACTAGAGCTGGGCTGGTCTGAATCCAGTAGCCAGGAGCTTCTTCTGGATCTCCTTTGTGGGTGCAGGAGCCCAAGAAATTGGGCCATCTTCTGCTACTTTCTCAGGCCATTAGCAGGGAGCTAGATTGGAAGTGGAACAGCTGTGACCTGAACCAGCACCCGTATGGAATGCTAGCACTGCAGGTGGTGGCTTAACCTGTTATACCACAATGCTGCCCCCCCCCCCCCAGATTTTATTTTATGATGAGCACTTAACATGAGCTCTGAACTCTTAATTTTAAAATGCACAACATGGCATTGTTAACAGTAGAGACAATATTGTATAAAAAATCTCTAGAACTTGGTCATCTTGGGTAATTGAGACTTGATGCTCAGTGGTTAGCAATTCCTCATTCTCCCTCCCTCTAGCACTGGCCACCACAATTCTCTCTGAGTCTGTGATTTTGAGTATTTTAGGAACCTCACATAATTGGGATCATACAGTATTTGTCCTTCCGTGACTACCTTATTTCACTTAGCATAATGTCCTCCAGGTTCATGCAGGGTTTAGCATGTGCCAGAATTTCCTATTTAGGTTGAGTGATATGCCACTGTATGTGAATATCCCATTTTAATCCATTCAGCTGTATGTGACACATCTTGACTATTGTGACTTGTGCTGCGTTGAAGTGCTGTTATCCTTTGGAAATCTTGGTTTCAATTCGGTAGGATAAATACCCAGAAGTGGAATTGCTGTGTCAGTTTTTCAGGAATCTCCATACTTTTTTCCATACCATTTTGCATTCCCATCAACAATGTACAAGGTTTCCAATTATTTTTCTTTTTTAAAATTTTTATGTATTTACTTGAGAAACAGAGTTGCATATAGAGAAAGGGAAAGACAGAGAGAAAGGTCTTCCGTCTGCTGGTTCATTCCCCCAAATGGCTGCAAGGGCTGGAGCGGTGCCAATCTGAAGCCAGGAACTTCCTCCGGGTCTCCCACATGGGTGCAGAGGCCCAAGCATTTGGGCCATCTTCCACTGCTTTCCCAAGCCATAGCAGAGAACAGGATTGGAAGAGGAGCAGCCAGGACTAGAACCGGCACCCATATAGAATGCTGGTGCTACAAGTGAAGGTTTTAGCCCACTACGCCACAGCGCCAGCCCCCCAATTGTTTTATTAAAGATTTGTTTATTTATTTATTTGAAAGAAAGTTAGAGAGAGGAGAGGCAGAGACAGATCTTTCATCTGCTGGTTCACTCCCCAAATGACTGCAATGGGCAGGGCAGGACCAGGCCTAAACCAGGAGCCAGGAGCTTCATCCAGTTTTTCATGTGAGTACAGAGGCCCAAACACTTAGGCCATCTTCTGATGCTTTCCTAAGTGCATTAGCAGGGAGCTGGATTGGAAGTGGAGCAGCCGGACTTGAACTATGTCCATAGAGGATGCTGGCACTGCAGGCCGGGGCTTAACCTGCTGTGCCACAGCGTCGGCCCCCAAGGTTTTCAGTTCCTTCTTTTCCTCACCAACACTTGTCATTTAGGTATTTTTGAAATAGCTTTCCTAACAGATATGAGGTGATATTTCTTTGTGGTTTAGAGTTTTGTTCCTTTGATGGTTATTGGTATTGAACATCGTTTCAAATACATGTTGGCCATTTGTTGTTTTCTTTGGAAAAATGTCTATTCAATTCTGTAGCCAGTTTTTAAAAGTGGTTATTTTAATTTTTGAGAGACAGAGAGCTCCCATCCACTGGCCCATTCCCTGAATGCCCAGGATGGCTGAGGATGAACCAAGCCAAAGCTGAGATCCCAGAACCGAATCCAGGTCACCTGCTGCCTCCCCAGTGTGTGCACTAGCAGGAAGCTGCCGTCAGGAGCAGAGCTGGGACGTGACCCTGGCGCTCTGGTCGGGGATTCTGGGTGTCCTGAGCGGTGTCTTAGCTGCTGGCAACACCACTCCTAGTCCACTTTTTTACTAGCTAATTTGTTCTTGTTTTTGTTTCTGTTTGCTATATAGCTGTAGGAGTTCCTTACATATTTCTGACGTTCACCTCTATGTAACATATGGCATATAGATATCTCCTCCCACTTTCTGTGCTGTTTTTTTCACTCTTGATTATTATAAAGAACCCTCTTCAGTTTAATAGTCTCATTGTCTAGTTTTGCTGCCTTTCGGTGTCTTCTGTGCAATTGTCGCTGAGACAGTGTCACACAGCTTCCCCCACGTGTTCTCCTAGGAGCTTTAGAGGTCCAAGTCTTACATTTAAGTCTCTACTCCTTTTGAGTTAATCTTTGTTTATGGTGTCATCCTAAGGCCCATATTTTATTCTTTTTCACGTGGATATCCAACACCATTGTCGAAGAGACTATCCTTTACTCATTGTGTGTTCTTGGTGTCTTGTTAAATGTTAGAATATTAGTTGACTCTATTGGCATGATTTGTGTCTGTGTATTTTCTTTGATAAAGTGTCTGTTAATACCTTTGACCCTTTTTTTAAATTGGAGTGCTTATTTTTTTTTTTTGCATTTCAGGACTTCTTTGTTTATTTTAGTTAATAGTCCTTTGTTGTTTGCTCTTCTGGGCCTTTTGGTCTCATATAAAGACCAAATTTGTCATTATTAATAAAATAGCCTACTGGGATTTTGATTGAGATTATGTTGAATCTCTCAATCAAGTTAGGAACAGCTGACATCTGGATGATATTACATCTTCCTATCCATGGTCATGGAATATCTCTCCATTTTTTTCATCAGGGTTTTATATCTTCCCTCATATAGATCTTGTATATAGTTTGTATATCTTTGTATATAGAGATTATACCTAAGTATTTTATTTTGGGGGGGAATTGTGTTTTCAATTCCAAATTTTACTTGTTTATTGTTGGTATGTAGGAAAGCAATTGAATTTTGTGTATTAACCTTATATCCCACTACCTACCTTGCTATAATTTTTGTTATTTTTATACTTATTCTTTTTTATGCTTACTTTGGATTTAATTTGCTCTTATTTTTCTAGCTTCTTAAGGTAGAAATTTGGGTTATTTCTTTTAAATATATATTTTCCAATATATGTATTCAATGCTATACATTTTTCTCTAAGCACTGCTTTCTTTGCATTCTACATTTTTTAAAAGATTTATTTATTTGAAAGGCAGAATTACAGACACAGAAAGGGAGAGACAGAGAGAGGTCTTCCATCCACTGGTTCACTCCTCAAATGGCTGTGACAGCCTGAGCTGGGCCGATCCAGAACCAGGAGCCAGGATCATCTTCTGCGTCTCCCATGGGGTTGCAGGGGCCCAAGGACTTGGGCCGTCTTCCACTGCTTTCCCAGGCCATAAAAAGAGAGCTGGATCAGAAGAGGAGCATCCAGACACAAACTGGCACCCATGTGGGATGCCGCCCCATAGGTGAAAGTTTAGCCTATGACACCACAGCGCTGACCCCTTGCTTTCTACAGTTTTTATAAGCTATGTTTTTATTTTCATTTAGTTCAAAATATTTTAAAGTTTTCCTTATATTTCTTCTTTGACCCATGTTTTATCTAGAAATGCATTGTTTAATGTCCAAGTATTTGAGAAGTTTCTAGATATGTTTCTTTTTTTGACAAGCAGAGTGGATAGTGAGAGAGAGAGGAGAGACAGAGAGAAAGGTCTTCCTTTTTGCCGTTGGTTCACCCTCCAATGGCCGCTGCAGCCAGCGCATTGTGCTGATCCGAAGCCAGGAGCCAGGTGCTTCTCCTGGTCTCCCATGCGGGTGCAGGGCCCAAGCACTTGGGCCATCCTCCACTGCCTTCCCGGGCCATAGCAGAGAGCTGGCCTGGAAGAGGGGCAACCGGGATAGAATCCAGCGCCCCAACCGGGACTAGAACCCGATGTGCCGGTGCCGCAAGGTGGAGGATTAGCCTGTTAAGCCACGGCGCTGGCCTTAGATATGTTTCTGTTAATGATTTCTAGTTTAATCCATTGTGTTCTGAGAGCAAATTCTGTATTATTAAGGTGTGTGTTATGGCCCAGAGTGTTTCTGTCCTGATGAATGTCCCATGGCCGCGTGAGAAGGACGTATGTTCTGCTGGTGTTAGGTGGTCTATAGATGCCTGTATTCTGTTGATTAATGGTGGTGTTGAGTTGTCCTAACTAATTTTATGCCTGCTGGATCCATATATTTGTGAGAGAGAGAGAGCTATTGAAGTCTGTAAGAGACTTCATGTCAGCTGTGAGAGTAGATTCCTCTATTTCTCCTTGCAGTCTGTCAGTTTTCACCTCACATTTTTTTTAAAAAAGATTTATTTATTTATTTGAAAAGCAGAGTGACAGAGAAGCAAAGGCAGAGAGAAAGAGAGGTCTTCCATCCACGGATTCATTCCCCAAATGGCTGCAACAGCCAGAGCTGGGCTGATCTGAAGCCAGGAGCCAGGAGCTTCTTCCAGGTCTCCCAGGAGGGTGCAGGGGCCTAAGGACTTGAGCCACCTTCTACTGCTTTCCAAGGCCATGGCAGAGAATTGGCTTGGAAGTGGAGCAGCTGGGACTTAAACTGGTGCCTATATGGGGTGCCAGCACTACAGGCAGTGGCTTTACCTGCTATGCCACAGCACCGGCCCCCAGCTCACATAGTTTTGATACTGTTTGTTAAACACATACATGTTAAAGATTATTATGTCTTCTTGGAGAACTGACTCCTTTGTGTAATGTTTCTCTCTATAACTTTCTCTGAAATCTACTACATCTGAAACTAATATAGCTACATCTGCTTTCTTTTGATTAGTGTTAGCATGGTATATTTTTATCTATCCATTTATTTTATTGAAGAGACAGAGCTTCTATCCGCTGATTCACCCCCAAATACCCACAATGGCTACCAACTGGGCCAAAGCCATGAGCTAGCCAGCCTGGAAACTGAAGTCCACAGACAGTGTCTGGCAGCCCATGACAAACTGAATGTGGAAAACACGAGACGCTTTTAGAGACTTAGAGAGCAATTTCACATTCTTGTTACCCACATGTATCTTCTGTATTTCCTAAGACAGCACACCACACCAGCAACACATAGCCGGTCTTCCACTGCAGATAGGAGAAGCATGGAATCAATGGTCAACAAAATGAGGATTTGGGGTGGGGACTATACCAAGCTGGGTGGGGGAAACAGAGAAAAGGCTACTGATGGCTGGGGGGTGCAGGGGAGTAGCTTTCCAAGGGTTCCTAACCCCACGGAGAGAACATCTACAGCAGGGGTCAGCCAACTTTCTCTGCCAAGAACCAGAGAGTATTTGGGCTTTGTGGGCCAGAGATCTCTGTCACAGCTGCTTTGTCATCGCAGTGCAAAATCCGTCGTAGACAAGTGGGCACAACTGCCTGCCTGTGAATCTTTCAAGAAAGTGTTCCAGCAGCAGTCAGGAAACAGGCTCAGGCTGCCTTCACGTCGCTGACATGCGCTCGCAAGGAGAGAGAATGTCCTCTCCTTCGTTCTCTAAGCGGGCTCTTGGGGGCCTTGCTGGGTTTCCCTGTAGACTTTCTAAACCCCAGTTCTCTTCTCCCCCAGAAATATAAAGTGAATAATTTGCCTGTACGTGCTGATCAGTTGGTGCAACTTGAAATAGCCTTCCCCAGTGGAGTGCAAGGTGTGTAGCCCATCCCAAGCATACTTTAAATGTTCATCAAATCTTCAACCCTGACCTTTATGAAACAGCGCGGAAGTTTCTTGCTAGTAAACTCTGCCGTGATGTGACTCTGTAATGTCAGCACGTGTTTTGATGGGCCGTGGGTGTCTGGAGCCTGGAGAGGAGAGGTTGGCTGGTCCCAAACTGGCAGAAGGCCTGATGCTTACAAGATGTGCGTGTCCATGCTGTCCATCCTCGCGATTCAGAGACCACCGGGGGACATGCAGACTTTGATACCTAACCGTACAGCACATCAGCTAAGCCGGTAGGCACTGAAGGCAGACATGCATGCCTGTTTCTGTGGCAGTATCATCTATTAGAATGGCCATGTACATTTATCAACGTAAAACAATGGTGTCACTAAAACCCTGCCATGGCCAGTATCAGGGAAACGGGTGAAGAAAGTCTGCTAACAATATGGATAGCTCTTTGTCACCGCTCTCTGTCCCCAGGGGGCTCATCCTTCACTTTTTCCCCAAGGCCACAAATCAGGATAGCCTTTGTTGGCCTGGCTGAATGTGATCACCTAGTAGGAAAGCTGTGACTCTGACGTGCTGGTGCTGCTCTGAGTGTCTTCCCGGTAGCCAGTCTTGTATTCTGAAAGGAAAGCCAAACAGGACAATGTCCACCCAGCAGCCCGTGCTCAGGGGCAGGGGCAGAGCGCGCGTAACAGCATTTGGCAGGTTGCTCTCCTTCAAATTTCCAGTTCTTCTCTTTGACTTTGTTATATTTTGTCTCTAATGACCCCCAAGAAAAGTTGATGTAATTCTTGAACTCATTTCTCGTTTGTCTGACAGCCAAACAACTTGTAAATTGTGTTTCAGTTCAACCTGCTATGTCTTTATGATGCACAGTTGAAAACAGGAGGTGTGGAATACTACTGGCTCCCCCAGTTGTGTGCGTCAGGTTTGTTCCCCTGCACTCACTTCTCATGAGTGCAGTGTGTGTAAGTTAGCACTTTTATGTCTCTTTTCTCAGCCCTTATCTTTGGACATTGAGTTTTTCATTTTGAATAAATTTATTTTCAATTTTGAAGAGCATGAGTTTATCTTAGTTCATTCGAATGTTATGTACTTTTATGCTGAATTGTTTACTATGGGTTTGGTTATTGGCCTATTTTATTTGTCATTTTATGGAATACATATTTTCAGTGGAGACGCTTAGGCTAAGCTATATTTATTTATACCACAGTACATTAACCATAAAACTATCTAACTACAGTAAAACCACAATAATCTGGAACCCTTAGGGAGTGGGTTATTGAGGATAGCCAAGTTTTAAGAAGTAGCATTAACTCTTTGTGATGGCAGTGTTTCCAACGCGTGTCTTGTCTTTCCTTTTTATCCCGCATACGATATGCTGAGTCTCATTCAGTTGTGATAGGAAGACTACTCATCAGTGAGGACTGAACCGTGTACCTCAGTTCTCGTCGAAGGACTCAGGCTTTTTGTTTTGCTTCGCCTTGTTTTAGTTTAGGTTTGGCTTTCGTGTGCTTTGTGTTCAGTTCTAGTTCACGTTGGCATTTCCTAACATTTCTGTTTCTTCCGTTGTTGCCAGCTCTATTTCTCACTGGCCCTACCTGTAGGGCTCCCTCTACCCTTCAGATGGCTGCCTTTACGCGTCTGTGGACTTGGAGACCAGGTAAAGGAGCTCGGTAGAAGAGAGCCAGCGTGAGAAAGGGCTTCCGGAGCCTTCTGGGGGCCAGATGTGCGCTGTGCACCAACTTGCCAGCCGTTCTTGTCTCTGAGAAGCCTTCCTCACCAGCACGTCCGTTCTCTGTGTGCCGAGATGGGGAGATCCGCTCTGCCTCTTCCCCTCAACATTCCTCTGCACTGCTTGGCACTTCACCCGGCTAATCCTGGCCAGGCTGGGGTAGCCGAGGGCCTTGAAGGTGAGGCCTAATGGAGCTAGTTGCACACACCTTAGAATAGAGAAGCAGGTAGGAAGCAGGCCTCATTTTAAGTTAACTGTTTGTTACAGAATGCCCGTATTATGATAACATCTTGCTAATGCCCCTTCTCTTCTTTATCCTATTAATTCTTTTTCCTTTTTAAATTAATAAGCCTTAAACACATGTTCATGTGGCTTGTAATTTACTGGAATTAAAACTAACGCTTAATGGCCGGCACCGCGGCTCAATAGGCTAATCCTCCGCCTTGCAGCGCTGGCACACCGGATTCTAGTCCTGGTCGGGGCGCCAGATTCTGTCCCAGTTGCCCCTCTTCCAGGCCAGCCCTCTGCTGTGGCCTGGGAGTGCAGTGGAGGATGGCCGAAGTGCTTGGGCCCTGCACCCACATGGGAGACCAGGAGAAGCACCTGACTCCTGGCTTCGGATCAACACGATGCGCCAGCCGCAGCATGCCGGCCACGGTGGCCATTGGAGGGTGAAGCAACAGCAAAAGAAGACCTTTCTCTCTGTCTCTCACTGTCCACTCTGCCTGTCAAAAAACAAACAACAACAAAAAAAAACTAATGCTTAGTTTGAAAAGGCATCTCTAGTCAAAACCCAGCACCCTCAGTGATTCATTTTTTTTTTTTTTTTGTTATGCGTGTAATTAGGGCTGCATTGCATGCTTTCTTTACCCAAGGTGCTTTGCGCACTACTGATGACAGGTGCTTGGGTAAAGGTGCTGGCAGATGACCATTAGGCTGCAAGCTCTGGGAGGCTGATGTTTGCGAGCTGCTTCAGCTTCTCCAGCGTGTCCATGGTCGTTTTGCCTTGGATTTCCAGAGCAACCTGGGCATTACAGGGTCCCTCATGTCACAGCCAGGACCCCAGAGGTGCAGAGTTGTGGAGTGTCTCACCCAAGTCCCACTGCTGTCAGCATGCTCAAGTTTGAGCCCAGATCCTCTGCTACCAAGGCCAGTGGAGTTTCCCATTCGTCCTCAGAACTCGTGCTGGTGGGGTAGTGAGTGAACCCTAGCGCTGGCTGTCCAGATTGGGGCTGCCAGCCCCCAGAGGACATGGAGAGCCGGGCCACCCAGAAAGAGAGAAGAGGAGCTCGATGACAGGGCATGTGGCCCCGAGGGGACGACGCCTCATCATCCCCAACAAGCCGGCATCCTGCTGCTGCGCCGCCATCACAGGTGGAGGTGGACACTGCTCACAGGGATCTGACGACCAGCTCCACCTGGCCAGCAAGGTGCACCGATCGGGGGCTGTGGGGCTGCATGCAGTGCTCTGTCACCGTGGGGAGTGCTCGGTGTCCAGGGAGCTTGGCGTGCTTTTGTCTACTGTGTTTGAGAAGCACGTTAGTAGCCAATGAAATTATCATTTTTCAAAACTGTACAGAAGTAGGAATAACTTCTGATCATTTCTTAATACAAACACTATCTGTGCCACTGGCTTCAAAATTTATTTTTTAGATTTTAAAATATAACACTTTTTTTTTTTTTTGGCCTGGATGAAGTCATTGGCAAAAAGAGTCTGTCTAACTGGATTTAATTTGTGATTTATAAATTCTGAGTTACTGTTTTAAGAATTGTTGATTATAGTGGGTTGTATAAAGCCAGTGTTTTTGAAGAGCCATTAAGACCTTATATGCCATATGGATTAATAAATACATTTTAAGCAAATTCATGTTTTCCTTTTCATTTCTGTGTGTGTCTGTGTATTTGGTAGTGGACTGGATTGCTTCCTCAGAAGTCAGCCCAAACCCAGAGTTCTAAAGTACCCTCATTATCCAGTTTAGTTTAAAAAAATCAGAATTTTAGGCTGATCTATTTATATTAACTGACTACTGCTATCAAGTTAATCCTATAATAATATGCATTTCTCAAAGATGTTACCAAAATCTCAGAAAATATTAAAGATTTAAACCCTAAAGATTGGTAGGAGATGATTAAATTTTCCCTCTTACTTCCCCTGTCTCCCGGAGTGATTAGTTTCACTTTCTGCGCCTGACTCCATGGCCGCAATGCTGCTGCTGAGATGGCCTAATTCGCTGAAACCTGTTTCGGGGATCATCTCTGTGAGACAGACAGCTGCCGTGAAGGCATTCTCTCTCCAAGCATGGATTTTAGATTATGGCCAATCAAGACCCGGCGCTGAGGAACACCTGTCAGAGGCGTTTTTCTACAGGAGATGGTCTCTTTCATCGGATTTCATTGTGCTTCAGAAAAAGGTTCCTTGTAAAATGTGGCATCTGCTCTTATGATTCATCCTTTTCAGCTGAAACTCCAATTTGGAGCTTATTTATGACATTGTTCTATGGTGAAACGAGAAACCGCAACAAAGTGTTTAGAAAGGAAGGACTTTCCCAGACTTGGAGTTCCTAACTTTCCCTTGTGAAAAGAAAATCCAAAACTTACTTTTGAACTTTTCTACGTGACCGTAATTAACAGTAAGAATGAGCCTGAACAAGGATTTAAGAAGGGGCAAACTTTCAAAATGTTTAAGCTTAATTGCGAAAACACAGAAGGCAACCCCGGGGAACTTCGCTGTGTTGGAATTTGTTGCATTTATCTGTGAACAGTGCCAAGTATTATTGGTGCTGACTGGTGTTTAGAGAAACTGCACTTGACTTTGAACTCGGCTCTAATTAGAGGCACCGTTAAGTACATAAAACGCAGGTACCTTCTCACATCTGCAGACTATATTGAGTGTAACTATTAGAAGACAAACTTCATCTTGCAAACTGTAATTTAATGGTATAACAGTGTGCAGACCAGAATATCAGTTAATTTTCAAAACATTTTATTCTACACCAATTAGCTCAGGTCCTGGAGGGCAGAATGACAAGAGGTTACCCGTTCACTATGTATTTAATTAATTGAAAAATGCTCAAATTGCTTTTACAGTTGTTATTAAAAAGTAGAATCAGTGTTGCCAGTGCTCAACCATAATTGGAACCCCAGGGAATTAAATATTTAGCATTAGTAATGTAACAGCACTTAGGACACAAATTTCTATTTTCGTAATGAAAGCTATACACTGTGAGTGCAAGCGGCTGAAACGACAGCTGTGACAAGTGAAACGGCCTGGGATATTTCAATAAGACACCTCATTGGACAGCAAGTCTTACCACATTACTCGTTTGTAAAGGATCTGCAAGTTGAATTCCCAGTAGAAACCCGTTACCCAAGTATTTAGATTTCTAATTGCATGCAGGATGAACAGTTGGGCAAATGTCTTGCCATAAGTGGCTGAAACGTATAGCGCTTTCTAAATAATCCTATATAAGTTCAGGCCTTTGTCAATTTAAAAATAGAGGGGCTGTCAGGGAATAAAGATCTTGTTTGTTTTAAGTTTAATTACATTTTAAGCATAAATGCTTCCAGTGCCACAATGAGAAAAGTTGGAGATGGGGCTCATTAGCGCTGCAGTGGTAGACGGCCAGAGGCCTCAGGGATTCACTCTGTAAATTAACTGGATAAAAGTACTTGGTTAGGATATGGTTGATGGCTGAGCTGTTCTTAAAACCCAGCTATAGAGCTGTCTCTCACTCCTGTTTTCATTCTAAACAGGCCCTGTAGAGACTTTACCAGCGCCTGTTACAACTGTTCAACTTGTCAAAATGTATTATGTTACTCCACTAATAAATAGTATTAAAGGGTATTTGACTTCATTTCTCGTTTTCAGAGGGGATCAGGTTGGTAAACACGACTGGCTTAGGTTGGCCTCATTTTAATTTGTTTATGTCATCTAAGGAATATGGAAGGTCTGTGGTTGGAATCTACAAACACTGCCTTCCTGGAGATGTAAAAACGTAAACATTGTATACAATGGAAACAGCTGATGGAGACGGTGGTAGAATTTTTGTCCTTGAAACAGGTATGACTTTGGCATTTTTATCCCACGTTCAAAGTTTTTGAAAACCCCAAAGCTGAACTGATGTTCTTTGAAGCATGACTAGACTAATTCCTTTGCCAGTCACCCCATCTTTCCCTGAACAACAACAACCAAAGGTATAGGGATAAACTGATTTCATAACATCTCTTGTTCACCATTGTGCCTATGTCAATTTCTGGTGGAATTCTGATTGTGAATTATTTTTTGTAGTTTTTAAGAATACACACATGCTCACTTTAAAAGAAAAGAGAGAAAAGAAAAACGTAGTTTCTTTGGTAAACTCTCCCTTTGGTCCTCTCCTCCAGTCATTTCCCTGCCGTCGTGGTCACCTTTGCTGACGCTCTGAAGAAATCCTGTCATAACATTTTCTGAGCATACTGTACTTGTACACACCCGACTGTATTTACACACATGTCTCACACTGGGCATATCTGAAGCGCATGATTCAGATCATTACATAGAAGTCTGTGTTGCTTTTTTTCCTCACTTTGTTCTTTTCCTATTTTGGTGCCTCAGATCATTCTCACCCTTTAAAACAGCTGTTGTTCTCCCACATCTTGAAAGTACAAAATTCATTTGTCTGCTGCCCCTTGATGTCACTAAAGTCACATCCAGCTTTTGCTATGGCACATATTATAGTGAACTTCCGAATGTGTGCTGAGTGTGTGAATTTATAGTGTGTGAGTGGGTGCACCTTTGTGTGTGTGTCTTAGTAAGGCGTTGACCTACCTTTTGTTGAGTGATTGCTCTGTGTCATACACTATTCAGAACACTCTACGAGTATTAACTCACTACTCACCAATAATAAAGAGTTAGGATGTATTATTATCTTTACTTTCCATATAGATACGAAGCAGGCACAGAGAGGTTAACGTGCCCAAGGCCACACAGTGAGTAGTCAGCAGAGCCAGGCTTCAATCACAGCAGAGTTTGAGTTCTTGGCCAGGAGAGTGTGTCTATGGGAATCCCTTTGTTTGTTATTTGCCTTCCCTTACTAGTGCCTTTGGGGGTGGATTTACATGTTTATTACATTTCTTCCTTTGAGGGTGGATCTGTTCATGTTTTTTGCTCATTTTCCTGTAGGGTTGCCTTGTCAAGTTACCAAAGGTCTCAATTACTATGGTCATTGACTCTTTGTTATACTTTATCAGATACTTTTCCTCAGCCTGATTCTCATTTTGTTTTGACTTTAATATTACCATGTTTTGCTTTGTGGATTAGATTTTAGGCAGCCTTTCACCACCCCTAGATTGCAGGTATGTTTTCCTACATCTTTTGTTCTACCACTTTTTTTTTTTTTTTTTTTTTTTGACAGAGTGGACAGTGAGAGAGAGAGACAGAGAGAAAGGTCTTCCTTTGCCGTTGGTTCACCCTCCAATGGCCGCCGCGGCCCGCGTGCTGCGGCCGGCGCACTGCACTAATCCGAAGGCAGGAGCTATGTGCTTCTCCTGGTCTCCCATGGGGTGCAGGGCCCAAGCAAGGCAGAGGATTAGCCTATTGAGCCACGGCGCCGGCTTGTTCTACCACTTTTAATTTTTTTTAAAGTTTTGTTCTTTAACACACATGGGACTTATTTGGTTATGTGACAGGACATAAATATCTCAAAAACATCCACAGCTTTCTCTTGTAAACAATCCATTCTTTTTCCTCCATGGCTTGAAACATGACTTTTGTCTAGCACTATATCCCACCTATCTGTGTCTTCAGAGTGCCAGTTCTTTTAGAATATTGTATTTATGGGCTATTTAGGTCTAATCTTGCAACCTCACATGACAACATTAGAGACGTTTAAATCTTAACTTTTTAAAAATGTTCTTTATCAGGGATCATTAAATTGCAAAAGTAATACATGTTTATAAATTAACAAATACAAATAAATGAAAATAACAAATAGTTTAGAAAGCTAGAAGGTTGTAGCAGCCAGAGTATGTAGTTTTGTCCCTTTACAATCCCTACTGCTTCTACTTTATTCCTCTAATAGAATTTTTGGTTCATGAGGATTAAGGATAATTTGGTTCACAGTATTAAGATTATTATTAGGGGCCAGTGATGTGATATAGTGGGTAAAGCTGCCACCTGTGCTGACATCTCATATGGCCACCAGTTCGAGACCTGGCTATTCCACTTTTGATCCAGCTCTCTGCTATGACTTGGGAAAGTAGTAGAAAAGATGGCCCAAGTCCTTGAGCCCCTGCACCCACATGAGAGACCCGGAAGAAGCTCCTGGCTTCTGGCTTCGGATCAGCCCAGCTCCGGCCATTGTGGCCATTTGGGGAGTGAACCTCTTCTTCTCTGTAGCTCTGACTTTCAAATAAGTAAATAATTCTTTTAAAAAAAAGATTATTATTATACCTGTTAATGTATTTCTAGGAAAAAATAGTAGGTAAACTTGTACTTCATTAATGCTTTAAAAAATTTAAAGCTAACAGTGGCCCAATTTTCATATTTGGTTATTCCATATGCTCCACCAGATCCATTACAGACTCAATATTTTCTAAACAGTTATATTGGGACTCCTCAAAAAGTTAATGGGAAATGTGCATCATGAAAAACATACATGTATTTCAAAAATTTTCTGCATCAAAATTTCTTTTAGTTCTTTATTCCATGAACTCTTTGAAGTATCTTTGTATATATCAGATAATAATAATTCTCCTTTGGTTATTTGGTTTTTCTTTTCCAAAAAACTCTCTCCAGGGAACTTTTCTCCCCTTCTTTAGTTTGGATTTATTGATTTCTTGCTTTATCTCCAGGCCATCATCCTGAAACTTACCTTTGTGTTTTCCTATGTTGGACTCCCTCTCTTCTTAGTTTTACCTCTTTTTTTCTTTCTTTTCATGGAGCGCATCCTCTCATAGCTTTTTCTAAATAATTAGACGTGAAGTACGGTTGGTATCACACTTCTCCAAGAGCTGTCTCTTGCACTCTGTTCCTGATCTGCAATAGCCTGTTCTTATCATAGATAAGGCAGCTCCTTTTACTTCTCTGAGGTTATTAATAATATGACTTTACACACTATTTTCTTTCTCAGTTTCATCCAGCTCCCCATTTTCTCTCTTTAGGTCTGACTGTTTCATATTGGAAGATGTTCTCAAATGTCTTACGGTCATTATAGTAAGTTATAGTAGTTAGGGGAAGGGAGTACCAAAAAGCCGAGTGGAAGCTCTGTGTCCCTGTGGAGTTGCTGGCAGATGAGTTCAGCTGCAGGATGACCAGGAGGCAAGGCACTCTGGCCACAGGGGACTCTTCAGTTTTTAGGGTGTGGAAGTCTGTCTTTAGGGTTCACTCTCAAGAGAAGAACTATACAATCTCCTATTTAAGAGGCACCACTTAGTTGCCCTGTGCTAGAAGCAAGGAAGAAGAGAATCAGCAACCTCACCCTCTGGTGTACTTTCTAATTTCTGAGTCTTGCTCCAGCCCTTTTCTATGCCTGGTCTGTCTGTCTGTCTGTCTGTCTCTCTCTCTCTCTCTCCTTGGTTTCTTTATTTGAAAGAGCTACAGAGAGAGATGGAGAGACAGAGATCTTCCATCCACTGGTTCATTCCCCAGATGGCCAGGAGCCAGGAACTTCTTCCAGGTCTCCCACGTGAGTGCAGGGGCCCAAACACTTGGACCATCTTCCGCTGCTTTCCCTCGCGCACCAGCAGGGAGTTAGACCAGAAGTGGAGCAGCCATATGGGATGCGGGTGCTGCAGATGGGGGCTTAACTTGCTCTGCACCACAACGCCGGCCCTAGCACCTGGTATCTCTGAATCTGGATCCTCTCGTTTCCTCTCTCCTATCCAGATAGTTGCCCGGATGTGTGAGAGGGGCTATCTGGGAGTCTGATAGCCACACACGGCGACCTTCAGCCGCTGTGTTGGCCCTCAGTCCCTGCTCAGCACCGGGCTGACGCCTCCAGTCCCTGCACCTTCTTCAGGTGCCATGGCTTCACTGTCACTGCTGCCCTCTGCTGAAATTCATTTACTCTTTAAAGCTATTTTATTGTTTCTCTACCCACTTTGGCCTGCTAGGGTGGTTTTGATTTCCTTTTTTAAATATATTTTTAAATAAGATTTATTTATTTATTTGAAAGGGAGTCACAGAGAGGCAGAGAGAGAGGGAGAGAGAGGTCTTCCATCTACAGATCCACTCCCCAAATGTCCACAACGGCCGGAACTGGACAGATCCGAAGCTAGGAGCCTGGAGCTTCCTCCGGGTTTCCCATGTGGGTGCAAGGGCCAAAGGAATTGAGCCATCTTCCACTGCTTTCCCAGGCCACAGCACAGAGCTGGATTAGAAGTGGAGCAGTCAGGACTTGAACCAGCACCCATATGGGATGCCAGCACTGCAGGCAGCAGCTTGACATGCTACATCACAGCATCAGCCCCTTAATTTCCTTTAAAAGTACTTTGAGGGCCCAGCACTATGGTGTCATGGGTAAAGCCGCCACCTGCAGCGCTGACATCCCATATGGGCCCTGGTTCAAGTCCCGGCTACTCCACTTCCCATCCAGCTCTCTGCTATGGCCTGGGAAAGCAGTAGAAGATGGCCCAAGTCCTTGGGCCCCTGCACCCATGTGGGAAATCCGGAAGAAGCTCCTGGCTCCTGGCTTCGGATCGGTGCAGTTCCAGCCATTGTGGCTAATTGGGGAATGAACCAGTGGATGGAAAATTTCTCTCTCTCTCTCTTTCTCTCTCTCTTTCTCTCTCTCTTTCTCTCTCTCTCTCTCTCCCTCCCTCCCTCCCTATCCCCCTCTCTCTCTGCCTCTCCATCTCTGTGTAACTTTCAAATAAATAAACAAATCTAAAAAAAAAAAGTACTTTGATATATAGGTGATCTCTTCAGCCATCTCTTTTGCTTTGTGCACTCATAGCCTTCATATGTCTGCATGCTATAGTTTGGACTTGGCTCCCAAAGCCATGTGAACGTTAAGCCCCAAGTCATAAGTTAGTGGTACTAGCAGGGTGTGAACTTAATCTGTGCGGAGGTGGGGGTTGGTGGGAGGTGCTTAGGTCTTTGGGGTCATGCCTTGGGAGGTAGGTAGTCCTCATAAGAGGGTTGGTTATAAAAATCACACTGGACCCAGCTATTCACCCTGCTCCCTGGCTCACCCTGAGATTCTTCCTCTGCGTGCACTTCGCTCATCGGGTGCCAAATCAACAGGGCCATCTGAGCTTGGACCTGAACTTCCAAAGCTGTTAGCGAAATGAACTTTTCTCTTTACACAGTTGTCTCAGATATTTCATGGTGGTAACCCAAGGCTGATGAATATGCTGCATGATAACTGTGGGGGGATTTAGGAAAGAGGAGGTTCAGTGTATACAGTGCATTCTCCGTGGGTAATTTTCAATTAGACACCCTCCATCTGCTCTCCACCTTCCAGAAATGCCCTCAGTGTCTGATTTATCGAGGTTTCCTTTCTTTTTTTTCTTTTTTCTTTTCTTTTTTTTTTTTTTTTTTTTGACAGGCAGAGTGGACAGTGAGAGAAAGAGAGAAAGGTCTTCCTTTGCCGTTGGTTCACCCTCCAATGGCTGCTGCGGCTGGCGCGCTGCGGCTGGCACACCACGCTGATCTGAAGGCAGGAGCCAGGTGCTTCTTCTGGTCTCCCATGGGGTGCAGGGCCCAAGCACTTGGGCCATCCTCCACTGCACTCCCTGGCCACAGCAGAGAGCTGGCCTGGAAGAGGGGCAACCGGGATAGAATCCAGCACCATGACCGGGACTAGAACCCGGTGTGCCGGCGCCGCAAGGTGGAGGATTAGCCTGTTGAGCCACAGCACCGGCCGAGGCTTCCTTTCTTGCACTGCAGTGCTGCCATGGAAGTGTGTGTTTATTTCATCCTTTGGTTTGTTTGTTTCATTCACCATCTGGAATGAAAGTCTGCCATGCTTTCTCACCCCTCCCAGAATAGTGTATTGACTCAAACAGTAGAGAAACATTTCAAAAAACTTTTTGTTTTGAAAATTTTTTATTTATGGAACATTTGCTAGGATAGCTGAGTTCTTTTGTAGTTTTCACTTTGACTACACATTTTGTTACATCCGGTTTCTCCCACTCTGTCTCTTATTGATCTCATGACCTTCCATCCCTGAAAACATTAAAAGTACAACTATGAAATTCAGGAAACGTGAGATTGATGCACCACTGTTGTCCATTCAACTGCTAATGCAGATTTCACTGTTTGTGCAACACTTGGTTTTGGTATTATTTCTTCCAGTGCCTGAGCCACTGAGGCTCACTCTTTACTTGCTGGAGCAGTCCTGGTATTGTTGCTGTTGTTAACTTTCCATGACACCTACATTTATGATGGATCCAGGCCAGCTGTATTTTTTTTAAGATTTATTTATTTATTTGGAAATCAGAGTTACACACAGAGAGAAGGAGAGGCAGAGAAAGAGAGAGAGGTCTTCCATCCGCTGGTTCACTTCCCAGTTGGCCATAATGGCCAGAACTGCGCTGATCCAAAGCCAGGAGCCAGGAGCTTTTTCCGGGTCTTCCACGTGGGTGCAGGGGCCCAAGGACTTGGGCCATCCTCCACTGCTTTCTCAGGCCATAGCAGAGAGCTGGACAGCTGGGACTTGAACCAGTGTCCACATAGGATGCCGGTACTGCAGGCAGCGGCTTTACCCACCATGCCACGGTGCTGGCCCCTGGGCTAGCTGTTTTGTGGAACCTCCTTCTGTATGTGTTTCTCTGATGCTTCCTCAGGATTAGATACAGGAAAACCCCAGAAGTGACTCTGAGTTTTTCTCTCAAAAGCAAATAATGCGCCTGTGTTGCAATTATGATGAGTTTAGTGTTCACCCCTTCCTTAAGGTGGCTCCTATTAGGTTTCTATACTGCAAAGTTTTCTCTTTGCAACGAGTGATAAATCTGTGGATGCATACTTTGAGTCTATGAATATCTATCGTAAAACAATTCAGCTTTAGAGACTCAGCATTTTTAATGAGCACGGAGTCTCAAATTATGTTGGCAGTAGTTAACATGATTGTAGGGGCAGGAGTTCGGCTCAGTGGTTAAAGTGCTGCTTGGGACACCCACATCCCCTATCAGAGTGTGTGGGTTCAAGTCCCAGCTCCGCTTCTGATCCAGTCCCCACCAATGTGCACCCTGGAAGGGGGCAGATAATGGTTTCATTTGTTGGTCCCTGCAAAGCACATTACAGTTTGGTTCTACTGGAGAAATGATGACTCAAACAGGTCCTTTACAGCTAACTGTCTACTACTACCTACATGGTTCCACACCTTGAGGATGGTCCTTCCTGTTACCTTGAGTAAGGAGCCCCTCTCTCGGGCAACAGCACAACGTAGGGTTCTTCAGGGTGTTGTATTTACTGTGGACAGGGTAGACTTTATAAGCTTGTCTCCGTTTTTCAGCAAGTGGAAACAATGCATCTTGAGAAAATAGTCTTTCTAATTTCCACAAAGTTCCCATTGACTTTAGCTGTAGGAAGTGGATTATAATCATTTCTTTCTCTCAATAAAGTAAATGACAATGTTAAGGCAACAGCTGAGAAAAGTCAGTAATGTTAGAGCTACATGACTAAGACCATTAAATAGAAGGGATTTCTCATAGGAACGTGCTGACGGAGGAGGTAAGAAATTAGAAGATTCTCGGTCCGGGATTTAACTAGCATCGTCTAGGACCAGAGAAGAGAAAGAGCGGACATGTGCGTCGGCAATCTCCTTTAGAAGGATTTGGAAGATCATGAATTGGTCTGATGGTTATGGGTGTAACAAGTTTACAGGGAACAAAATTAAGCAGGAAAAAAAAAAACAAAACAAAAAAACAGGCCGGCGCCGCAGCTCACTAGGCTAATCCTCCGCCTTGCGGCACCGGCACACCGGGTTCTAGTCCCGGTTGGGGCGCCGGATTCTGCCCCGGTTGCCCCTCTTCCAGGCCAGTTCTCTGCTGTGGCCAGGGAGTGCAGTGGAGGATGGCCCAAGTGCTTGGTCCCTGCACCCCATGGGAGACCAGGAGAAGCACCTGGCTCCTGCCATTGGATCGGCGCGCTGCGCCGGCCGCAGCACGCCAGCCGCGGCAGCCATTGGAGGGTGAACCAACGGCAAAGGAAGACCTTTCTCTCTGTCTCTCTCTCTCTCACTGTCCACTCTGCCTGTCAAAAAAAAAAAAAAAACAAAACCAGATTAGTACCAGAGTCAGAGAAATTCCTATGGCTAAAGCATCGCAAGAAGCGGCATTGGGGTGCATGAGAAGTGCAGGGTAATGAATGGGTCCGCAAAAAGGAGATGGGGACTGTCTGTAGACACAGCAAGTAGATCTGTAATTTTGGTAACAGCTCACAGTTATTACACGTTTGCTGTTGCCTAGACACCATGCAGTATCATGTACTTCCCATCAAGGGGTAGGTTAGTGTTACAGGTGAGAAAGCCGAGGCTTAGAGAAGATGAGTTGTCACCGGCGTTCATGGAATTTGTGAATGGGGCACCTAGGGCTTGGACCCACCTCTCTCTGATGCCAAAGCTCCCGCCAGAACAGCCATTCAGAACTGGTTTACTGTTTTCTTCCTGTACATTTCAGCCTCACAAAATCATCGTCAGGGCTCGTCGTGGCGTGTCAGAGAGAGACAGGCTCCTGAAGTCCCTCTGGTTCAAGCTGTGCCGACACAGAGCAGGACGTGGAAGCCCAGCGCTTCCAGCCACCCGTCACTTGCGCTGTGAGTTGTCATCTTGCCGGGAACCCTCACAGGAAACAGTAGGACTGGAATCTGCAGCTTACAAAGGCAAAGCAAGCACAAAAGCTGACCCCAAATCACTTTTGGCAAATGCGCACAGCCCTCTGTCCCCAGGGTAAAGGAAGCTGTGTGTTGGAATAACTTAAACACGTCCAACGCTTAGCCTGAGAACGAGACCTAGGGAGGCCTCCTGACATGTGTTTCCTTCTGAGTTACAATTAACTCAAGACAGCTCCTATTCCAGCGGTCAGCTTCCCAAATCCCCTGTGCTCTGAGTTAAACACAATACTCTCGTTGCCCAAGGTTGCCGACTCGCAGAACCACACGGAGTAAAAACAGCAGAACGTGGCTCCGAGACATTTCCAACTAAAGTCACGAGGCACTTCTTCCCAAACCTTCTCTCCAAGTTCGTCTGCTGCCTCCCACAGTTCCTTGGGTTTGACAAGATCTGAGGACGGGGGTGGGGGTGGGTATCCCTGACTTCACATCCTGGTGATGTTTTTGTAGCTGCCCCATGTGGCTCCGGGTTAAGTAGCTGAACATTCCTGCTTGCTGGCAGCCCAAGCCAGCCCTCCCTCCTACAGGGCACCTTCGGACTTCAAAGAGCCTTCCTTGGGGCTGCAGAGAGAGGACATGGCACGTGGGACAGGGCTGCCACAAAGGCTGCTCAATTCGTTCGCTGCGTTTGTGCTTTCTGGTCGTTGGAACCACGCGGGAGACTGCAAGGCAGAGCAATCTGAGAGCTTCCTCCAGAAGAGTTGCTAGAAACCCCGAGATTCGAGTGAGAGATTGCGTTCTTCTCAAAGCCACATTTTTCAAAGCAGAACTTGACACCATTTCAGATGGGAGTGGCCCTGGATCAGACGCACTAGGTGTGCTGACTCGGTGGAAGGAAGTCCTACATAGAAAAGCTCGTCTCTTTGCAGCCTTTTCCATGGTCTGGCAGCTCTAGTGGCGGTGGGCATGGCCGGCCAGAGGAGGCACAGAAATGTGCCATTTACAAACCCACACCGTGTACAGCTGGAGATCATGAGCGAGGCCGCGCTGTCTGTGAGTGGCTGAACTGGGGGCAGCCTGGCGACTTCAGAATTTTTTCCCGAGTTTCCAGAACCGGAAAGAGCCTTTCAGGGCTTCTAGATAGATTCCTATATTGAAAACGAGAGCCACAGAATCCGATTTTGTTTTGTGCAACTTGGATGAACACTTAAAGTAATATTATGATTGACTTTTGTTAAACTTGCACCAGAATTTTTAGCTCAGAACAATAGTTTACCACATGAGCCAGCTTACTAGGGTTGTTAGCAAAGTTTGTTAGGTTGAATGAACAGTAATGGCCTGATTTGTACTTTAAAATGCAGTCAGTCATGTGGGGACCTGAGCTCGAGACCCTGGGCATCACGTGTTGGGACATGGAGGACCCTCCTCCTCCAAGTTCCTTCCGCAGTGGTACATGCTGCGTCTCCCTCTTTTGCATAAAGATTTATTTATTTACTTATTTGAAAGGCAGAGTTACAGAGAGAGAGGGAGAGACAGAGATCTTCCATCTGCAGGTTCACTCCCCAAATGGCTGCAACAACCGGGAGCCAGGAGCTCCTTCCGGGTCTCCCACATGGGTGCAGGGGCCCAAGCACTTGAGCCATTTCCCCTGCTTTCCTGGGCGCTGTGGCAAGGAGCTGGATCAGAAGTGGAGCACCCAGAGCTCCGCCTGGCACCCACGCGGGATGCTGGCGGCTTCACGCACTGTCCCCATACCGAGACTTGGCTGTGACTCACTGTGGCCGTCTCGAGGAGGAACGGGTTAGGGCCTCTCAGCAGCTGCTGCCCTTCGGGGGTTTCTGGGGGGCCTGCTGAGTGGGCTGTGAGTCTGTCTCAGTCGCTGTCCCTGTCTCTCTCCCACTTCTAACCGTGGGCTGGACTGCAGCCCGAGCTGAAAGCTGGAGGTTTCTCTGGGTGACATTGTTCAGTCCACTTAGGGCCAAAGCCAGATTCTCAGACTTCTCCACACCCTTCTTTAGACAACTGCGCAGGACACATTGGAAGCAAATGCACCCCAGTGGTCATCTGCAGGGGCCTTCTCCAGGGGGTCCCCCAGGGTGGGAGCCAGCTCCAGGGGGTCCCCTGGGGGCGGGAGCCAGCTGCTGCCACATTGTCGGCACAGAGGAGAACTGAATCGGGGCATTACAGGGCCAGCGTGTTCCCCCAATGTTCCTGGATACCAGGCGGTGGGCCGCACACCCCATGGCCTACTCCGCTCTGCCGTACGTAATGTGGGTTTTTGAGGGCTGAGTGGTCCCTGCCGATTACAGAACCACTGAGGCAGCAGAGGTGTGGGCCACAGATCTGTTGTTTGGTGGCGAGCAAGAGGCTGCCCCAGCGGCTTTTTGAGGACAGACAGGTCTGCCTCTGAGAACCTGTGGTCCCGTGGATTAGCCAGCTCACGTTTGAGAGCAATCTGGCAAGTGATTCGGCGGATGGTTTCTGTTACCTCAACACACGGGGTCTCCTGCGTCCTTAAGCAACAGCTTAAATCACAAGAACTGCACGTATGAAGAGAAGCATTTACTTCCAGGGGATGCACAGCTGTTAGCAGAGAACTGGAATATACCAGCAGGAGCAGCTGTCTGACTCTCAGACAGGCCTTAAGATTAGCTGAGGATCGGAGGGGCCCGTAGCCCACATGCAGATCCAGGATGGTAAGGACGCAGCCCACTGCTGTCCTCCTCCTGTGTCCAAACAGCAGTGCCTCGCAGACAGGGCCTTGGACCTTCTCCACACCCGATTCCAAGCGACCGGAATTGGCCCTGGAGGTGAAGCTCACCCGCCAGCTCCGATGTGGGGAGCACCGTTCAAGAGTATTTCAGTGCAGTACTGACTTTCCTGTCTACCCCGATTTTGTTGGCAGACTCCCATGCTCCCTCATCACGACCTCGTGTGCTGCTGTCGAATCCGTGTCAATCCGCAGCCCACACTTACTATGTGCACTCTGATAGCTACAAGGAAGGAAAGCAGCTTCTGAAAGACACATGTGGCTCCGGCTCCTCGGTTTGATGCACTACTATAGCTGACTTCTAGCCAGCGATAACTAGACTTGGTTCGTTATAACCCCGACCCCCAGTCAGCCTTTTAAGACCAGGTTCGTGAAAGGCCTAGTGGTTAGAAAGGAAGCACTTGCTTTCCATCATGTTTGAACACTTTCGGACGTGTTTCCTTTGAGCCCAGAGAGCGTAAGTCTGCGTTCACAGCTGAACTGGTGGTTACGTCCACTGTCCGGGCCCTCGGTGTTTCCCGGCAGCACGATGATCACAGCAAGTGTGTGCGTGCTCTCTGGCCGCCAGGCGGGTGGCGGCTGTGTGTTCCCGCACAGTCTTGCAGGCCAGAACCCACGCCTGGGGGGTCAGGTGGTCCTGTCTCCTGTGAGGCCTCTTGCCCTGGCTTGCAGATGACGGCACTCTTGCCGTGTCCTCTGGGCACATGTGTCCCTGGGTCCCTCTCTAAGTCTAGGTGTCCTCTTCTTAGGGCACAGCCATCCTGTCAGTGTGGAGCCCACCCACAGGGCCAGGTCTTAGTTTCCTTGTCTCAGTAAAGGCCCTAGAGGTTAGAATTTCAGCAAACAGAAGCAGGTGGTGGGGTGGGGGTGGGGGAGCGTGATTCAGGCCACGACAGTGCTGACACCTCACAACAATTTTTGTAATAAAGAGGTCATCACCACTTAAAATGTATTTTTAATATTTTATATGTAATATATATTTAATATTTAAATTTTATATACATTATATATTTAATATTAGATTTTGTGATATTGTTTATTTTTATTTGAAAAGCAGAGTGACATCGAGAAAGAGAGAGAGAGATACCTTCCACCCCCTGGTTCACTCCCCAAATGCCCACAGCAGCCAGAACAGGGCCAGGCTGCACAACTGGGTCTCCCAGCTGGGTGGCAGGCACCCAAGTGCTCGAGCCATTATTTGAAGCCTCGCAGTAGGAAGCTGGCTGGGAAGCGGAGGTGAGACTGACATGGTTTGCAGGATCCCAGGCGGCAGCTTCACCCGCCGCATCAGCAGTTTAGAGACAGAGCAACAGGTTCCGAGGGGCCAAGAGACCAAGAGACGTTCCGAGGGGCTAAGAGACGTGCCCGCTGCGGCTGTGAAGCAAGCCTCACCTGCCTTTCCCACGCTGTGCGTCTCAGACTCGGCTCTGAATGTCTGATAACGCTGAGGGCAGGGGCTGAGTTTTTGTGAAAGTTCTCAATTTCCTGCAAGGGCAGCGTGCATGGTAAAGGTGGCAGTGGAGCCCCTGTCCTTTACCCTCTGTGTTACAGGCCCCCCCCCCCCCCCCCAGGCCAGGATCCGGCAGCTCTCTGGCCCCTGGTTTTCTCATTTCTAAAATTTCACAACGGAACAGTCTTTGTTACTGCTCCATTTTAGCCTTTGCAAGTATAATTAAACGCTGTATTTCAATCTATATATTGTCACAGTTTTAAATAATCATTTTTGTTGCATTGGCAGGAGACCAGAGGCCCGTGTCGTGTGTCAGAAGGGATTTAATTCATCTGCTGTGTGTCATGAACGTCACACGGCACCGAGAGTCAGCCCCGCAGAACTTGATTTTATCACGTTGGGCATACCAGGTTTTTTTCTTGAAGTTGGGTGACCTGCTAGCTAAATAATTTTCTGGCAAGTCCTAAAGGACCATAAGAGATGGGAATTATTCCCTAAAAACCAGTTTTCAGATGTTCCTACCACTTAAGGGGTCTGCAGACACTCTGCTCTGCGGAGGCCTAAAGTGGACGCGTGGCGTTCTGCCAGCTGCTGCCCACCGAGCCGGGCTGCGTGGCAGGAGACAGCTGGCCAGCCCAGACAAGCCCTCTGCTGCGCCTGGGCTTCTGTCGCTAAAAACAAGTGGAACCAAAGTCAAATGCATCCCATCCGGGAACGTGAGAAACACTTTGTGTGTCCTAAGGGTTGGGCAGACAACTACAGAATCTTGGTATTCTGTTATTAATTCTGTAAATATTGCCTTTTTATTTGCAGAAAATTGTGAGTTAATTGAGTAAATTATTTTGATAAAGACATGAAGCAAATTCTCTTTCTCCTTATCACCAATGATTCCTATTAGATCACAATTACCATTAGAGAACTCTTCAGAAGGTGCGTTGTGCTCATTAAGGAGACTGTTAAGGAAGACTTAAAATTAACCTCCAGGAGTTTGGATTTCATGCCGCTGCTGTGCAGTCTCAGACGTGTGTGATGGGCAGTGAGAGTTGCGGAGTTTTCCGAGCGTCAGACTCTGGAAGGCGGCATGTGACTGCCTCTGCAGGGCTCAAGGGGACAAATGCAACTGACTAGGGGGTGAGGGAGCACCCCGTCCCCGGGGTCTGTGCGTAAAATGACGCTGAGAGAGCAGCCACGAAAGCAGGAGCAAATGAGTGGCATGTGTATCTTTCCTCCTTCCAGGTTGCCATGGAATAGTCCTACTTCCTTGTCTTGTCTTCCTTCCCTCCAGGAGTTACAGGCTAATTACATCATACTTAAATAATATCATCCAACTCCAACTCTCACAGTACACATGGTTGAACAGATGTAACTGAATTAAGGGTGACTTTATCACAGGATTGTCATTAAAATTATAGCAAGTTGCATTAGAGGGCTATCCTGTTTTTAAAACATAGATACTTAAATTGTCAACAAAAAACACTTCAGTTTATTGCTCATATGGCGTGCTGGCCGAAGTCCCTAGTTTTCCTTGGCTGCTGGGGTAAGCGTAGGGAAGTGGAAGAGGCCTCTGTCCAGGCACCTCCCTGGGATGGGGCTGCTTGGGAATGAAGGTTAGGCTCCTGTAGGTGGGTTCCCATGGCCCAGGGACACCCTAGGGCTCTCCCAGAGCGAAGGGTTTGCCCCCTGATAAACAGACACCCCAATTCGCACACTAGCTAGCTCCCTGCAAGTGCGGTGCTTACTCCCTCAAGGCCTGGCGCCCCTGCAGTTTAGTAAGCCTTGCTAATGGCTCAACAAGTGAAAAGTTGTTGGCTTCGATTAAAATCGCTGAACAGCTTGTTGAGTGTCTACTGGGCATTGTACGCTCAGGCGTGTATTCTTATTTAATCCTGGCAGCAATACCGTAAAGTAGGCGTTATCCTCATTTATAGACGAGGACGTGGTGAGTGGCAAAGACACTTGTATGTGCTGGGCCAGCCCTATTCTGTTTTCTTCTTTGGCAGCAACAAGACTGCACTACCCAGTGTCCTTACCTTATGGGTAAGTGAGATGTAAGCGCGTCTTCCAGGCTGAGCACGGCCCAGCGGGCCATGTGCATGCTCCGCACTCTCTCCCCCAACCCTGCTGTGTGATGGGCTGCCATCGTCCCCAGTTCCAGGCATCCTGGGTGGCCAAGGCATTACAGCCACCTTGGTGAGTGACCCAATCCACAGGGGACTCCAGGTGAGCAGAACAAGCCTTTTATATATATCACCACCGATATTTAGAGGTTTCTTTGTTACTGAAGCGTAATCAAGCCTAATTTGACTAATACATTGAGTCCCAGAGAGAATGAGACGCGTCCTGATTTCATGGATACTGGTCTGGAACTGTCACTCATACCTGTGACTACAAATCCCTCATTGTCCTTTCTTCCGTTACCTCTTTAGTCAGGACATGGAGCAGAGCTGAAGTACGCCATGCACGTGTTCATGTCCCTAGAGGAAGCTGACATGGGACATTACAGCGCGGTTTCCTGGGGTTTTCTTCCTCCTCACCAGTCTGCAAGTGAAGAGAGAGGAAGCTCATGGAGGGATGGGTGAATGAATGTCTGAATGATGTTTATTCCCCACCCCCTTTTTTTTTAAAAAAAAGAACGGCTTAATTGTGAGTGACTTGGGAAACCAAAGTGCTGCCCTGTTTGGACCCAGATGGTCCACACTTCATTTCCAAGGGGCACGTGGCTTGCTTGGAGGCACACAGCCACACTACCTGGTTGGATGCATTTTATGACCAGTGAATTCACAGATAGCAAAGGAAGGGCAGAACTCTAAGGTCCCTGTGGGCCTGTGCTTCTAAAAGTGCAATTCCCTGGAGTTTCAACCCAAGTCCAAAGGCATCGCAATGCTTACCCGAAAGCTGGTGCAGCCCGGACTGAGTCTCCCCAGACTTGCATGTGGTTATTCAAAGATCTGGTGATTTATTGGTCGTATTTAATGTTTCCGGGTGTTGAGAAAAGGAAGATCTGTGAAAGAAGTGGCCCTACCCTGCAGGAGCTAACCAGCTAACAGTGAGTCCGACGAGTGCACTTTCGCAGTGCAGCACAACACAGTCTACATGTTCCAGATACAAGCACGGGAGGCGATTAGGAGGAAGAAGCAGGCCCCCTTACTAAGCTGGGGTGCGTGTGGGAGAGTAGGGTTCCCACAGGAGTAGCCCCTAGGCAGGATCTTGGAGCCCCACTAGTCCTGCTGCATAAAGTTGGGGGACTGGCGCTGTGGTGTAGTTGATAAAGCCACCCACTGCCTGCAGGGCTTGCATCCCATATGGGCGCCGGTTCAAGTCCCTGCTGCTCCACTTCTGATCCAGCTCTCTGCTATGGCCCCTCTCTCTCTCTCTCTCTGCAACTCTGACTTTCATATAAATAAATAAATCTTTAAAAAAAAAAAGAAATTATAAAGTTGGCATCATTCTGACCTTGGGATTTTCTAGGGCAAACATCCTTACCCGCGAGGCCTTGTACCCACGCAATCCATGGATGTATCACAAATTTGGCAAAACTCCCCAGACCGGACTCAGAATGTTGTGTGTAGCTAAGTTGCTGCAGTCATACTTGCACCAGATTCTCCAAGGCTCCCGTGACCTCCAAGAATGTTCCCAGCCTTGCTCCAGAGGACACAGGGGTTCTTGAAGGAGTCCAGCTACATTGGGGGTTGAGAAGTCTGCCTGCAGTGACACAGTGGTGGGATGAACTCCCACAGCACAATTTCACTCCAAAGAGCTTTCCCAGGACTTAATAAGACAAAATTGCTAACAATCTCAATGCCAAGGCATTGCTTGCCCACATCATATCCACATCCTCTCATAATCACTTTTCCAGAAAATTCAAAAGATAGACACACAATGAAAAGGCTTTTTTCCATCCCTCACCCTTACCACTCTGTCTTTGTCTCTCTAAAGGTAACCGCTATTAACTGGTTCTTGTATTTCCAGGGGGAAAATATCAGTCACATATTAATATGTACATGTTTATTTAACCCTAAGGGATCAAGTTGTATACAGCAATCCGTCCCTCTCTTTCCTTCTTGGTGTTTCTGAATGACTGGCACATCTCAGAGATCACTGGGTATCAGCACATGCTCACCTAGTTGATTCTCCGTATGCCAACAAGGTGGCCTTCCCTTGTTGGCTTGCACTGCCATGGGGTACCCCGGCCCCTGGCATGATGCTGGCTGATGTTGCTTCAAGGATGTCTGCTTACAAACAATGCTGCATTGCATATGCCTAGCCATCTAGGTGTTTCCTAGAGGAAATCCCAACAAGGGACTTGCTGGGTAATTGGTAAGCACATTCATAATTCTGATAGATGCTACCAAACTGCCCTTCAAAAGAGCTGAGCTAGTTATCACCCATGGTAGATGAGAATGCCTATTTCCACACACATTTACCATTATTCGGTATTTTAATGTATGCCAGCATGATAGGTAAGAATTACTCCATCATAGTCACTTTGAGCATCATTTCATACACTTAGTCAGCGTGTTTCTGACATCTGTGTGTGGACATCCTGTGCCCATTTTCCAACAGAACGTGTCTTTTTCCAGCTGAATTCTATATCAAAGGAATGAGTCCTTCTAATACACGTGTGTTGCAACTAATTCGCTTGGTTGAATCTTTGTCTCTTGTCCTGGGTTGCGGCTTTGGTGCCATGTTAAAATCTTCAGTTTGTATGTATTTAAATTGGTCAGCACCAGGTGGTTTGTTGGGAGATGCACAGGCTCTCAGGTTTACAAAGGACTCTGTGAAGACTGACAGCCCCAGAGCCCAGGCGCGGGCAGCGCTTTGCTGTCTCTGGTGGCTGTGTGGCGCCCACCTCTGGGTCTGGGTCTTCCCCTGAAATCCTGCTATGTATTGTAGTGGTTAAATATCTGATGCTCTACTCCATCTTTGTTACTGTTACAGGCGTTCCTACACGGTTGGCCACGGTGACGGAATCTTTTAAATCCAGGCTGTAGCACTCAGGAAAGTCTGGGGTACAAGAAGGGGGGTTGAAGGGAACCCCCTAAAAGATGTGGGGAGCTCAAGGTCACCCTTATTAAGGTTTCTCCAGAGGAAGACAAGAAATTTGAACAGAGACCGATCAAATTACTTTGAGATAACTTGAAGTCATGTATGATATAGGTTAAAACTTTGTAAAACCCGGATCACCATAACTTGTCCATTGCTACAGCTATAAACCTGAGACTAAGAAGGAGCAGCCGTCATCTAAATGACAGAGCTGCCCAGCACCTTGATATGCATGTGAATCACCTGGGGATCTTGTTAAAATGCAAATTCTGATTTGGTTGGGGCTTGGGGAGGGCTGAACTTCTGCATTCCAACAAGCTGCTGGACCCCAGGAGCCTGGCTCCAAAATACACAGCCCCTGACTGTTTCCCGCCTGCCTCCCCTCTCTCTTCCCTACCTTCTCTTTCCCTGGGCACTGCACTGGATTGTGTTTATGTGTGTGTGTAACACATGCTTTCTATATGCCTTTACAGTTCTGCTTTCTAACACATCAATTAAGAAATAGGCCATTGTTACCGAGACCACAAGGTACTTCAGGAAAAACCATTGGGTACAAAGGCAAAACACTGACAAATTGATACTTTCTTGCTTCGTCACGCCTGATTTAAGGAAATGAACCCAAAATAAACTATGTGAATTGGAAATTGACTTCAACCACATTTAAATTGTTCTCCTTTAAAATATTAGCAGTTGAGTGTGTAAACCAATATTTATTTTCTAATCAAAGGTTTGCAGCAAATGGTTTTATAAATGAAAGAAATGAAGGAAGAATGCTTTGAAATGTTTCTAGTAATAGAAATGGAAATAGGTTATTTGATTTCTTTAAATGGCCAGCGCAGGCCTCCACTAGCAGCCAGGCTGCTAGGGAAGAGGAAATTGTATGAAAAGCTGACCACGGTCTAAGGCCAAGGCCAGCACCTCTCTGCCAGACAGCATCATAAATATTTTTTTCCTATGGGAAGACGTTGAAGATCCAGCTACATTAAGGGAGACTCTATTAACAGAATAATTGTATGGAGAGGACCTCTTAAGAAAGGCTTCCAAAATTCCATTATCTTAACTGTCACTCGCCACTCGGAGTTGTCTTGGTGCTGTGTGTTTTCATGAATTACCCGAGCTGTTTGTTTTCCCTTTATCAGTCATCACCCTGTCAGCTGGGCCATTCATAACAACTTTTGGCAGCTCATCAGGGGAGTGCAGAGCTGGAATAGGACCCTATCAACTCTCACACCTCATTGTGTGAAACTGTTTACCGGCATTGCTTTTTCTCTGTAAATACTGCACGGGAGCCCTGAAAGGAGAGATGTGTGAAAACAAAATGGCCTAAGCTTGTCACAGTTGGCAGGGATGGCAGAACTGGGTTGACAGAGAATTTACAAGTGCCCCGTGTTTCATTCCTTCAGCTGAATAATACCTACCGGCTGGTCTTGAAGGTTTGTGTATGCTGGTTAATTAGACAATATTTAATTTGCCTTCACACTTGTGTCAGTTGGGGGAAGTGAGACTTTGTAATTAGGGAGTACAGATCGAGTTTCTGTCACCATTCTACTCCCTCACTCTAATTTAATGCACACTTTTCCTGCGTTTTCCTCTTCTTTTATGCTTGGCTGCTAACAAGGTGGCCCACATTACACAACTCCAGCGAGCCAGCGGACCCGGCCCGAGTCTCCGCCAGACTCACCCATCAGAAACAATTTTCTGTTTGAAATGGGTGTCAACAATCTCCTCTCGAAGTGGGTATCCACAGCTTGCCAATGGTATGATTCTCTTTCCGTCTTTATTTTGATTGTAGTTACATATGCACAGATTTTTAAGTGCCAAATTGTTCTGTTTTTTTTTTGTTTTTTTTTTTTGCAGAAAAACAGCGATCTCCCCAGTTTCCCCTCCCTAGAGGCAACCGCTTTCAGCTCTTGTGGCAGAAAATAATTTCAAGGTGAGAAGTGTATTGATCCACTTTGCCTATTTTTGAATGGTTTATTAATGGAAGTGTGTCGTTGGGACTTGCCTCTTTCACTTACTGCTAAGATTTTTTTTTTTTGCTTTTTGTAAATCAAACTATAATTTACATTCAGTGAAATACATAGTATTTTATTTTTTACGATTTAGTTATTTAATCTGACAGGCAGCGTGACAGAGAGAGAAGGAGAGACGGAGAGATTTTCCATCTGCTGGCTCTCGGGTGTAGCCCCCGAAAGACCACAAAACCCAGGGCTGAGCCAGGCCAAGGCCAGGAGCCTGGAACTCTGTCTTGGTCGCCTATATGGGTGGCAGAGACCTAAATACTTAGACAATAATATACTGCTTCCCCAGGCACAGAAGCAGGAAGCTGGACCAGAAGCAGAGTAGCAGGACTCAATCCCTAGCACCTGGGTATGAAATGCCAGCATTGCAAGTGGCATTTACCCAGCTACAGTGCAAAGCTGGCTCAAAATGCATGCATTTTCAAGTTACAGTTCAGTGAATTTTATTATAATAGTGCCATCTCATTTGCTCTGCAAATTTCAGTACCTGTGGTCGGTCACAGTCTGAAAATATTCAATACTGATGAAATAGAACAATATCTTGAATAAAATACACATTATTTAAAACTTCCTAATTGTTTATTCCTGGAATTTTCCATTTTTGTTACTCTCTGACTCAGTCCACAAATTAAACTTCATTAGAAATATAGGAGAAATATATAGCACAGACTCCTATAGGGTGCGGTGCTGTGCACAGTCCCAGGCATCCAGGGGGGATCTCACGCCATGCCACCCCGGGGCCACAGGGCTGTGCTGTGGGAACACATCCATTCCACTGCTCCTCGGCCACCCTGGAAGGCGCCTCCCAGTATTCACCCAGACCCCTCCACAGGCCATCACTTTTCTTTTCTTTTTTTTTTTTTTTAAGATTTATTTTATGTATTTGAAAGTCACGGTTACCCAGAGAGAGAGAAAGAGAGAGAGAGGGAGGGAGGTCTTCCATCTACTGGTTCACTCCCCAGTTGGCCACAATGGCCAGAGCTGCGCCAATCCAAAGCCAGGAGCCAGGAGCTTCAGACTTGGGCCATCTTCCACTGCTCTCCCAGGCCACAGCAGAGAGCTGGATCGGAAGTGGAGCAGCCAGGACTCAAACTGGCACCCCTGTGGGATGCCGCACTGCAGGCAGTGGCTTTACCCGCTACACCACAGCACCGACCCCATCCCATCGCTTTTCTTATTCTAGGTTCGATTTACTGCCTGTGGAACATCCTGTGCGAGGAATCCTACAGGATTTTTGTGTCTGGCTTCTTTCGCCCCAAATGGTATCTTTGAGAATCACGCAGAAGTGTGTCCTGCTGCATCAGGTGAGCACACTGTCCACTCAGTGAGCGTCCATTCACTAGCTGATCCGCATGGCTTCCAGTTTTCAGCCTCTGGGTCATCTCTTTATTACTGATTTGCTGGAGTTCTGGTATATTCTAGACAACAAATCCTTTCTTAGGAACAGATTCGGAAATGTCTCTCCCAGTCTATGACTTGTCTTTTTGTTTTCTTCGTGATATTGTTTGGTGAAGAGAAATTTCAAATTCTGCTTCTGTCCCATTTATGATTTTTTATGACTAGTAGTTTTGTGTCCTGTTAGAGAAACTTTGGTGAGCCACAGATCATGCACACATTCCGTGTTCCGTTCTTTTTCTTTTTAGAAAACATTGAAGCACCAGAGTTTCAGACCCCTTATTTCATCTAACTTTTGTGTAAGAGATGAGGTAGACATTGAGCTGCTTTACCATGTTTCAGCTTTTGCTGTGGCTCTCAGGTTGTTCTAGGATCACTTGCTGGGAGGACTACCCTTTCACCATCGTGTGTGTGTGCCTGTGTGTGCATATGTGTGTGCGTGTGTGTGCGCACACACACCTGTACATGTGCTGTAGGTGGACTACACAAGTGTGGGTCTATTTCAGGACCCTGTTCTGTGTCATTGAGCTGTTTGTCTATATTTGTGCAAATAACAATACCTTAATTCTTGTTATCTTATAGTAAATCTTGATGTCTTCCCAATGTGTTCTTTTTAAGGTTCTTTTGATTACTCTTTTTACCTTTTGGATTTTCATATACATTTTACAACCAGCGCTTAGTAATTTCTACTAAAAATCTTCCTGGAATTTTGAATTTATAGATCAATTTGGGGAAAATTGACTCTTTAGCAATATAAATTCTTTCAATGTATAGGCATGTTACATGATTTAATTTTTTATTTAATATCTGCAATATGTAGCAGTTTTAAGAACAGAAGCCTTACATATCTTTTGTTAAATATACTTTTACAGTTTATATTTTGTTACTATTATAAATGGAATTGCTTCTCAATTTCATTTTCTAATGTTTTCATGGTTAAAAAAATGAAATGTAATTAATTTTCTTCCTTGATTCCTGTGACTTTGCTAAATTTACTTTGTTTTAGTAGTTGATTTTCTCCCTAGATTTTTTAGAATTTTTTGTACAAAATCATGTCATCTATTTTTAAAAGTTCTGCTTCTTTCTTTTTAATTTATAGGCCTTATTTTTTTCTTGTGTTGCATTCTCTAGTACTTCCTGCATAACGCTGAATAGAGGGGGAGTAGACGTGTTATTTCTGAACTCAGAAAGCATTCAATATTTCATTAAGCACGACATTCACTGTTAAGACTTTAAACAAGAAAAGATCCAGTTGTCAATAATATTTATTAGAAGGGCAGAGCGACAGTGAGAAAGGCAGAGAACTTTCACTTGTCGACTCACTCCACAACCGGGCTGAAGCCTGGAGCCCAGACCTCCATCTTAGTCTCCCTCTCAGGTGGCAGGTGCCAATGTGCTTCCGTCATCAACCCCTCCCTTCTTAGGTTCATTAGTAGGGAGCTGGATTGAAAGTGGAGTAGGGGAGACTCGAACTGGTGCTCAGACCTGGGATGCTGGCCTGGCAAGGGTGGTGGCTGAACCTGCCGGGCCTCGACACTGCCGCCCCCACTGTTTTTGTGTGCCCGTTAGCAGATTCTGTTAGTGTATTGCATTACAACTGCTGGCTTTCTAATACGGAACCAAAGCTGTAACCCTGGCCTAAGTTCTACTTACTAATAGCATTTATTCTTACATAATGCTGAATTTGGTTTTCTAACAGTTCATTGAGGAGTTTGCATCTTTACTCAGGATTTATGATTGTCTTTTTTTTTCTTGTGCCGGCCTCCTAAAGCAACCTGAACAGTGTGAACTGTTTTCCTGAAATGTATATGAGCTGGGGTTACATTTTTCCCGAAGCCTTTGATATAACTTATATGCGAAGCTAGGATTTTTCCTCACTGAAAGGTTTTAAATTAGGAATTCAATTTTGAAAATAGATCTAAGGCTAGTTGAATTTGTGTATCTTCCTTGTTAATTTTGGTGAGCTTTACTTTTAAATTTTTTTAATAAACTGTTGAATTTATAGGCACAAAATCATTTAATTGTCATATCCTCTTGGAGAACTGAATCCTTTATCATTATGGGATGGCTGTCTTTATCAGTGGTAACGTTTCTCATCTGAAGCCTCCTTTGATAAAGCTCTTTTAGCTTTCCTTAGATTCCTGTCTGCAGTGTGTCGTTTTCCATCCTTTTTCTCTTTATCTATGTCTTTAGATTAAACTGGCAATTTTGCAGATAACGCATAGTTGGGTCTTACTTTTCATCTGATCTGACAAATCTCTATCTTTCTGTTAGTGTTATTTGCATTTAATATGGTTATTGATGTGATCAAGTTAAAATCTACCATTTAACCGGTTTTCTATTTGTTCCATCTGTTCTCTTTCTTTTTGCCCTTTTTCTGTTTAATTGGGTGTTTTTGATGTTTCACTGTTGTTTCCACTGTTGAGTTATCATTTACGACTCTTGATAACATTTAGCAGTTGCATTAGTCTGTACCGTGCGTGTCTACTTTCAAATAACAGCACCCTGTCTCACGTCTTGCACGAGGACATGATATCCCCAATGCCTGCCTCCCAGCCTCCTTCTGCCATGGCCATGGATTCATCCTCACATACGCTTCTAATATCCGACGCTACCATCTGTGCCTTACATAGCTGTCTTCCTACTTGTTCCATTCCCAGGGCTCTCGATTTCCTGGTGTGGATTCAAGTTTCTGTCTGCCACTGTGTTCCTTCTTCTGAAGAACTCTCTTGAAGATTCCTGAGAACCTGAGTCCACAGGCTACGAGTTCCCTCAGATTTCGTGTTGCTGCTTTCGATTTCGGAAGGTCTTTTTCTTTCCTTTGTGGAAGACATCTTTTCTGGGTATAAAATGCTGACTCGATGAGTTTAGATGTTGTCCCGCAGCAGCATTTGCTTATCTTCTGGCTTGCACAGTTTCTGGGGAGAACTGTAGTGGAGCTCTCAGCTTCAGGTTTCAGTTTCCCCGTGTGGACTGTGTCTCTTTTTCGCCGTCTACCTTTATAATGTCCTCTTTGTTCCCTGATTTTCGGTGCTGTGGATTTTTCATGGCTGTGGTGTGGGCATTCTTGCGGGAGAGGGGCATTTTGTCTCCTTGGTGTTCTCTTGTGTGTCTTGAAGCTGTAGTCTTGACGTTTCTCATGCACTGTTTTTCTTGGGATGCCAGTTACACCTGGATTAGATCTCTTACCCTTGCCCCAAAGCTCTTGGATGCGTTGATGTCTTTTTCGGCCAGCACTCCGTCCTTGTGACTGTTCTGCCATCAGTGCTGGAACTGCCATGACAGTCTCCCTAAGGAAACGTCGCTGCTGTCTCCTTATCCCCAAACCCTCGTGGGCTTATCTCTTTCAAACACTGTTCTCTGCCCTTGTAGAAGCATCTGATGACTGACAGCTCCTGAAAGTAGATGCTTGGGTGGTAACTGTCATCTTTAGCTGTAGGTCAAATTTGAATTTCACTAGTAAAAGTAAACTTAATGGTAATAAGGACCAAATTTTCCATATCTATGAAACCAGTCAACTTACTTTCCCTTATTTTCTCATTTTAAATGATTTTAGCATTCTCATAAATAGAAAAACCAAAATAGTTTGTTTATTACAGACTTAGCGTGTGCTAGTGTTATAAATCTGTTTTTGAATCAACTAATTGAATTAATTAATTTAATTTTCACAAAAATATGTTAATGTGGCCACTGTTATTGTCTTCATTTTTACAGATAAGGATAAGCTGTGATACAACAGGATTAATTTGTCCAAAGTTGCAGAAAGAGAAAATGAAAGAATCAGGCTTCTGACCCCCTCTGCTGTAGCTGCCTTCAACACACAGAAACGTGAGGTTTCTCCTGTAATATCCTTGCTTTTGGTCTCTGCAAGCCTTCATGTACTCTGGTCCCTCTTAGTCTATTAGTCAGCAAGTTCACGTTCAGCATTCACACGTGTGCAGAATCGCTGTGTTCACTGTGGAGGCCTGAAGATTCCTTCCAGGAGTGTAGGCTCTACAAACAGAAGGCTCTGCCAATCTGGAAATGACCATTGAGGTACAGAATGCTGCCCTCATTAGAACAAGAAAAGCCCAGTGAGATCTGGGCGCTCAGAAGTCAGACAGTACATCTCAGCAGTGATGGCTATCCGGGGGCGTGCTTAGTCCCTGTGTCCCCCAGGTGGATCTGTCACTTCTCTCCCACCTCTCTTTTTTTTTGCACCCTGATTTTTAGCTATTGTGCTGTTTTTAAACTCTCCCCCCCCTCCCCCCAAGATAAACAAGGGCATTGTTTCAGGCTCCAAAGGTCTTTGTGAAAGTTTAAAGAGAGAACAAATTCTCGCTCCTGGTGTGCACATTTGCCCTCATGCACAAACATGGGCACGTGTTACTGAGCAGCAGGGCACCGTCTGAGATAGGCACCAGTAGGCGGGCCACTGTGCTGATGTGTGCACATCACAGAGTGTACTTACACAGACCCCAATGACGCCTACTACACACCTGCCTACACGTTCATCACAGGGGACCGCATCTTGTATGTCGCCTGTTGTTAACCAAAAGCTGATATGTGGCTCGTGACTTACAACTTGTATTTCTCTTATCCCAGTTATTTCCTTTCCCCACCAAAATAGATAACTGAAAATGAACATGGATTAACATGAGTTGTTCCCTAGTATTCCTCAAATAGCTGTGATAAATAAATGCAGTCTTATCATCAGTATCTGACTCCTCTAGACACCTAACAAATAATTAACATACCACTGATTGAATTAAAGGAACCCTACAGTGAATCATTTTGGAATCAATGAGAAAATCCTCATTCATTTGTATTTTAATTTGAAGAGCAGATTTCCTAATGCAGTGCATATCAGTGTATCCTAGAGAGAAGTTGTAGCTGATCCCTTATTCCTATCTGGAAGCCCTACAGGAGGAAGGCACCAGATTCCTTCATAACTGATGGCCACCCCCTCCCTGCTGCAATATGTGGTAGATGGTAGGTACTTAATAAATAGCTCCTGTTGGAAATTATGACTCCCAGCAATATCAAGATTGACGCAGAAAGATTTCTAGATGCTACTGCAACAGACTTTCTCAAAGAGAGAGTCTAGCCAAAACTAACAGTAAGCATAGAGCCATCTTTTAGGAAAAGCTTGGTAATGTGGTTGCCTGGCCACATGTTGGAGTCATGGAGACCTGGGATCCAGTCCCATCCCTGTCACTTACTGGCATTGTAACCGCAGAGCTGTGGGACTGAAGTCTCAGTTCCCCAGTCTTCAAATTTGGAGCAGTGATATAATTTCCTATCTTTGTTGTGTGGATTAAATAAAGTACCCCAGGTCAAGAGCTTAGCTCGGGGCTGGCTTTGTGGCGTTAACAGGTAAAGCCACCTTCTGCGACTCCAGCACCCCATACAGGCGCCAGTTTAAGTCCTGACTGCTCCATTTCTGATCCCGCTCCCCAGTAATGGGCTCGCAAAACAGCAGATGTCCCAAGCATTTGGGAGACCCGGGTGAATCTCCTGGTTCCTGGCTTCGGTCTGGCCCAGCAGCAGCAAATGTGGCCATTTGGGGAGTGAACCAGTGGATTGAAGATCTCTCTCTGTGTCTCTGTCTCTTTAACTCTGACTTCCATATAAATAAATAAAAATCTTTTTTTTTTTTTTAAAGAAAAGAGCTCGGGGCCAGTGCTGTGGCGCAGCAGATTAAGCCCCTGGCCTGAAGCGCCGGCATCCTGTATGGGCACTGGTTCAAGACACGGCTGCTCCACTTCCCCTCCAGCTCTCTGCCATGGACTGGAACATCAGTAGAAGATGGTGCAAGTCCTTGGGCCCCTGTACTCACGTGGGAGACCCAGAAGAAGCTTCTGGCTCCTGGCTTCGGATCAGCACAGCTCCAACCATTGCGGCCAATTGGGGAATAAACCATTGGATGGAAGACCTCTCTCTCTCTCCCTCCCTCTGCCTCTCCTCTCTCTGCCTCTCCTCTCTGTGTAACTCTGACTTTCAAGTAAAATAAATAAATCTTAAAAAACAGAAAGAAAAAGAAAAGAGCTTATCTCATGACCAACTACAGAAAGTGCTTGACAAGTAATAAAATGCTGTTGTTTAACAGGGATTTCAGGGGGCCAGTTCTGTGGTGTCGTAGGTTAAACATCCGCCTGCAGCACCAGCACCCCATATGGGCTCTGGTTTGAGTCCCAGCTACTCCACTTCCAATCCAACTCTCTGCTATGGCCTGGGAAAGCAGTGGAAAATGGCCCAAGTGCTTGGGCCCCTGCACCCACGTGGGAGACCCGGAAGAAGCTCCTGCCTCCTGGTTTTGGATCTGTGCAGCTCCGGCCGTTGCAGCCAGTTGGAGAGTGAACCAGCGGATAGAAGACCTTTCTCTCTGTTTCTCTCTCTGTGTAACTCTGACTTTCAAATAAATAGATAAATCTTTTAAAAATGATTTATTTACTTGAGAGGCAGAGTTACAAAGAGAGGGAGAGACAGAGAAAGAGATTTCCATCCACTGGTTCACTCCCCAGATGTCCACAATGGTTGGAGCTGGGCTGATCCAGAGCCAGGAGCTGGAGCTTCTTCCAGGTCTCCCACGCGGGTGCAGGGGCCCAAGCCCTTGGGCCATCTTCCACTGTCTTCCCAGGCCGTAGCAAAGAGCTGGATCAGAAGTGGAGCAGCCGGGACTCGAAAATGGCGCCCACATGGGATGCCGGCACTGCAGGCGGTGGCTTTACCTGCTCCATCACAGGGCAGGCCCAAGAAATAAATCTTAAACAAAACACAACAAAACAAAACACCAGAGATTTCAGGAATTGAGGCAGTGACGATCTGGGTGTGTAAGGAATGTTGACAAAAGTGGGCAAACCTGGAACAGAGGTGTCTATGGGCTTCGTGTATTTCGCTCTTCTTGCTTTGGGAATGTTGAGTGACACCTGGCTGTCCATGTGGGCAGGCGGAAAGAGCCAGGAGGGGAAGAGAGTGGGAAATGCCCGTGGCGGTTAGAGGAATGCCCTCCACCAAGGAGGCGTGCCGGAGGGCGGCTTGGGCCCACCTATCAGCTGAAGATGAGCGCAGCCGGAGGCCGTGGGCAAGGGCACAGCGATGAGCTCTCATTTGTCGCGTGTCAGCTCGCGGAGGGGGCCTCAGGATCTGGTGTCTAACAAGTCCTAGAAACCAGAAAGAACAATCCGGCTCCCCCAACAGCGCCTCTTGCCCTTTGCACGTTTTCCCCGCGGAGCTGTGACAAGCCAACAGTCAGCATCATCGACCCCATTTTATCCATGAGGAAGCCTGATTTGAGAAATGAAATGACCAGGCCCAAGGTCACTGAGCTACTCAGTAACCAACGTGGGGCTTGAGTTCAATTCTTCCCTTTGGGTTCTGTACGTTTTCCCCAACGAACTAAGCAGGCTGTGTGTTCTGCAGAATCCATTTATTTCGGTTATCCAGTGTGTGTGCATGTGTGCTGGACGCTTAAACATTTGTGTTTACGAGATAATTTCATATTCAGCCGCAGAAGCTAAAAGTGGCAGCCTTATGTCTCTTTCTGGTCCGCCGGGGCGCCAGGTTTGTCAGGCTGATACGCTAGATCTTGGGTGATGTCAGGGGAAGACACCCACAGCCTTTGGTTAAAAGACTCTGAGACTTCAAGGACTGCCGGCTGTCTGGGAGAGGCTGCCGTGCTCCGCGGGATGCGAGGCTGTAGACATTTCAATCAGGTGCTCCACGGAGGGTCCAGGGCTGCAGAACACAGTGTGTCTCGGGACAGACGATGCAAGGACCCAAGAAGACGGACCCTCAGCAGCACGTGAGCTCCTGGTGGATGACTCCTGGGTAAGGGTGCCTTTTCATCTCTCGTCATTTATATTCTGAGCTCTTACCTAGAATAAATCGTACTCTATCTAATTAGCCTGATAATCCACTTTGTTTAGAATGGAGAGGGGGAAATATGTTGATCTCCCTGTTAGCAGGATATGAAATGTGCCCAAAGCAGAATATCTTTTTCTATCGTGCATAACATTAATCTCTACCGTTCTCAAAAATGAATAACTATTATTCTGTGGCTTAGTGTTACCCTTTATGGGTTTCCAGGTGACAATTTATTTCAGGAAGAATTCTCGCCAGAAAATATTCTTTTTTTTTTTTTTAAGATTTATTTATTTGAGAGGCAGAGTTACAGAGAGAGGGAGAGGGGGAGGGTGGGGAAAGGGAAGGGAGATAGGGGGAGAAAAAGAAAGAGAGAGAGAGAGAGATCTTCCATCCACTGGTTCACTCCCCAAATGGCCACAATAGCCATAGTTGAGCTGATCCAAAGCCAGGAGCCAGGAGCTTCTTCCAGGTCTCCCACGCGGGTGAAGGGGCCCAAGGACTTGGGCCATCTTCTGCTGCTTTCCCAGGCCATAACAGAGAGGTGGATTGGAAGTGGAGCAGCTGGGACTTGAACTGGCACCCATATGGGATGCTGGCCCCGCAGGTGGTGGCTTTACCCATTAAGCCACAGAGCTGGCCCCCAGAAAAAAAATTTTTTAATTATTTATTTGGAAGTCGGAGTTACAGAGACAGAGGCACAGAGAGATCTTCCATCCACTGGTTCACTCCTCAGTAAAGAACTGGAAGCTGGGGTGTTGTGGTGGAGCAAGTAAAGCCACCACCTGATGGCCTCCCATATGGAGCACAAGTTCCAATCATGGCTGCTCCTCTTCTGATCCATTTCCCTGCTAACATGCCTGGGAGGCAGTGGAAGATAGCCCAAGTGCCTGGGCCCCTACCGCTCACATGGGAGACTCAGATGGAGCTTCTGGCTCATAGCTTCAGCCTGGCCCAGCCCCCGCCATTGTGGCCATCTGGGGAGTGAACCAGTGAACAGAAGATACCTCTCTCTCTCTCTCTCTCTCTCTCTCTCTCTCTCTCTGTTTTCCTCCTTCTGTTGCTCTGCTTTTCAAAACAAACAAGGAAGAGAACAGAAAAAAAGAATTGGAAGTCCAGTCTGCTCTGCTCAGTGCTAAGAGAACCACCCCGGGACAGATGGATCTCTGACTCCTGAATTCATGACTGCTCTCAAGGGTTCTTGTCCACACCAAGTCTACACTTACGTGCCACAGTCTTATTCTCCCCTTGACTGGCTTGCGCATCTCCATGTGGACAAGTGCACAAGCTACAGCCACCCATGCCCTCTGTCCAGGGAGACTGCGGCCTCCTTGAGATAACTTGGGAGGCTGGGAAACATGAGCCTGACAGAGCTCTTACATAGGAAGTGATTATTCTTTGCCTACTGAGATTCTTACTTTAAAAAACCCCGAGGAAATTGTGTTTTTATATTTATTTAACATTGATGTGCAATATTTACAATTACAAAATGATTCACAGTATAACAGAATGGAAAGAAATTTTTACTTGGGTATATAATTGTCTTTTCTTTCATATTAATTTATTCCTTTGATTAATATAATGTGTTCTCCACTTGGTCTTCTGAGATCATGTACAATAGTAACACATTTAGAATAATATTAATAAAAGATTATTTTGTATCACTCATAGGGAAAACCAAGCAGCATTTCTGTTCTTTATAAATGTTATGCAAGCGAGCATAATATAGTCCCCAGAATACTGTCTGTAATACCAGCTGTGTGTGTTCATGGGGCTTGCAAAATATTCATGGTGCCTGGTCCTTATGTGTGTGTGTGTGTGTGTGTATTGCATTCACTCTTCTCTCATCCTTATTTGTGTATGTGTGTTGGGTCCCTCTCCTCTTTCCTGTGTGTGCATGTGTGTGTGTGTTGGGTCACTTTCCACTCGTCCGTGTGTGTGTGTGTGTACGCACGTGTGTGTTGTGTCCCTCTCCTCTCTTTGGGAGGTTGGGGCCATCATCTGGGAGAATGCATTGGTTGGTGTGACCACCCCCCAACATAACCACGAAAGGCATCCAGCATGAATCTTCCACAGGGGCTCACACCGATGGCTCCCTCTCCTGGAAAACTTTTTTTTTTTTTAAGAAATTAATTTATTTGAAAGTCAAAGAAAGACAGAGATTTTCCATCTGTGGGTTTGGTCCCCAGATGCTCACACTACCTGCCCAAATCCAGGACCCAGGAATTCCATCGCGATCTCCCACGGGTTCAAGGGCTCAAGTCCGTGAGCCGCCAGCCCCTGCCTGCCACGGTGTGCACCAGAAGGAAGCTGGGATTGGCAGAGGAGGTGGGACGGAAACCCAGGCACTCCGGTACGGGATGTGGGTGTCCAAAGAGACGCCTTACCCGCAGTGCCAGGGCCCGGCCCTCACCTCCTCAACTTCCTCCAGACGTCCACACAGCGGGCTCCTCCTCTTCATGCAGGCTGAAACCAATGCGCACCTTCCCTGGGAGGCTTCCCCTAACCCCAGATACAAGAGGACCCCTGTCGTGATGTGTGCCAGCCTTCTCTTGCTATTTCCTACAGCTTGTAATATTCTGTGTAAGAACCCTGGAGCTCCCGGATTCAGTGAGACTAGGTTTAAAAATAACATTGATAAACGAGTATTTTTAAGTTGCTGTGATAGACACTGAAGTGTATCATTTAAGGAATGTTTTTAGTGTAAAGTTCTCCCAAGGTTTATAATGCTCTGCCTTTCTTAAAGAATCCCATTGTGAATGACGGAGGGCATGCAAACTATGGCTAGGAGCAATGGCCTGTATCTGTCACCTTGCAGGGGTGGGGAACCCTTTTCCCGCCAAGGGCCATGGGTCATACAGAATTGTCTGCCTAAAAGTCAACCTGCTGTACATTCCCTGACTGTCCAGTCCTGCCTGGGCTGCCTGGCAGGGCCGGGCCCAGTGACTCCGTGGGCATGACACAGCCCCTGGGCCGGCCGCGTCCCACTCCTACAAGGGAGCTAAATGGCAGGGGACATAACCAGTTACTAAGGTCATTGTGCTTTTTACTTGTGAACTCTATTTAGCGGAACATTGTGCCTTTGACTATAATGTAAATTAAAATGATATTATCTCATAAATTAAGAATAAAGAAAGAGAGAAAGAGAGAGAGAAAGAAAGGAAGAAAGAAAGAAAGAGAAAGAAAGAAAGGAGGGAGGGAGGGAGGGAGGGAGGGAGGGAGGGAGGGAGGGAGGGAGGGGAAAGGAAAAAAGAAGTATCATTATATTCCTAGAATTGCATCTATGAACTACATTGAATCTATTCTCTTTGTACTAAGATCACATTTACATGAGAATTGCTAAGAAGTATGTTGTAGTAATTATCACGCATCTGCTGTGACCCTGAGAATCTAACGTGTTAATAAATTCCGTTTGAAAAATTATTCTCAAAAAAGTTATCATCCCCATTTTTTTTTCTTTAAAAATTGCAGGTAGGATGCTTAACTAAACTGTGGTTTAGAAAGATAAGTGTGGGGGGCCAGCATTGTGGGGGAGCAGGTTAAGCTGTTGCCTGCAGTGCTGGCATCTCATAGGATGCTGGTTTGTGTTCCAGCTCCCTGCTATGGCCTGGGAAAGCAGTAGAAGATGGTCCAAGTCCTTGGGCCCCTGCACCCGCATGGGAGACCTGGAAGAAGCTCCTGGCTCCTGGCTTTGGCCCGGCCCAGTCCTAGTCGATGTGGATATTTGGGAAGTGAATCAGCAGATGGAAGACTGACCTCTCTCTCTCTCTCTCTCTCTCTCCCTCTCTCTCTCTTTTAACTCTGCTTTTTGAATAAATAAATCTCTTTTTTAAAAGAAACCTGTGTGTGTGTGTGTGTTTAAAGCAAGATAAGAGTGTGTGGGGCAGGTGTTAGGCAGAGCATTTAAATCATCCGCATCCCCCACTGGGGTACCTGGGTTTGAGTCCTGGCTCCACTTCCGATCCATCATTCCTACACACCCTGGGAGACAGCAAGCAATGGCTCAAGCACTTGAGTCCCTGCCACCTGTACGGGAGACCTGGATGGAATTCTGGATAGAATTCAAACTCCTGGTTTCCGCCTGGCCCAGTCCCAGTTGTTGCAGGAATTTGGGGAGTGAACCCGTGGATAGAGGATCTCTTGCTATCTGTCTCTAAATCTCTTCCTTTCAAATGAAATGAAAGTAAATAACAACTTTGGAAAAGAGAGACAAGCATAGGGGCCTGTGCCTGGAGGAAGGCTGGGGTGCAGGCAGACACCTTATGAATAATAAAGGGACCATGGAGTCGGCGCCATGGCGCAGTGGGTTAACCCTCCGCCTGCGGTGCTGGCATCCCATATGGGTGCCCGTTCTAGTTCTGGTCGCTCCTCTTCCAGTCCAGCTCTCTGTTATGGCCTTGGAAAGCCATGGAGGATGGCCCAAGTGCTTGGGCCCCTGCACCCACGTGGGAGACTGGAAAGAAGCACCTGGTTCCTGGCTTCGGATCGGCGTAATTCTGGCTATTGCGGCCACTTGGGGAGTGAACCAATGGAAGGAAGACCTTTTTCTCTGTCTCTCCCTCTCACTGTCTGTAACTCTACCCCTCAAATAAATAAATAAATAAAATCTTTTTAAAAATAATAATAAAGGGGCCTAGCACATCCGAACATTGGGGGTGGGGCCTACGCACTAGTGTGTCCAGATGTGCAGCCAGCAATCAGAACCCACCAAGGCTCCAGGCTGACTACTCCTGAGAACCGTGAGTGACCAGGGTGGCAGTCGGCAGCCCCTGCTGTCCCCAGGCTGCCAGGCGGGCGGCACCGGAGTCTCCCTCAGCTCAGACCCGATGGGCGAGAGCTCAGGATCCTCCACCCTCCCTGTCGGTGGTTTCTGGAACTAGTCTAGCCGCAGTGTTCAATGAGCCTGAGGGTGTGGCCGGGTACCTTCAGACCTCCCAGGCTTGCTGGGCTCCTGTCTCATTTCCGGGTGGTTCTTCAGCTGCCCCCTGGACCCGGGATCCTGGATGCAAACCCTAGGCCCCTCTGGTTTAGCTCCTGCCCTCTCCTCTTCATACACTCAAGGCCTTGCTCCCCACATCCCAGGCCACTAGCTGAGTGCTGCTCCAAACTGGCTGGGCCACTCAGAAGCACAGCGGAGGCTCCTTCTGCCGGGTCCCCAACAGGTCGCTCTCCTCCAACGCGGGTCCCTCCAGTAGGTGTTTGGCCGTTTCTTTGATTCATGGCGAAATAAACTCTACCTCTTTGGCAAGAGGCCATGCAAACTCATTTGGCAAGGGGCCTGAAGGCAGCGGGGCTGGGGGCTGGGGGAGGAGGTGAAGAAGGGAGCCGTTCATGCACTCCGTCAACCCAGATGGGAAGCGAGTAAAGGCAATACTGATGAAGCATTTCTGGGAAAGAAGCAGGAACTGGGGGAACCTGGGCTTTGGAGGGGGTAGAACTTGCTGCACAGTGAACTGAAGGCAGGTCTGTAGCAGGCTGCCGGGGAGCGTCCGGAAGTTCAGCGATTCAGACGCAACTTGATGAAGGCGTGCGCGTTCCTGAGCAAGGTTAGTAACCGAAAGCCCAGAGTTCCACTCCCGCGCCTGGATCAGGGCCGAGAGTGGGCTCAGCGAAGATGACGGCCCCTTGCAGAGCTGCTTTCTCCCGGGAAGCGATGCAGAGGGCCTGTGGCTGGAGGACCTGAGGTCAGCAGTCCTGGAGTCTCTCTGGGCTTGGGTGCACTGGGGACCTGCTAGTCACCATGGAGCCTGTGGCACAGGAGCCTCGAGCCCCTGATTCTCCTCTTTTCCGGGCTGCGAGTGGATTGGGCCCCCTGCCCTTGGACATGTCACCTAGGAGGCTCCCGCAGCACTTGCTCTATCCACATGCTCAGCTTCCCTCCCACAGTGAGCCGTGAGCCTCCTGGTGAGATGGCAGCATCAAAGGATGGTGTGGAAGGGCCGGCTCTATGGTGTAGCAGGTAAAGCCGCCACCTGCAGTGCCAGCATCCCATATGTCCTTTGGTTCGAGTCCCAGCTGCTCCTCTTCTGATCCAACTCTCTGCTGTGGCCTGGGATGGTCCAAGTTCTTGGGCCCCTGCACTCGCATGGGAGACCTGGAGGAAGCTCCTGGCTCCTGGCTTCAGATCAGCCCAGCCCCGACCATTGCAGCTATTTGAGGAGTGAACCAGTGGATGGAAGATACCTCTCTCTGTCTCTCTCTCTCTACCTTCCAAACATAAATAAATAAATTTTAAAAATTAAAAAAAGGGATGATGTGGAGTCTTGAATCTTAGTAACTCAATGGGCCACAGCCCCTGGCTGTCCCACACGGGACACACAACCTCAATGAGACATTAACCGCTCAGCACTAGGGTTGATTTCTGTATTACAGGAGAACCGGGCCTATGGTAACTTCTTGAAGGACTTTCCCCATGAATGCGCCCCTGTGAATTTTCAAGAGACTATTTTTTCATCACTGAGAGAGGGAGAGCGTTTCTGGCCTGACTTCCCTCCGCTCCCAGAAGAGACTTTGCAGACTCCAGGGGCCAGAGAAGAGGGCCTTGGGTCTTGGCCTCCTGCTCGGGAGCAGGCGCTGTGCGGGACGCCGTGCCAGCCAGCCATCTGCAGCACAGTGCGGCCGACGTCGCTTCCTGTACATACGGCAGATGAGGAAGAAGAGTTTAAAAAGATTCAATCACCTGCCCGAGAATCACACCACTGGTAAACGTCACAGCGAGGCCCAGAAGTCTCTGTGGCTTCAAAACCTACGCCGTTTCCCTGTAGCATAAACAGACAAGGAAGGAGCTCTTAACTCCTTGTCACTTGTTAGTACTTTCGTCCTGCCCATAATCCCTTAGGATTCTCTTGCGTGAGATCAGTCTACTACGCAAGGCTATTATTCCTAGAATTATTTTACTCTTTCATTTCACCCACATTTGTTGCTGCTGACCTTTTGACACCGAGGTGCTACAAATCCGTGTGTTTGTTTAAACTCCAACCAAACACGCTTAACGTTTATTTTAAGTCAGCGTATCCTCACCAGGGTCTCTGGACATCCACACCTCCACAATGGCGACAGGTTTTTAGAAGTGTGGCAGAGATGGAGAGCGAGATGCAGAGGGAACGGGTTTGTCTGTGCAGAAGGGGGCCGTGAAAGCTGGCGTGGGTGCACAGAGGCAACCTGGGATGCAGGCTGTCCCCAGCGGCCGTCTCCACGACCCTTCGCCAGGGACCACGCGTCTATGGCACGGAGAGCCCAGTGGGTACACCCCCCCACCCAAGCGCCCACCCCGGCCTCACGAAGTCACTGTGCAAATCAGCAACTCCTCCTCTGCAGGCAGATGGGCCGGTGCCCCCGGCTATGCGGGCCAGGCCGGCCGCTCCGCTGCCCGCCTTTTCCGACTCAGGACGTGACTTCCCGATGGAGAGCCAGGGTTTTTCTCAAGTGTAACAATATTAATTATCAAGTCACTTTAAAACACGTGTGATGTATGTGTGCATTTATTTCACAGGAATGGTATAAAGATTAAATACTTAATGAATCCATTTTTCATATCAAGGATATATTTGCTCTACGCCTAAATATATCTCTCCCTTCTGTTTCTCGTGAGAAATATAGCTATCTTTATTATGTAATCAGTAATATATCATTCCTTCTAAGCAGGATCTAATTTTAGCCGCATGATGAATGGCCCGGGAATGTATTCCACTGCCCTCTGCAGAAAGGAATATATATCAGACCTGCTCAGGTGTGTGTCATTGACTTCTACCGGAGCTTTCGGCTCCCCAAGCGGCAGCCTGGCTTCAACTGGCGGAGAGCCCCGAGCGCCGGCTCTGCTTTGGCTTGTGCAGACACGGGGAGCAAATGGACATGTGTGAACAATCACCAGGTCCGCTCGCGCAGCCAATGGGCTCCGGGGCTCCTCGGCACCTGACTTCGCTGCACCAGTTCGTAAAGCACCGATTGGGTTTTTCCTCCCATTCATTTATGTGCAGGTTCTCTTTGTGTAGGATTATACTCAAGCCCCCTGCTGCTTCCTCCTAGTTTCCCCCCATTTTGTCTTTAAACAAAGATATCTCCTTAAAATGCGGGCATCATTTCAGTTTGACTAGCACCACCAGGAGTGAGCAACTCTGTCTCCTAAGCTTCCAAGGAGAAAGCATGCCTTTTCTGTCATGCTGAGAGTGTTAGAGTTACCTCCCCGCCTTCATAGCACCTTACATCTCGATAACCTTTTAATGTTATAACTATTTGGAATTCGTTCGGAGCGATCTGCCGGAGAGTCAAAGCTACGCTTTGTTCCTGTCTTGCAGATGTTAACATTGAGACTCAGAGAGATGAAATGACCTACGCAAGTTCTAGAATGTGGCCTGGTGACGGTCAGAACTGAAGTCTCAGTATCGGATTACTGCCCATGGTTAATTTATCATGACATCTTTATGAAATGGAAGATAACAATGAGAGGTGTTTGTTTCTGCAACAATTTTGTATGTGAAACTGGAGCTGCTCCCAACAAATGAGCCAGTCTCTTGCCCTCCACCTTGACCATGGTTGGCTTTGTCTATATTTATTCCTGTAGAGGACGCTGTTGTGCCCGTCTCCTTCCCCATCACCCTCACCTCTCTAGCCTGCCTGACTTCAAATGCCCCTGCGTGTCTTTGCCCAAGGGCGGCTGTCTCTGGCTGCCAAGGCCTGATTTGCCGGCTGTGATAGCTTTAAAATATGTTCACAAATTCCCCGACACTCCCCTTCCCCTCCTCTCCAATGTGGGCCAGGCTTCATGACTTGACTTGCTTCTATCAAATGGAATGTGCTGGAAATGACAGCGTGACTAGCCAGAGTAGGCCATAAAGGGCCCTTTGGACTCTCTCTCTCTCTCTCTCTCCCTCCCTCCCTTCTTCTCTCTCTCTCTCCCTCCCTCCCCCCTCTCTTTTTCTCTTTCTCTTAGATCACTCACTATGGTGTGGGCCATATGCCTTGTTCTAGGATGCTCAAGCAGTCAAGAGGAGAGGGTGATCAGGTGAAGAGTTGAGGCCTCCAACCAATAGGAGCCCTGACTGTCCACCTGCACAAGTGGATCTTCTTAGAAGCAAATACTTCAGCCCCCATCAAGTCCTCAGACAGCTGAAACAACACTGATCTCTCCATGGTAAGCCTGCAAGGAAGCCCAAGCCAGAACCAACCAGCTCTCTCTCCTGACTCTCACAAACTGTATGAGAAAATAGTTATTGTTGAATTAATCACTAAATGTTGAGACAAGAGGTTGCACGTGAAGATCTGAAGTCATCCACGTGACAGGGCTACCAGCGCTGATAGATTATCTCAGGGGAGCACCCCTCAACCAAAAGCATAGTGGAGTTTGCAGAAATACAGCAGCTCCCTCAGTCAGAGGGGAGAGCTGAACTCCTAGGGCCTCCCTGAATGGTTCGGGTTCCACTTTCCCAGAACAGTCACTGGATTGATAGCACCCTTTGCTGGCCACCTTCCAACCCCTAACTTCTTCACATCTTTCCTGGGGTTTTCTTCACCTTCCGTACTAGTTACTTGCTCTCAAGTCCTTGTCTCAGAATTTCCTTTTTTACAGGAGGCAAAATGCAAGCTAAATGAATTCCAGGTGATCATTGGCAGCTACCAAGCAGTTCAACACCATTAACCTTAGCTTATGTAGAAACGAATAAGCAACAAACTCCACACATACACAAATTTTAGTACAAATACCAGGCCTCCTCATTCTAATAGAACTTCAAGTTCAAAACCAAGAAAGGAGAATCCAGCCAACAAAAGAAAACCCTCAAGGCAACAGTGGTAAGTGTGAGGTAAACTAAAAATGTCCACATGAGAGTGCAGATGAGAGAGAGGCCTGGACAGCGGAAGGTTCCAGGGGCCTGGGAGATGCCCTCTTCCTAAATGTGAGCGAGACTTCACTGCCGGATGCTTCCACAGCACTGTGTGTTGGGAGGACTTCGGCGCTTGCATGTGCACATGATGCTGCAGAGTATGTGAGACCCATGGACTATTCTGTGACTGTTACTCATAAGCATAAGAAGGAAGGAAGGAAGGAGGGAGGAGGGAGGGAAAGAGGGAGGGATGGAGGGAGGAAGAAGTTAGGGGGGAGGGAACAGAGAGAGAAGCAGACCATAATGATACAGAGCCAACAGACAGAACAGAAGGGAGGATTTACATCTTAAGAACTGAAGGACAATGATCTAAAAAAGACTATAAAAGAAGCATGTTTAAAACATTTATCGACCTGAAGAAATAGAAATCACATAAAATTATTGAAAAACAGCAGGCAGATTTGGGGAAAGATGTGAAAAATGAAAAAAAAAAAAGAGTTGATACAAAATCTTCAATAGAGCCATTGGATGGTAGAATAGATTTGACGGATGAGAGAACAGATGAAGTGGAAGTCAGATCTGAGGAAATCACCCTGAACACAACACAAAAGAGAAAGAGTTAAAAATATTAAAATTGATCAAATGAGAAAGTCATACAAATATCTATCTATTAAGAATTATAAAACAGAAAAAATAGACAGGGTCAGAGGGAGATAATAGTTAAGTGTTTCCACTAAGACTTGGATCCTCAAGTTAAATAAACATATGAGGTTCCATTATACATAATTAAAAACAAGCACACTTTTAAACACAGTAGTTCCACTAAGAATATCAACTTTTAAAACTATCAGAATGGAAGAGAAAGCAAAGCTTTTGAGAGTGAGAATAAAATAAAGTCAATTTCAGACATCAAAAGGTTACTTTGGCAAGTATTACAAGATGTGCTTTGGCAAAAAGGAAAATTATCATCAAGAGAAGCAGGATGCAGCAAAGATTTTAAAGTAGATTAAGGTGGTAGTAAAATAAACTTCAAAAGTACAGTTAAAAATAACTCATTTATGAGTATTTAAAATAGGGTAAAGATAGGCAACAGATTACAGTTGGACCTTATATTATGTAGAAGGAGATGATACTGATTAAGCCTAGAATTTACATGTGAATATCAATTTAAAGGCAGCCATGAAAGAATCTAAGTAGGATGCATAATTTACAGATAGGAAAAAATTTTTAAAAAGTGAACTGGAACATTACCCACCAAATCATGGCAGTAAGTATTCTCTTGGGAGAGAAGAGGTGATTGTGACCAGGAAGGGGTCAAGGCAAAGGAAACGTCAACTTCATCTGAAATAGTGTACATTTCCTTAAAAATGTAGGAAAAGAAGCCAATAGCATATACCTTGCATGCTCTTATCCTCTGCCTATGGGATATGGCACAGGTTTCCCACTGATATTCAAGATCACTCTTAACCTGGTTCTCCACCTCTCAGCCCACTTTGCCGCTCCTCCCCAAACCTAATTTCTATTCTTGTCAGGCAGTCTGCTTTAAAATTCATGTGTTTGTTGTCCAAATCCTGCCCGTTGTCAAAGTCCCTTCTTCCCATCTCCCAGCATTGACAACAGCAAATACAGCTATTAGTAGCACATGGCACATTTTTAAAAAAAGATTTTTATTTATTTATTTGACAGGTAGAATTACAGACAGTGAGAGACAGAAAGAAAGGTCTTCCATCCATTGGTTCACTCCCCAAATGGCTGCAATGGACAGAGCTGCACTGATCCGAAGCCAGGAGCCAAGTGCTTGTTCCTGGTCTCCCATGCGGGTGCAGGGCCCAAGCATTTGGGCCATCCTCCACTGCCCTCCCGGGCCACAGCAGAGAGCTAGACTGGAAGAGGAGTAACCAGGACTAGAACCGGCGCTCATATGGGATGCTGGAGGATTAACCTACTGCACCACAGTGCTGGCCCTGGCACGTTTTATAATGTCTTACATTTTAGATTTACTTTTTAAAATTTTACTTTATTTATTTATTTGAGAGGTAGAGTTACAGACAGAGGGAGAGACAAAGGCCTTCTATCCACTGGTTCACTCTCCAAATGGCCACAACGACTGGAGCTGGGTCAGGCCAAAGCCAGGAGCCAGGAGCCAGGGGTTTCTTCCGGGTCTCCCACATGGGTGCAGGGGCCCAAGGACTTGGGCCATCTTCTACTGCTTTCCCAGGCCATAGCAGAGAGCTGGATCAGAAGTGGAGTGTCTGAGAGACAAACCAGCGCCCATATGGGATGGTGGCGCTGCAGACAGAGGCTTAGCCCACTACGCCACAGCACCAGCCCAATATACTGTATATTTTATTTCTAATTACCTTATTTTAGTCAGCATATTTTCTTTAGAAGATTCTAGAATGCCAGTGTTTATTAGAATCTGCCCTGGCATCTTTCAGAGCATGTTCCACAACTAAGTACATAGTAAACGCTACTAAATGCTCCGAATATATTTGTTTAATTGAAAGCAGTCCCACAGGTAGGCAAATGAAGGAGAAGACACTGGACAGACAGAATGTTGACCATTTTTTGATGGATAAATTGAATAGATGATATTATACATCACAAGATTATCCGTTGATCTCATCAGGGGAGGATGGATCAGAGATGCAGAAAATGTTGGTTGGCGACACAGACTTTGGTGTAAGACAGACGTGATTTGAGTGTCGGGTTAGCCACATTCTCACTCGCCATGTGATTGTGAACAATCAAAGTTACTGTGTTTGAGTTTCATGGAAAACATATACCTGTGCCCTTAAAACACCTGGCACAATACATGGATCAGAGGAAAAGCACCAGTAAAGGCAAGCTGGGATTGTTCTTAGCTGAAGCAGGCCAATGCCAAGCCCTGCAGAGATAACCCAGATCTTTGGCAATCCGTAGTGGAATTACATTTGTCTGCCCTCCAGAAGTAACGAGCAGGTGTGTCAGCTGTGCCAGCCGTTGACGCCTTGGCATGAAGACACACATAATCTCCTGCAGGAGCTGTAAGAGCCACTGCGCCCTAGGCTGGCGCTGCAGCTCAATAGGCTAATCCTCCACCTGCGGCACTGGCACACCAGGTTCTAGTCCCGGTTGGGGCACCGGATTCTGTCCCGGTTGCTCCTCTTCCAGGCCAGCTCTCTGCTGTGGCCCGGGAGGGCAGTGGAGGATGGCCCAAGTGCTTGGGCCCTGCACCCGGATGGGAGACCGGGAGAAGCACCCGGCTCCTGGCTTTGGATCAGTGTGGTGCTCCAGCCGCAGTGTGCCAGCCATAGCGGCCATTGGGGGGTGAACCAACAGAAAAAGGAAGACCTTTCTCTCTGTCTCTCTCTCTCACTGTCCACTCTGCCTGTCAAAAAAAAAAAAAAAAAAAAAGAGCCACTGTGCCCTGCCGTACAGACTGCGAAAGCACACATGGAGATGGGTCCTGGGCGACCACGCTGAGTCGGGCCTCCCGCAACCCGAGTGGCTGCATGAAATAAATGAGAAACACACTTTTATTCTCTTGAGCACCTGGAAATTTTGAGGCTTTTTCCTGCAGCAAAACCTAGCTCATCCTGACTAGTTTAACACCCCCTCCCCCTTTTTTTTTCCAAATTATCCAGAACCATGTCTTAAGAACTCACTTGATCTTAAAAAAAAATGCTCTGGTACAACTTGCCATCTCAGGCCTTGTTAGGTGCAAAATGCTAGAGATACCCCAATGATGTGGGGGATCTGCTGGACTGGAAAGGGCAAAGTTAGGAAAGCGGTGGGAAACAGAAGTGTGATCTGGTTCCATTTAGGGCAGGTAGAATTGACCGTGGCCACTAAGAAGCCTTTGAAGGCATCGCCACAGCCATGCAGCGCTTGCCCACTTGGTTGTAGTTTTATTACACTTTCTATTTGCTTCTTAATTTTATTACAATTATATTTTACTACACTTTTTCTTTTAATGCCTCCCATCTCCCATGCATCAGGCTGAACCTGCTTAATTTGTAGCAGGTCCCCTCACTCTCACACATCTCTCAGATGGGAGCCCCTATGTCATCTTCATATACGGACACTTGGCAATGGCTGGAGATGTGCAACCGCCCAAGATCTCAGGGCCAGCACGGCAGCTTCAAAGTTCTGTGTGAATCCAACCTGCCTGATTTCAGAGCCTTCTCCCCAGCCTTCTCCCCTCGTTTCAGTAGAATGCCGTGGAGCCCTGACCCCCAGAAAGGCTACATCATGTTTCCGGAAAGTCTGCTTTTAAAAGGCCGGGAAACATGTGTGACATTTTGGAAATTTTTCTATCAAAAAAAAAAAAAAAAAAAAAGATTACATTTTAACAAGTACTGGTGCTTCAAAGGGTATACGGCTTGGGTTATCAGAAGAACCACATGTGGGAAGCAGCTCTCAAATTGCCAGATAAATGGGAAGGCCTTGAATTACAGTGACCTTAGAAATGCAACAGAAGTGATAAATAGAAAATCTAGCAAGCTCTTTGATTTAAAACAAGGGGTCTGTATTCTTTAACTGGGTAACCTCTTTTTTTTTTTTTTTTTTTTTTAGGGCGTTTGTCCAACAGAAAAAGTCGCTTGCCACTGACGAGCAACTTCCTGGGTTCTTTAAGTGGCGAGCAAGTTTGAAGGCTGCAGGAGGGCGAAGGCGGGAAGGAAGGTAACGCTCACTCTGCCGCCGTCCAAATGGTTGCAGAGGGCCCCAGGCTCCCTAGTGGTTTCCTTATGAGAAGGATGGCTGCCGACACGCGGGGGTCTTTCCCTGGATGAAGGAGCAGAGAGAGCAGCGAAGCTGGGAGCTGCGGGGGTCGCCCGCACTGGGAGACGCGTGCGCGAGGCCATCTCTTGGAGGATGCCCGCATCTTGCTCTTGTCCGCCAGAGCGACATCTCCGGGGCTCCAGGAGCCTCCGTGTACCCTGGGTCCCGCGCACAAAGTGTCATTGGCCCTGGAAGCTTGCTGCTTGCTTGCATTTCTGCACGGCCGCGCAACAGGTCGGTGAACACGTGTGTCGCAGAGCCGCAGTGCTGTCGTTTCAAGGCGGCGGGAGATCCAGCCCTCCAGGAGGCTTGCGAAGGAGATAGGCTTCCCCCATCAGCCCCGGCGCCGGCATGCACGTCCTGTCGCAGGCCTTTGGCTATGCCAGAAGGGGGTGACTGCGAACGCTGACCGTGAGGCTACTTCTGACAATTCCTAATGTAATCCATATACTCCCCGTACAGGCTGGCTACACGATTTATGAGGTATAACAAGGGGAGAGACGTGAAGCTGGGATAGAATTGGGACTGATGTGAAACAGACATGTAGAATGAATGGCCTTACAACATTTTCTTTGAAGTTTGCTAAAAGCAGTAAAGTGATATTCACTCTAAGTGAAACCTGCTGCTACAGATACCCACTGGCTTGGGAGCATTTTCTTTTGACTTCATTTCTTGAATTTTAATTTGCCATTTGCAGTTTTTGAAAATTTTTCTTTAGACGTGGGGTGGAAGAGAAAGGGAATCAAGATTGTAGCGCACTTACTATGTGCTTGTCCCACGCCGGGCACTTGCCGTCAGGGACGACTTAGAAGACACAGTAGGTGCAGAGCCTAGAGCTCACAAAAATGCTAGCATTTCAGCTTCTTTTAAACTCAGGTAAAAAACTAAAGTAATAAAAATAGTCATAATCCGTACCATAAACTGTAAAATATAATAAATGATAATAAAATGAATATAACACAGAATCCCACTTGGATTGGTTTTGGTTTCTAATACTGATATGTAGGGGAAGGGACTCACAAAACAAAGCACCAAAGGCCCACAGAAGTCACAATGTGGCCCTACTTCCTGTACATTATCTCATGTAATTCTCCAGAGTAATTTCAAAAGCCCGGAAGACAAGGGGAAAGCAAGCCTTCAAAGACTTAAGAACTTTTCCTAGGAGGCTATACCTAGGAATTGATAGAGTTGGGGCTCACGGCTGCTGGCTAGCTCTTTCCACTGAAGAAGAGCTTAATGGACAGGCAATTCTACATTGGAACACCTGGTGCTAAGAATGAAAGAATACCACTTGTACATTTGATACCCAAGAAATGAACGGAAAATCAATTCTGAGGTTGGCATATATTTTTACATCAAATGTAAGAATGTGTCTAGAAATATATGTAAGCCAGATGTCCCCAAGTTTATCAACTTCAAGGTCAGGATTCCCTTTAAAACTCAGATAGCACACTAAGCCCCCTCCTCTGCAGCACAGGAAGTCCGGGCTCCATCCAGTGCCTATGGCCTTCCTTATCTTTCTCTTGGGGCCTCTGCAGACCACTTGCATGTCCCCATATCTAGTCCTGCTTAGCGTTCTTAGACTCAGCGGGCTGCCTTGCACCAGATGTTGAAAGTTAATGTTCAGCCGGCTCTGGCCTGCCACAGCTTTCCCCACACACAGATGCAGGCCGCACCATTCATTCCCCAAAGTACAGCTGAGATGGGGCGAAGACTCTCATCCAGGTTTTCCCAAAGTTTTGGGGGTATCAGGACTACTAGGACAGTCCTAGGCAGACTGGGAGAAGTTATTCACCCTTGAACCCATAGCCCCGAGGTGACTTCGCCTTGGGCTTCATCTTGACTATCAGCCTGCTTCGGTTTGGCTGACTGGTTCGCCCTGATCCCCACAACCTTCAAGCATGCCCTTCCCTTTGATTTCAGACCCAAGTTGGCCTGAGAGAGAATGAATAGAAGAAATCTCCCTCCCCGTGGTAATCAGCAGCAGAAACGCCTCTCCCCTCGCTAGGGAAGCCCTGTGTTTCTGCGTCATCTCGTCGTTCAACCTGATGGCTCGGACAAGGCAATCCCAGAAGGCCCCGCTCAGAGCTGTTCAGTATAAAATACCATGCATGGGACCCTACACATGCAAAGCAAGTATGTTCTGGACTAAACCCAAGGCAATCACCTCTCCAGGCTCTTGGTCTGCTAGGTGACAGGGAGATTGGGTCATCGTCTTCATCATTCGCTGTCTCTTGGGAGTGATGTTTAGGTTACAACACAAATGCAACTCCTAGAATTGGAAAGTATTTTTTCAAGTAAAGAGTGTGTCTGACTTTATTTTCCATTGCTATAACAGAGCACCTGAGACAGGGCCATTTATGCTGAGAACAGATTGATTTGGGCTCACTTCTGGAGGCTGGATAGTCCTACACCAGGAGGCTGGCTTCTGCTCCACTCCGGTCGAGGACCTCACAGTGGAAGGACAAGTGGCCTTTGTGGAACAGGGGATGGGGCTGAGCTCCTGCGATAGTGAACTCATTCCCATGAGGAAAACACTAAATCCCAGAACGCGAGCTCTACCCCATCACCCAGACACCTCCCACTCAGTCCCATCTCTCAACACGGCTGCCTTGAAGAATCAGCCTCAACATGAGTATTGATGAGGCCAAACCATAGCCACACCACAGCACGATGTAAATCCAGATTTCCAGGGAAAAGCAATTTCTAGCTCTCCAGAGGCACTGTTCTTCCTAAAGGGGTGACATCTGTGGCCGACCAGAGCGCTGAGCTCCTCAGTGTGAAGCATCCACTTTGGCTACTGTGCTGAGCCAGGAACTCTGCCAAAAACAATGGGCAGGTGTATGTCCCAGGCAGGCTGGTGGCTAAAACAGCCTTCTGGTTGGTCCTACCATGAGAAAAATGAATGGTGCTTTCCAAATGCCAATTCTAACGTTTACCTAAGAAGTCAGCAATGTTTGTGATTTCAAAATGATGGATTCTTAATTCTGGAAATTTAGAAATTAGGCCCATTCTATGTGAAATCAGATATCTGGAGCTTCTACAATTCGTAACAATAGAATTAAGTGCCATGTAAGTTGACTATATCTTTTAAACTTTCCTTATTTTTGTATTTTTAATTTTTTAAAGAACTTTAGTATATTAAACTTTTTATTTATTTATTTATTTTGACAGGCAGAGTGGATAGTGAGAGAGAGAGACAGAGAGAAAGGTCTTCCTTTTTGCCGTTGGTTCACCCTCCAATGGCCGCTGCGGCCGGCACATCGTGCTGATCCGAAGGCAGGAGCCAGGTGCTTCTCCTGATCTCCCATGGGGTGCAGGGCCCAAGGACTTGGGCCATCCTCCACTGCACTCCCTGGCCATAGCAGAGAGCTGGCCTGGAAGAGGGGCAACCGGGATAGAATCCGGCGCCCCAACCGGGACTAGAACCCGGTGTGCCGGCGCCGCAAGGCGGAGGATTAGCCTGTTAAGCTACGGCGCCGGCCATATTTTTAATTTTTTGAAAGACAGGAAGAGACAGATAGATCTTCCATCTTCTGGTTCACTCTGCAAATCCCGCAAGACCCAGGGCTGGGCCAGGCTGAAGCCAGGAGGCAGGAATTCAATTTGGGTCTCCCACGTGGCTGACAGAGAACCAAGGGCTTGAGCCATCACCTGCTGCCTCCCAGGGTGCACATTAGCGGGAAGCTGGAATTGGAAAGAGGGTGGAATTCCATCCCAGGCACTCTGATATGGGATGCGGACATCCTAAACAACAACTTAATGCTATACCACGTGCTTGCCCTGTGTTGGCAATGTTTGCTACAAAACTAACAGGTCATCTTCTGCGAAGTGACCAGAAATTTAAATTTCTGAGAAGGAAAGAGAAATCAGTAAAACAAGACAAGATCAGGACAAGAAGACTGATTCCAGAGAGGTTTACACTGAGTAGGGAAGACGGTAGGGCATCAGGGTCATGGGATGCCGACCTCCAGAGTGCATGGCATTGATTGTACTGTCTACATTTAAAATATCATCATCATACCTTCCTTATAGCCTAGCATCACTAGTGTCACCCGTTTCAGTATTTTACCCCAAGGTTATATACAGGGAGATGTTGCAGTTGAAGTTAACAGGCAAACCACCTGTAAATAATTTTCTTATCACTCTACCTAGTAAATGTCACTTTTCCCTTGTTTTCTTTATGAGTAATCTCAAGAAATAGAAGATAAAATAGATATTCAACCAAAATGTCAAGTGGATCTAAGAACGTTGTTGTGCTGGGACCTGGATAGACCCTAGCAACACATGAATCTAAGGCTCAAGGAAGAGTGGGGTCAGACATCAAGACAGTACAGCTAGTTTTTGCTTTAAAAAGTCAGAACTCTGGGCCGGGCAGTTAAGACACTGCCTGGGACACCTATATCCAAGGTGGAAGTGTGTGGGTTTGAGTCCCAACTCTGCTTCCATTCCAGCTTCCTGCGGATGCCCCCCCCCCCCCCCCGAGAGGCAGCCAGTGACAGTTTATGTACCTGAGTCCTTATCCCCTGTGTGGGAGTCCTGCATGGGGTTCCTGGCTCCTGGCTTCACCCTTGCAGGCATTTGAGGAGTGAACCAGTGGATGGGAAACAATTCTCTGTCTTTCAGATATAAATAAAGCAATTTTAAAAAGATAGAAGTCTTTAAGCTACAAAGTTAGGTATCAGAGCAAATGAAAGGGCCCGAGAGTCCCACTTTGTGGTGTTTAAGGCCAGGGCGAAGGTGTGCATCTCCGCTTGGCTGATGAGTGCTGAGACTGAGCAGGCTGGGGGCCTGGAGATGGGGCAGAGGAGGAGGGCTGATTGGACACTGAGTTAGGCCAATGGCATGTGCTGTCCTTTGCAGGTGTACCTGTAATTATATTCTCAGAGTTGAAGTTCAAGGGCTAAGCATTAAATGGACATTAACTAGCAGACAAATGGGATGTGATTAGACCCCCAAAATGTCCAAAAGGCCTTTGATAAACTTCAACCGCTGTGCTAGTCGGCTGTTCCTGAAATACCTGAGAAGAGCCTCTTAGGAAGGAGCAATGTTGGTTTCAACTGCCCTCTGGAGGGCCACAGCCCCAGATCCAGAGGTGTCCTTGGCTCAGGCATCTGGTGGGGCGAGAGGATGGCAGAGGATAGCAGGAGGCGAGTCAAGAAGTGGAGAGACACAGAGAGCACCCTCACCCTCTAGGTTTTATGTGATCTCTCTGTAGACACTTGATCTTAGCCAAAGCCCAAGAAGTGATGTGTTCTCTCCTTAGAATACCAAGCTGACTTGATCCTAAGGCTCCACCATCACAGCATAACCCAACCCAATCACTTCCCAAAGGCCCCACCCTCAGACACCATGATTGGATCCTGCCCTAATCCATCAATCATTAGCATTCATCCATTAACCATGAGCAGGAGACTTTGGTCTGTAAGTATCTGCCTAAGTTGGGGGAGCCAAGTCATGTTTCATCTATGATAGCACCCATTTGTGATTTAAAAAAAAAACAAGATTTCTATTTCTTTCTTCTTCTTTCAAAAAATTTATTTATTTATTTGAAAGGCAGAGTTAGAGAAAGGCAGGGGCAGAGAGAGAGAGAGGTCGTCAATCCGCTGGTTCACTCCCCAGATGGCCACAATGACTGGAGCTGAGCCTATCTGAAGCCAGGAGCTTCTTCCATGTGGGTGTAGGGGCTCAAGCACTTCAGTTATCTTCCGCTGCTTTCCCAGGCACATTAGCAGAGAGCTGGATCAGAAGCAGAGCAGTCAGGACTCGAACCAGTGTCTGTCTGGGGTGCCGGCATTGTAGGCGGTAGCCCCAAGATCTGGCCCCACAGGGCCAGCCCCAACATCTCTGTTTCCATCCACATCAGAGTAACCGGCATTGGACTGTAAGCAGCTACAAGCCTGGACAACGTATTTGAAGTAACTGATTTCACAAATTGGTAACAGGAAGAATAGGGTTGTGAGCATGGGAGAAACACAGGAAGTGAGCCCACATCCGCGCTTTCTGCCTAGAGGTATTTTCTGAATCATGCTGCCCAGAGGCTTGGATAGAGTCCATGCAGAGCCCAAAGATCTGATGATAGGAGCAGGCAGAATTAGAGTTTAGGACTGGTATAGCAGTTGGAATTGTAGGGATAAACAACTGGAGGAGTGTGCACATAGAAGGAATTTTAGACATCTGTACAGGAGATCCTATGTCTTCGGGAGACCCAAGAGAGAGGACAAGAGCAACTGGGTATGTGTATGACCCAGAGATCTCCGAGGCTGCCCAGTATTGAGACACCTAGGTGTTCTGACCACAGAGAGCTGAGAAATCGTGATGGACATCCTTGGTAAGAAATTAAAACTCCAGAGAAGTCATGCCTTGGGAGTAGGGCTACTAGAGACCAGCTCTAACCAAAGCAGAGGATAGTAAATATTTTAGGCTTGCAGGCCATTTGTTCCCTGTCACAGCTATTCAGTTTTGCTATTGTGGTAAGTGGTGGGCTAGATTTGACCAATGAGTGCTAATTTGACATTCTCTGCTCCAGAAGATCAAGGAGCCAGTAACTTAGCAAACTTTAATAACTAAACCATTAAAAGGAATGCATACAAATCTAGATTCTCAACAATGTAACATTCACAGTATCCAGCATATAAAAAACTATCAGGAATGCAAAGGAACAGAGAACATGGCTGGTAGGACAAAAATCATAGAGGTGACAGACATTGTGATCAGCAGACAAGGGCTTTGAACCAACTATTAAAACTGTGGCTAAGCATTTAAAGAAAAAGAAAGACATTATAAATGACCAAAGGGAGAACCTCAGTAGAGAAATAAACATCTTTTAAGTAACTACTCTGTCTCTTGGGGCCAGCGCTGTGGCGCAGCGGGTTAACGCCCTGGCCTGAAGTGCCAGCGTCCCATATGGGCACCAGTTCAAGTCCTGGCTGCTCCTCTTCCGATCCAGCTCTCTGCTGTGGTCTGGGAAAGCAGTGGAGGATGGCCCAAGTGCTTGGGCCCCTGCACCCGCATGGGAGACCCAGAAGAAGCTCCTGGCTCCTGGCTTCGGATCGGCACAGCTCTGGCCATTGTGGCCATCTGGGGAATGAACCATCGGAGGGAAGGACCCCCCCCACACACACACACCGTCTCTACCTCTCTCTGCCTTTCAAATAAATAAACCTTTAAAAAATGAAGAAAAAATAAAAACGTTTTCATAGACATTAAAGTCAAGAGAATGTGTCATCAGAATTGGTAGAGAAATGCTAAAGGATGGTCTTTAAGAAGGAAAAGGGGAATTTGGGTGTCTACCATAAAATTAAAGAATAGAGAGGTCTAGAAATGATTACTAAGCTGGTAAATTTGAAGGAGTTTGTTTTACTGTTTCTTAATTTTTTAAAAATATAAGTAACCAAAACAGTTGTAACATTTTAGATCTTCATAACCCATACAAAGAAAATGGGTGAACAGTTGTTGAAAGGAAGGGAGTGGGGTAAGTGGATGATGATGTTGTAAGCTTTTTAGGTGAGATACTAAGCGATAAAGTATTAATTCATGAAAAACTATTAATTAACGATGCATACTGTAATCCTTAGAGATACCACATACATAGAAAATTCAACTTAAAAAACAGCTAAAATAAAATACTTAAAAATTCTTCACTAATCCAAAAGAACACAGAAAGTAAGAAAGAAAATTAAAAACAAAACCCAGAAAGCACATAGAAACCGGGAAGAAATACGGCAGAATTAAACAGGAGTAGCCCAATAATATTATAAAATATAATTGACTATATAATTACAATGGGCAGAAGTTGTCAGATTGGATACAACAAAATCAAAATCTAATTACATGCTATATACAAATATACAGCTCATCAAATACCACCATTATAATATGAAAAAAACAAGAGCAGGAGTTTGGTGTAAAACTTGAGTCACTGCCTGGGCTGCCTATATCCCGTACTGGAGTGCCTCGTTCAAGCCCTGTCGCCTCTGTTTCTCGTTCAGCTGCTGCTACCGCACATCCTGGGAGGCATCAGTCATGGCTCAAGTACTGGGGTCCCTGACACCCGAGTGGGAGACCCAGACTGAGTTCTGCTTTCCTGTCTCCTGCCTGACACAAACTGGCTGTTGCAGGCATTTGGAGAGTGAATCAGAGGGTGGAAGATCTCTCTGTGTGTATGTGTGTCTGTCTGTCTGTCTGTCTCTCTTTCTTTGAAAATAAATATATATATTTTTTCAAATTATAAAACAGGCTACAGATTTGGAAAATTATCATCAAATATATGTGGCAACAAAAACTTGTACCCAGTATATATGGCTTGAGCATCCCTATTCCAAAAATCTGAAATCCTAAATGTTCCAAAATTAAAGACTTTTTGAAGGCTGACATGATGGCATAAGTGGAAAATTCCACACTTGACATTTGATGGGTCATAGTCAAAGTACAAGCACGTGAAAATATGGTATAAAATTAGTGACAGATTGTGTTTCCAAGGTATATATGAAACATCAATGAATTTCATATTTAGACTTGGGTTCAATCCCCAAGAAATTTCATTATGCTCCTATATGCAAATATTCCAGAATATTAACAAATCCGCATCCAAAACACTTCTGGTTCCAAACATTTTGGATAAGGGATAGTCAATCTATATAAAGAATTTCTTTAACCCACTACTAAAAAGAATCACAGTGTTTTAGATGTGCAATAGACTTTATTTTTTTAAAGATTTCTTATTAATTTGAAGGGTAGAGTGACAGAGAGAGAGAGAGAGAGATCTTCCTTCCCCTGGTTCACTCCCCAAATGGTCACAGTGACTGGTGCTGGACCAGGCTGAAGCCAGGAGCCCAGAACTCCATCCAGGTCTCCCACTCTCCCACATGGGTGGCAGGAGCCCAAGTGCTTTCCCAGGATTAGCAGGGAGCTGGATAGGAAGCGGGGCACCCAGCAATCTGGCGCACTGATATGGGATGCTGGACTGCTTTGCTGCTGCTCCACAGTGTCAACTCCTTCACAAAACACTCGAACAGAAGATTCCCAATGGAAGAAATACGCCTGCTCAATAAGTCCATGAAAAAACACTTGACATCACTGATCATCAGAAAAATATTTTTTAAAAATACAAAGAGTTTCCACTACTGCCTACTAGAATGGCTAACATTTCTAAAGACTGACAATAGCAAACCTTGATGACTATTTAAATGATCAGAATTTGAATACATCACTGGTAAGAATTAAATATGGCAGGGCTGGCACTGTGGCATAACAGGTTAAGTCACTGTCTGCAATGCCAGCATCCCATATGGGCACTGGTTCTAGTCTTGGCTGCTCCACTTCCTATCCAGCTCTCTGCTATGACCTGAAAGCAGTAGAGGATGGCCAGAGTGCTTGGACCCCTACACCAAAGTGGGAGACCTGAAACAAGTACCTGGCTACTGGCTTTGGCCTGGCCCAGCCCCAGTCGTTGCTGCCATTTGGGGGAGTGAACCAATGGATGTAAGATCTCTCTCTCTTTCTCTCTCTCTGTAATTTTGACTTTCAAATAAAAATAAAATGAAGTGAATTAAAAATGGCATAGCCACTTGGAAAGTGCAAAATTTCCCCTTGAAGCTAACCATATATGTTTTCTATGATCTAGGAGCTCAGTGGCTAGCTGCATACTTGAGGAAAATAAAAACATAAGCTCAAAAAATCCCATGGACCAGCATATCCACAGCAGCTTTATTCATAAAAGCCCCCAGTTGGAAGTCCACCAACGCCCACAGCCCTGAGAGACTATGCAAGCAAACTGCGATAGAGTTGTTCACTACCCAGCAGCCAAAACGAACCACAACGCAGGGCTTCGTGCAGCAATAGGAATACACAGCAGAAGCATTCTGTTGGGAGAGAGAAGCTGGACACAAGAGGTGCGGTTTCATTTAGAGGCCGTTCTGCAACAGGCACCATCACCTGCAGTTCCAGGACTGTCCTCAAGAGAACTGACAACATATGTTGACACCAAAAACTTGTACACCGTGTTCACAGCAGAATTATTTATCATAACCAAAAACATCCACCAGCTGATGAACAGCTCAACAAAGTGCGGTATTCTCAAACCACATCATTTGCCCATAAAAAGACATGAGATGCTAATGCACGCTGGGCCACAGGTAAACGTTGCAAACACTGTTAGCTGAAAGCCAGGCACAAAAGCCCACCACGCCATTTGATTCTTTAATGTGAAAAGTCCAGACGAGGCAAATCCATAGATTGGAAAGGTAGGTTCGTGCTTGCCGGGAGGCTGGAAGGAGAGAGGACCGCGCCGTGACTACCCACGGGTATGTGGTTTCTTCTTGAGGTGATGAAACATGTTCTGAATTAGACAGCAATGATGATTGGAAAACTGTGAAATAGCAAGTACTATTGCACTGCGCCCTGGAAAGTTCCCAGCTGCAGGATGTGACTTATCTCTCAATGAGGAACAGTAAGCTATAGTGACACAAATCCAACCGTGGTAGCCTCAGAGCGGGGATGTGCACGCGGACTGGCTGGGGACAGGCAGGAAGCACAGTTCTGGAGTGACGGAAAAGCTCCACGTGGTAGCAGTGTGAGTTGTGTATCTATATGCATTTTTCAAAACTTCTCGAGGTGTGACAAGATAGGTACATTTTGCAGGTAAATTTTTGCCTCAGTGGGAAAAAAAAAAACAAATGAAAAGAAAAACTTGGAACAAAATTAAGTTGTAAATAAATCCTTAATTGTATTTAATCATATGCAATCTCAAACCAATAGTCAATATCTTCCTTACTCCAAAACCCACTCAAATCATGCCATTATAATGTGAAGCAGACAAAAAATCCTACTGTGAATGATATGTTTCAGCAAGATTCTGAAAGTGATCCCCGGTGTAATCAGAGAAAATAAGCTATAAGATTTCCATGTAGAAGGGAGCTGGGGAAAATTTGTCATTTACAGTGAAATTTTCCCCCTGAAAGCATGAGAGAGATGGAGACATTGTTAGAACCAAGAGAGTTTACTGCTCTAACTGCAAAACCAAAGCTTTCCTGCTTAACAGAAAACACAAGTTGGAAAATGCAATGGCTAAAATAATTTCATCTTAAAAATTAACAAAAGCACCAAAGGCCCTGGCATAAACTTATCAAGTGTTCAGAACCAATGGAAAGACAGCCACTGAACTCTACTGAGGAACATAAAAACAACTTTAGTAAGTTGGGAGTGTGTCTTTGCATGGGTAGATTCGATACTGGAATTATCTCCAAATCCATATACATATCCAGTCCCAAGCAAATCCAAAGGCCCATGAAACTTGACAAAAATAGCTCTAAAATTCATCTAGAAGTATAAATGCCAGAAAGCATTTATAGGAGCCAGAAAGGAGTAAGGAGGGTGAGCATCCTGCTACCAGGTGTCAGTCTTCAGTAATTAACATCATTGCGAAAGTAGTTCAAGAAGAGAGAAATCTTCATGGAAAAATAAATCATGAATAAAAATAAATAAATCATAGGGAATCAAAGCATGAGTGTTGATCGGGACAAAGTGATCTAGCATTGAAATAATTGGAAAAAGACTGGATTATTATGATATTGAGATTATCATAATATGTTAAAGATGTTGGGTTAAAGATTAAATGTGAAAACAAAACCATAAAAGTACCAGGAAAAAACAGATAGGTGTATGTTAACTTAGGTTAGAGGAGGATTTTGAGGGGGATGGTTTTCAAAGGACATTGACAAAGCTAGATATTAAAGAGAGGAATAACTGACTCTTAAAAATGCAACACTTCTGGCCGGTGCCGTGTCTTAACAGGCTAATCCTCCCCCTTGTGGCGCTGGCACACCGGGTTCTAGTCCCGGTTGGGGCGCCGGATTCTGTCCTGGTTGCCCCTCTTCCAGGCCAGCTCTCTGCTATGGCCCGGGAAGGCAGTGGAGGATGGCCCAAGTGCTTGGGCCCTGCACCCCATGGGAGACCAGGAGAAGCACCTGGCTCCTGGCTTCGGATCAGCGAGATGCACTGGCCGCAGCAGCCATTAGAGGGTGAACCAACGGCAAAAAGGAAGACCTTTCTCTCTGTCTCTCTCTCTCACTGTCCACTCTGCCTGTCAAAAAAAAAAAAAAAAAAAAAAGCAACACTTCTGGCGAGTGGTGCAGCCATCAGGAAGCCTCTTGTGACTCCATGACCCAGGAGGGAGTGCCTGGGCTCAAGTCCCAGCTGCACTTCCATACCAGCTTTCTGCGGATGCAAACCTCGGGAGGAAGAAGATGGTAGTTCAAGCACTTGGATCCTTGGCCACTCATTTTGGAGATCCAGATTGATTTCTTGGCTCTTGACTTTGGCCTGGCCCAGCCCCAGCTATTGTGGCCACTTGAGGAGTGAACCAGTGGATGGAAATCAATTTTTTTCTCTCTCTCTCTGTCTCCCTTTCAAATAAATAAAAATGAAAAACTTATATGTGATAGAAATCTCCTTAAGCCAGAATTAAAGTACAAAAATTCAAGGAAATTATCTGTCATCTAAGTAATCCTAAACTAATGTCAGTATGTGATATTTCTAGGCTACTTTAAAATTTTTATTTATTTATTTATTCTTTATTTATTTATTTATTTTCTCTTACAGATAGACACACAGAGGGATCTTCCATCTGCTGGTTCACTCCCCAAATGCCCACAGCAACCACAACTTGGCTAGGCTAAAGCCAGGAGTCATGGGCTCTATACACAAACCATCACTTGCTGCCTCCAAGAATACATATTCGCAGGAAGCTGAAATTGAGAGCAGAGCTGGGACTTGAACCAGACACTCTGCTCAGGGCTACATGTGTCCCTAGAGGGGTCTTAATTTCTGTGCCAAATATTTGCCCTCCAGTTGAAACAGAAGGGCAAGGAATCCAACTTGATGTGCTGAGGCACACAGGGGACTTGCTGGCTCTGTAACCGGAAAGCCCAGGCATGGAGCTGACTAAAACCATCTTCACAAGGAAGCCGTGCTGCCGGCCTTCCACAGTCCCCAGCAAAGAGCTCCAGCAGAAAAACCCTGGAGTTCACAGCCCCATCCCAGAATAATCATTTTTTGCTGGAGAAGGATACTCTGATTAGATAGGCATGGTTCTGTGTTAATCTGTGGCAAAGATCAGTGCCATCCAAAAGGCCTGGAATGTGTGTTTCATAATACAGAGTGATTCTGTTAGCAGAAAGGAGAAGGAATTCTAAGGAGAAAACCAGTACTTGTCACTAACATATATAAAGAGCACTCACAAATCAATAAGAAATAATATTTTCAAGAGGCAATGAAAAGCCATAGTCATCATTAGTTAAAATTGACTTTTTGATTCCCATTCGTTTATATCAATGCCAAATGATTTCTAAAGTTGCAGTTAGCTAATTTGACAAATTAAACTGCAGTAATTTATCAAAAGGTGTTAATATGTCATAGGAAATTCTTCTTCTCTTAGGTAGTGTGTAAAGATAGAGGCCTGACGGTGGAGGTTTTAATTCAAAGGAGTGTCTCATTGTGAGAGCGTCAGTCGCGATGACTAAGACACACTCCCTCTGGGGGAATGAATGCTCACATCTTTACTTCACTGGAGTTCAATAAGCCTTCCTGCTTTCATCTCTGAATGGAGGGGCCTCGCTCACATGAGTTTCCTTGAAGAACCTGTAATTTTGCAGTGATTTTATGTACATATTTCTCAAATGAATTTAGGAACCTGAACTTTACTGATTTTCTTTCAAATGGCCTCACTGAGATAAAAATCAGATTACTCCTTTTGTGCCTTAATCTGTATGGATTTGATGTTTTACCTGTTAGTTTTAAGTTATTACTTTTTAAAAATGTAAGCTGTGCGTTCCAGGCTTGCAAGAGGGTACTCATAGAAGATGAAAAGCTTAATTGTTGAGAAAACAGAAAGTTGCTAAGTTAGAATCTCCAAACCCACAAAGCACTATTATGCAGTTTTGGTTTCTTTGATTTTCGGTATCTGTATGTGAGTGGGGGGAGGGGAATACAGCCAGTACGTGGAGCTAGCTCAAGGCAGCCCCTCTCAGATTCTGTTACGTAAATACAATGTATGTGCTCTGCGTTTAGGAACCGCGTGCTTAGAGAAGCGCCTTGTCTTCCCCGTGCCTCTGCTGCTCCGTCTGAGAGTGGGGATCCTAACAGCCCCTACTTCACAGGGTGGTTGGGGTTGGAAATGCATTGCAAGGGTTTGCGCATCCCCTGGTTCTAAGTCAGCGCTAGCTAGCCACTGATGTCACTTCCGCCCATGGCAGACGTCACTTCCGCCCATGCTGACGTCACTTCCGCCCGTCGCTGAGCCTGCCGACGGCGGGTGCGCAGCCGACGTTGCTAGGAACCCCTTATGAGGTTTACAGTTCCCCACCGCGCGACAGAGTGCAGTTCCGTGGCGTCCGATCAGCTTGTTGCCACCAACTAGAATGTCCGGAAATAGGCGTTTCCCCAGGCGGACCATGGCGACCCCCATTAAGGACAAGCAAAACTCAGCCTCGGCTCTGCTGTCGCCCCGGCAGCCCTTATTCCGCGGTGATTTATCCACCTGTGCGCCTGCGTTCTCCGCGAACCCACGGCCTCCGGGCGCTCAGTGATGGGCCTGGAGCCGGCAGGAGTCCTCTGAAGATGGACTCAGGGAGCCAGTCTGCCCACGAGCCGAAGCGACGCCGGCTGCTGGCCCCGCAGCCCCGTCTCCGCAGCTCCCACTCTCGGGTTTCGGCGCTGTGCGTGTCGGGGCTGGAAACCCCACAGGCTACCCAGGTGGATGGCGGTGGGAGAAAGTTCAGTCTTCTTGAAATCTATTAAAGGATCATCCTTCAGACATTCCTCAAGGCTTCGACACGGGAGTACATGGCAGCATCACACGTGCTCCGGCCACGACTTTGAAAATGCCTTCTTTGAGAAAACAGGAATTAGCGCGGCGCCTTCGATAAAATCTTCCGCTTGCTTGTCCTGGTCACTGCTGTCTATAGATTATTAAAGATGAAGCAGACTTGAAAGGTGGTAACCACGAGGGAACATGATTTAATTTAGGGGGCTGGAAGGGGAGGGAAGGAAGCAATAAACATGGTTGAATTTGCTGCATATTTTCCACACCTGGGGAAAACATGATTGTTGAATGTGTGTTAGACACTTGAACAAACGACGTGGCAGTCGGACTCAGAAGACGTTTTGAAGTTTTTGTTTTGTTTGGGTGCGGTAGCTGAGTCTATTTTTTTTTTTTTTTTTTTTTTTTTAATATCTCGGTTGGATCCTGGCTGAGTGATAGTGCAGAGTCTAGTTCTCCTTCGTAAAACCTGGCTTATTTCAAGACAAGAACCGGGCATGGTTGGATTCGGTTTGGCGCATAGCTCACCAGAGGTCCTGGGCTCCTGCTGGTGCTGTTGATGGTGCTGCTGTTCCCGCTCTGGGTTCTTTTCAGATCCAGTGGGGTTCGAGGTTCTCCTATGACAGCGAATGGGGAGCCCAAGAGGCACCCAGTGGGGTGGACTCTGAGAAGCAGAAGTATGAGCTGTAGAAGGAGAGCTTTGCACGGCTTCCTAGTGTGGTCCTTGCCATCCTTCCTCTCGGAGCGGAAGGACTGTGGGCAGCCTGGTGGGTTTTCCTAAGTGGTCAGCTGAGGCTCCGTCCTCTCTGCAGTCACCATAAACCAAGAAATAGCCGCGAGACTCTGATGGAAGAACCTCAGAGCATCCTCACCATTGCTGGCAAAGCTCCACGAGAAAACCTGGCGGAACTCCGTGGTGGCCCCTCCTGCAAGGCGGGGGATGAGCACGGGCCCTCCGGAAAGCTGCCGCCTCCTTGGTCCGCTGCCAATGACATCACTCTCTTCCACTGGAAAACCGCACGAGTTTGGACCTATGGAAACGGCCTTCCAACCTTCCTCCAGGCCCAAGGCAGCGCGTGCTTGTCTTTGGGATGCAGGGGGAGGGAGGGGTGCCTCCTACAGGCAGATGGGCACAAGAGATGGACTGCAGCCAGCTCCAGCCTCTCTGAGCACCACCAGTCACACAGGCCGCTCTCCTCCTCTGGGGTCACCAGGTGTGGGGCAGGGTTGGGGGGGCACCCACGTTCTCACCTGGAAACATGCGGACCAAGGGGTGGCTGTCCTGGTCCCAGGTTCAGAACAGCATCTTGAAAACCTCGTTCTGGAGGGAAAAAGAAAAGAAAACTTCGTTGGGAAATTATTTGAGTCCCATGCAAAAGCAACTCCACCCCTGCCAAAGGCTCCTCCCCTTGTTTTCTCTGTGGCTTCTGAGTTAGGAGAGAATCAGGTTTGTCTTTTGTCTTTTTTTTTTTTTTTTTTTACAGATAGAGTTAGACAGTGAGAGAGAGAGACAGAGAGAAAGGTCTCCCCTCCATTGGCATTGGTTCACCCCCCAAATGGCCGCTATGGCCGGAGAAAATCAAGTTTTACTCTTTTTACAGATTGCTCTTCCACCCTGCTATCCCTTCCCCGGGGATCCTTGTCCTTGTCACTTTCCTCATCTCCAAAAACGAAGAGTCTGTGGCCCTCTCTTTGTAGAATGGCCTTTTAAAAGCAGTCACAGCGGTGCAACTGGTTAAAGCCCTGGCCTGCAGTGCCGGCATTCCATATGGGTGCCGGTCCCGGTTCAAGTCCCGGCTGCTCCACTTCCGATCCAGCTGTCTGCTATGGCCTGGGAAAGCAGTGGAAGATGGCCCAAGTGATTGGACCCCTGCACCTCTGTGGGAGATCCAGAGGAAGCTCCTGGCTCCTGCCTTTGGATTGGCCCAGATCTGGCCATTGAAGCCATTTAGGGAGTGAACCAGCAGATGGAAGATCTCTCTCTCTCTTTCTCTCTCTCTCTCTCTTTTCCTCTCTGTACTCTGCCTTTCAAATAAATAAATCTTTAAAAAAAAAAAAAAAAGCTGTCACACATGTCCAGGTGATTGCCACTCATTTAGGGACACACCCCCACTCCCTTGCCCTCTGCCCACCACCCGCACCTCAAAAGTGCCTGTCTAAACCAGACCCCGACCAGGTGGGTGATCTCTTGAGCACTTACTGCGACCCCAGCCAGACGGAAGCCTTCCTGGGGAAGTGCTTGTGCAGACATCCGAGTTTTTCCAGACTCCCCAAGTGTAAGAATCACAATGAGACAACCGCAGCTAAGGACAGTGGTGTGTTCTGGTGGCCGTGTGGCCGGCGCCTCCTGCAGCAGGCAGATTGCCTCCTTCATCATTCACGTATTCGTTCACTTCGCTGTCTCCGTGGAGCGTGCTGGCCGACTGAACCCTGCGTTCCAGGCAGGAAGCCTTCTCGGATCCTGGTGTGGAGGAACTCACAGATGTTGGACAGAAGGCCGGGGGAGCCGCCTCGCTGAAGCGCACACACTTGGGGGAGCACTGTGCCCTGCGGAGGGCGATAGTTGGGTGTCACTTGACTGTGGCCTTTCAAGGTTGCAGAATGAAAGGAGCGCCCATGAAAAGGGGGTCTCTTTTGGTGTGGGGAAGGGCAGGGGGCACCTGAGGCAGGCGGGCTGGGCCCAACCTGTAAAAAGCTTGCTAAGACAGAGTAGGAGCCGAAACTTCCAGAAGCAAGAGCAAGGCTGCAAAGGTGTCAGGCAGAGGTGGAAGTGATGAGCTGCTTCTCGGGGAGCTAACTCTGCTGGAAGAGGGGGTGTCCCTTCCCAGGAAGCTAATCCTTAAAGGGCAAGAGGCATCTGGCTGCCGGGAAGCCCGGCTCTTACTTAATATTTGGAGGGTCTCGAGTGATATCGATGTAATTGAGCTTTTAGCAAAAAAAGATGAAATTGTAAGAGCCAATATGTCTAAAATGAAAAGAACGTGATTTGCCTTATAATCATGCACCCCCCCCTCCTAAAAATAAATCTTTAATTTAAGCTATGAATCTTTAATGCCCAGAATGCTGTCTCCTACTTTGCAATTGAAACTTGAGATCCAGGCACTGCAAAACCAGCCCTACAGTGGGCCGGGGGCGCACCGATTGCGTAGTATGAACTATTGACACCTCCTGGTGGCAGCAGATGTGTGCTGTTCGCCTGGTCAAAACAAGCGAGAAATGAATCCAAGGCATTACAAACAAATAGCCCTGGCCGCCCAGGAGCAAGGGACGGGAGGACGAACTGGCCCCCGGGGGCCTGGGGCAGCCCTAGCGGAGGGAGAGATGGAAGAAGGAGGCCCTGGTGGACCGGCCCCAGCCACCGCAGTTCCTAGGGAGGAGGCCAGAGCGAGGGCCCCTCTAACAAACTTAAAACCAGCAGGCAGAGCGCTGAGCCAGGTGCCCCAGAATGTCTACTGGCCGGCTGTACGGGAAAGCACTGTCACTTCTCTGTACACGCAGCCTGATAAATGCTTCCTCGTTGCAACACCTTTCCGCTGTGGAACCGTCTCAGGGCCTTGTCACCTACGGGCTTGTGTGTCCTAGAAGAGCAAAGGTTGTAACCCTGGGAAGAAGCACCTGGAGTCATCTCGTTCTTCCTTGTGCCTTTCCTGCTTACACTGTTTTAAAAAAGTCACAAAGACTTTAACTTGAGCGAGGTTACAGAATGAAAAGCAAAAGCCAACCAAAGCCATTGTAGGTAGATGCCCCTGCCTACGCAAGAGTGGAAAACCGGGGCTAGTGCGGTGGCGTAGCAGGCTAAGCCTCTGCCTGCAGGGCCGGCATCCCGTATGGGCACCGGTTCGAGTCCCAGCTGCTCCACTTCCAATCCAGCTCCCTGCTAATGCACCTGGGAAAGCAGAAGAAGACGGCCCAAGTACTTGGGCCCCTGCATCCACATGGGAGACTCTGATGAAACTCTTGGCTCCTGGCTTTGAATTGGTCCAGCTCCAGCCGAAGCTGCTATTGGGGGAGTGAACCAGCAGATGGAAGACCTCTCACTGTAACTCTGTCTGTCAAATAAATAACCTTTTAAAAAAAAAAAAAGAGTGGAAGGCTACACAACACAAAGCAAGAGGCCTGGTTTGTGAGTCCCTCGGGCAGGTGGCTCCAAGGTCAGATGGGGGGTATGCAGACTGACTCAACCACTCAGCTGCTGGATGGCCTGGGACACATCTCTTACCCTCCTTGGGCCTCAGTGTCCCTGGGAGTAAAGTGAGAAGACAGAATCCAAACCCGGGCAGGATCCTTAGGTGTAGGGTGGTATTGTGACTTTCCTGGGTCTTACGTACACTGGTCTTCATTAAAAATATTGAGAATTATGATTTACTACTGTTTTGTAGGATGACAAGTAGAATCAAGTTTGGCTTCTATTTGTCTATATACTAAAACAAATCAGCGTATGTCTCTTGTTTCTTGCAAGAAGCGAAACATTCTCATGGACCACTCAGCATAATGGGGCCTCTAGGTGCTGTGTTGTCTGGGGCTCAGGGAGAGGTCGGCCCTGAATGGGTGTGGTGGCCACATCTGGGAGCCAAGAGAGGCCGCATATATCTCAGAATGGAGGAGTAGGAGGTCGGCGGCCAGCTATGGCACAGCCGGTGAAGCTGCCCCTTGCGAGCCCCCTTCCCTTAACAGAACATTGGCTGGCTCCTGGCTCTTCTGCTTCCAGTCCACGCCCTGCTAATGTGCCTGGGGAGGCAGCAGGAGATGAGTACTTGGGCCCCCAGCACGGAGTTCCTGACTCCTGGCTGTGGCAGCCACGTAGGGAGCGAACCAGTGAGTGGAAGATCTCTCTCCCTCTCTCTGTCTCTCTGCCTCTCTCTCTGTCACTCGGCCTTTCAAAGAAGCCCCCCCCCCCCCAAAAAAAAAAAAAAAAAGGAAAGGAAAGAACAGGTTAGCTGGAGGCGAATCTGAGGTCAGACTTGCATCCAGCCACGGACGAGCTGTTGGGTCTTGAGCGAGCGAGCGGGCTTGAGCTTTCTCGGGTGTGAATAGGATAAGAACTCTCACCAAGCCCGTGGGCTTTCTCTGCGGCCCGGTGAGACCCTGCTCCAGAGAAGACCTGACGTCACCCGGTCTGGCCCTAGAGACTGCTTACTAAGGGGCAGCTCCTACTCTGGTTAGTATCACCTGGCTCTTAGCAGCTTTCCCGAGTCTGAGCAGTCTGGAGAGCGAGGTTGCCCAGCCAGAGCGGGGGCCGGAGCACCTGGGTGCTCAGCCAGGGGAACAGGCGTCTTCCCTCCCGTGAGCATCGGGCAGCAGCACTCACTCAGAACACACAGCACTGCCAGCTGACACCTGCTGGTGATTGTCCCCAGCACTGGACCCAGCCGCTGAGCCTCACCCACTCTGCGGTCTTGGGGGCACCTCTGGCAAAAGCCATGGCTCTCTGTAAATTATTGAACACACACTGAGTTTCTTTTTCAAGCAGGTTTTCTTATGTCCTGAGATTGCTATAAGCAAAAAACACTACAAGACTTACAGACCTGAACTTGTCATTATAGATCATCACTAGAGAGCAGGAATGTTCCTTGAAGTGTGTGTGTGCGTGTGTGTGTGTGTGTGTGTGTTAGGGTCCTTGCCTATCCCGAAGTTTCCATAACTACACCTGCTTAAGATTCTGTGGGGACCTAGAGCTCGTAGTGCAGACGTGGAAGGGGCATTTTTGCTTTACTAAAGGCTAATCACATAGGTCAGTGGCACTTCCTTGCTCAGCCGCCATGCTTTGGGTATTAATTTTAATGTTTAAATAGCAGGCGCATTTTCCAAGGGCTGCATAAAGCGGCCAGATAAGTAGAAGACAACCGGCTTGGGAAGAGCGGGTGCTCAGCGAAGCCTTTCGCACAGAGAGAATGCTGAATACCTCGGCCGCTCTTCAGCATCAGAATCAGTTATGGTTGTCTGACTGATGGACAATTTTTTCCCGACCTGCTCTCTTTGCAACTGACCTCTACTGTCTAGACAGTTGCATATTATTTATACATTCATTTCAGATTTTATGGCGGCTTTTTTTTTTCCACTAAAGTTGTGCAAGTTTCATGCAGCCAAGTAACTATTGGAAATGTCCTCCCATACATAATTGCACCAAGTGAACACTTGCTTCCTCAGGATTGTGTCACCATTAAAATAAAAAAGAATTTTTTTAAAAAAAAGATCATTATATGAGGTCTGAAAAAAGGAATGAGACCAGGCTCCCTAGCTGTATCCCCCAGACACACACACACACACACACAGGAACACATGCCTATCTTCAGAGCACCAGCAACAGGCCACGGAGAGAATTAGAGACAGCTAATTTCAAAGGTTCTTAATCAATTCAAGTTGATCCCATTTGTTGATTAGGGAGTCCAAATGCATTATTTGCATTCTGTTTCAAATTCAGAATTTGTTTGGAGGAGGTTCTGAGGCTGGAGAAATCTTTTACAGAGCGATCCCCTTGGGCAGAAATGGAGTTAATTTGAAAACTCTGGTAGTGTGAAGGGTTGTGAGCGCCCCACAGGAAACACCCCGAATGGCTCCTTTCAGAGTGGGGGGCTTTGAGTGTGTGTGTGTGTGGTGGGTGTCTTTAGTAGTCACAGAGGAGCTGAAGCCTTGTCTAAATGGCTGCGTGGAGAGCCGGATGCCCACTGCCAGCCACGCCCGGGGTGTTGTGCAGACATCACAGCGGGAGGAAGAACGGGAGAGTTCAGAGTCTCTCTTCCGCCCTGCACGTGCAGCTGGGGGCTGGTTCTGGGTGGGAATCAGGCCCCCTTGGTGCAACCCCACTGTTTGGGGTGCCTAGTCTGGGGCGCTGTGTTTTCCCAGCTGGCCTGTGGCGTTCCATCAAGGCCTGGACCTGCTAGGCTCGGGGCGATGCGTCTGGCCTGGGGCAGAGGCAATGAAGCCCAGGGCTGCTTCCCCTGGGGGAGAAAAGGCTCAGTGTAGCCAGCAGTGAGGGCACGCATCTGGAAGTCCCTCCCCTCCGATTTCACGCCCCGTTGCCTTTTGCTAGGAAAATCCCAGCCCTGCTTAGAATGGATGTGTGTGTCCTACATATCGGGAAGTCACTACTTCTTTGGGGCAAGATTATACATTAACCTATTTGCATCTCATTTCTGTCTACTGGGGAGGGGGAGGGGAAGCAGTTGATAGGCATTGTATGAAGGAGAAATGGAACTCCGACCACATTAAACATGTTCTAAATCTCTGGAACCTTCTCCTAGCCCCCAGATACATCCCCATATACACCACTTCCCTCTGCGAGTCATTCTGGACATCCTAAAATTTACTCTGACCACCAATGGCCAAGCCATGTTCTGTTTATTGGCCAACACCAGCATTCAATTGTAAAATGCGCTTATCGTGTAGCCAAAGTTAGTTTTGGCTGTAAAAGGAAAAAAGACACCAGGAGGACAGCATACAGTCCTCATACTCTTTCAGATGGGGAGAAAGCCAGACGTGCCTAAATACCAATCCGAAAACACACCGCTTCCTCCATTACACCCCGAACTGGCGCTTTTCAGAGGCGGTTTCTTTCTCAGCCATGATTTTATTTTCCTTTCCGCTCCTACAGTATAAGATTAATTCCCAGCGTCTGCACATGGCCGGCAGCTCAGTGCACGTGTTTACTGAGGTGTACAGCTCTCAAATAACTTGGGTGCTTCTTTCACCCACTGTTGGGAAGTATATTTAAAAGAAATTGCCTTTTATAGATTGAAATTACAAAAGTACCGATATCATGCAAAAGGCAGTTTAACTCATGCAAGCATACAAATAGGTAAATCTTAGGGAAAAAGATACCAGGGCTAATATGAATGTAAATAGGATTAGCTGCCTGCATTAGCAGTGGCTGTGAAATTTAAAGTACTTTTCCCGTTAGGTTATTCTTTAAAATACACCTATATTTCATGTGTGCATTTGTAGATATTTGGGAATATTTTTTACTTTGTCTTCAGCTTGCATTTTGAAACAAGGATAGACAACCGCCCTGCCTTCTGCTTATTGGCAGCCAAAGTAGAAGGGAAATTTAACCTTGATGGTTAAGTATCTTCTGACATAAAATCGTATATCTGCAGGAAAATATGACAAAGTGTGACCAAGAACATTTAGATTCATAATGCAAAGAAATTAGAAATCTGAGAACAGGAGAGAGCTTCAAAAACTTCACAGAAAATGGAATGAAAAGATAGGTTTATTTTGATGCAAACATTTGTGAAACCCAAGCATACAAAGGGTTTTCAGAAAGTTCACAGAAAATGAATATGATGAGAAAACTCTGGAAGGATTTCAAAATTTCTTGGGCAGTAGAATAAACTTATCTTTAATTCCACTTTTTCACAAAACGTCTTGATCCCCTTTTACTCCAATGTTTCACAAATAATAATAGTGTTATTATTCCCCTCTTAGGAGAAGCCTTGTTTGTCCCCAAGCGTTGGCTGGGATGTAAGTAGTCCTTGCACAGCAGGGGAAGGAAAACTACAGCCCAGGGCCAGCTAGGACCTCTGCCTGTTTTTCTCCATCCCTCCAGGTAAGAATGGATTTCACATTTCAAAATAAATTTTTACATTAAAAAATGTGTAACTAATTTGTTCATTTGAGAGGCAGAGAAACAGAAAAAGCTTCCATTCACTAGTTCACTGCCCAAATGCTTGCAATGGTCAAGCCTGGGCTGGGCTAGGCTGGGGCTGGGCCAGGGCTGCAGCCAAGAACTGGGAACTCAATCCAGGTCACCCACAGGAGTGGAAGGAACCCAATCACTCAGCCGTCACTACTGCTCCTAGGCTCTGCACCAGCAGGAAGCTGGAGTCAGGAGCTGGAGCCAGGCGCTTAACTGAGACTCAAATGAGGGACATGGACATTTCAACCATTAGGCTAAATGCCTACTTTTATTTTTTATAGTTTTAAGTGGTTGAAACAGAACCAAATGAAGAATATTATTTGATGACAGAAAATTGTCATATATATGAATACATGAAATAGGAATGAATATATGAATATGTAGGAAATATAAAATTCATATTTTAGTATCCATAAATAAAGTTTTTTTGTCTAAGTATGGGCTGCTCTTGCACAGTAATGGCAGAGTTGAGGAGTTGGGACAGCAGCCTTCTTTTTTTCAAATCATTGCATCTTGAAGTTAATTTCACTTTTTTTTTTTTTTAGAAACTTAATTAATTTCAAGGAAGCACTCAAGAATGATACATCTTTTGCCAGCACTTAGACATAATTATAATACAACTCTTTGAGGACAGATGTCCTGCATGGGGAGTTAGTGCACAGTGACTCCTGTTGTTAATTTAACAATTAACACTCTTATGGCCGGCGCCGTGGCTCACTAGGCTAATCCTTGGCCTGCAGTGCCTGCACTCTGGGTTCTAGTTCCAGTTGGGGCACTGGATTCTGTTCTGGTTGCTCCTCTTCCAGTCCAGCTCTCTACTGTGGCCCAGGAAGGCAGTGGAGGATGGCCCAAGTGCTTGGGCCCCTGCACCCGCATGGGAGACCAGGAGGAAGTACCTGGCTCCTGACTTCGGGTGGTGCAGTGCGCAGGCCATAGAGGTCATTTGGAGGGTGAACCAACGGAAGGAGGATCTTTCTCTCTCACTGTCTGACTCTGCCTTGTCAAAAAAACAAAAAACAAAAAACAAAAAAAAACAAAACAAAAAACAAAAAACAAAACCCACTCTTATGTATGATGTCACTGATCACCTGAGGCTGTTGACATGAGTTGCCTAGGCTATGGAAGCCCTTTGAGTCCACAAACTCTGTCAGTATTTACACAAGGCCATAAGCAAAGTGGAAGTTCTCTCCTCCCTTAAGAGAAAAATACACTCTTCTTTGATGGCCACTTCTTTCCACTGGGGTCTCACCCACAGAGGTCCTTCATGTAGGATATTTTTTGCACAGTGTCTTGGCTTTTCATGGCTGAAATGCTCTCATGGCCTTTTCAGCCAGACCAGAATACCTTAAGGGCTGATTCTGAGGTCAGAGTGCTATTTAAGGTGATTATCATTCTATGAGTCTGGACAGCAACCTTCTGGCCTAAGGATTGCAATATTTACTAGCTGTTCTTTCCCAGAAGTTTGCCAACCCCAGATTTTGAGGGAAAGAATCTTCATGCGCTTTACTACTAGGACTCACAGCTAGATTACCACAGCTGGAAATCGTTTTAAGGAGCTCTTCAGGTACCTGTTAGAACCTAGATCTTGGCCGGTGCCGTGGCTCAGTAGGCTACTCCTCCGCCTTGCGGCGCCTGCACACGGGGTTCTAGTCCCGGTCTGGGCACCGATCCTGTCCCGGTTGCCCCTCTTCCAGGCCAGCTCTCTGCTGTGGCCAGGGAGTGCAGTGGAGGATGGCCCAAGTGCTTGGGCCCTGCACCCCATGGGAGACCAGGAGAAGCACCTGGCTCCTGCCATTGGAACAGCGCAGTGCGCCGGCCGCAGTGCGCCTACCGTGGCGGCCATTGGAGGGTGAACCAACGGCAAAAAGGAAGACCTTTCTCTCTGTCTCCCTCTACTGTCCACTCTGCCTGTCAAAAATTAAAAAAAAAAAAAAAAAGAACCTAGATCTTGAAGATTCAGAAGTGATAGACAATAAGGCATATCAATTTGCTTTTTTTTTTTATCAATTTGCTTTTGTTTTTTAAATTAAGCCACAACCTACAGAAGTACCCCAGCAGCCACCAGTCTGACACTATGAGAGGAGGTGGAGGAGAGTGAGAGAGGAGCCCAGCTCTGAGGCCCAGGTGCTGGGTTCAAGCCCCCAGTCTGCCACCTGAGAGATTTGTTTAATCACTCTGTGCCATCACAGAGTAAAAATGAGCACTTACAGACTTTTTTCAAGAATTAAATGAGAGGGTCCACATGAATTGTGCAAAGCTCCTTTTTTAAATATTTATTTATTTGAAAGGGTGACAGAGTGAGAGACAAATCGAGAGAGAGAGAGAGAGAATGAATGAATCTTTCATCCACTGGTTCACTCCCCAAATGGCTGCAGCAGCCAGGACTGGGCCAGGCTGAAGCCAGGAACCCAGAACTCCATCCAGGTCTCTCACATGGGTGCAGGGGCCCAAGTACTGGCACTATCTTCCACTGCTTGTCCAGGTGCATTTGCAGGCAGTTGGATCAGAATTGGAGCAGCCAGGAGTGTAGTGGCTCAGCTGTGAGGGTCTAACGTGAAAGACATCATGGCTGGGATTATAAATGGCTTCTCAGTAATGGCAATGTACTGGCATAAATCCAGAGCCTAAACATTGGATAAATGTGGCATTTTCAAAACTGTACAATTTAACCCTTGAAGTCTTCACATCTGAGTTGGACTAGACAATTTGGGATATTTGAGTGGCCTGAATACTAGAAAAGACTTAGAGTGTGGGGCACAAGTGACCCTGAAAAGTGCATGAAATATTTTATAGTGAGAGTAAAAAGGAGGAACTTAAGTGTTGTAGATCAGCTTATAACTATCTTTCTCATTTTATGCTATTCAAGAAAAGAAGCCTGAAATTTCTAGCATCTCTACGAGAATCATTGTGGAGTTTTGTGGGAAACTGGGAGGGAAAGAGAGTAAGTAAGAGAGGGAAGGAGGGAGGGAAGAAGGGAATATCATTATATTAGACATTTACCTAAGAACTATATTAAATCCCTTAAAAACTAAAAATTTAAAAACTTATAATGAATTTATTCATTCATTCTAATCATTAACACACTTACATATATAAAAATCAGGTTCCTCAATGGATCACCAAAACAATAAATTTTATCAAGTCATTAAAAAAAAAAGGGGGAAGTAGCACAACAGGGATTCGAACCGGTGCTCCTATAGGATGCTGGTATTGAAGGTGGAGGCTTAACCCACTGTACCATAACCCTGGTCCCATGAAAAGTTCCTATAGTTCTAGCTAGTCCTATTGTTTTTCAAATAGAATGTTTGCACTTAAAGCCTTATGAATTCAAAAGCAGACTTCTTTTTTCTTTCAAAAATTTATTGATTTTATTTGAAAGATAGAATTACAGAGAGAGAGAGAGAGAGAGAGAGAGAGAGAGAGAGAAAGTCTTCCATCCACTGGTTCACTCTCCAATTTGCTGCACCGATCTAAAGCCAGGAGCCAGAAGCTTCTTCTGGGTCCCCCACAAGGGTGCAGGGACCCAAGGACTTGGGTCATCTTCCACTGCTTTCCCAGGCCATAGCAGAGAGCTAGATTAGAAGTGGAGCAGCTGGGACTTGAACCAGTGTCCATATAGGATGCCAGCACTGCAGGTGGAGGCTTACACCTGCTATGCCACAGCACTGGCCCCAAAAGCAAACTTGTAATATAGCAGCACCTGTTCTTCAGGACAGACGTTTTCAAAGGGGTCACATGATGCTTTGGGATCTTGTTAGCAGAGCACTTGCATGTTTAGTGAATGCCTGCTGAGGGTGAAATGCTAAAAATACACCTTCTAGGACAAATTGATCATTTTTCTTAGAGTGCACTGAGTTGATCTCAGAGGATGGACTGGAACCAACAGAATTAGCTAGTTGGTTTCATTCAACCTAGCTTGCCCTCGTTAACACATCTGTGGATACAGGAAAGGCTCTTCTGGACCGTCTTGCCCATCATTTTTGATGAATATATTGAGGCTTAGAGACAGGATGAACTTGACCAAGGCTACACAGCAAGGCAGCTGTGAAGAAGCCCACATAGCAAGGGGTTATGAAGAAAACTCAGATCTTAGAACATGATGCTATTTTTTTAAATATTTCATATATTTATTTGAGAGGCAGAGTTATAGACAGTGAGAAAGAGACAGAAAGTTCCTCCCTCCATTGGTTCACTCCTCAAGTGGCCTCAACGACAGATCTGAGGCCAGAAGCCAGGAGCTTCTTCCTGGTCTCCCATGAGGGTACAGGCACCCAAGCACTCGGGCCATCCTCTACTGCTTTCCCAGGCCACAGCAGAGAGCTGGATCAGAAGTGGAGCAGCCAGGACTAGAACCGGCACCCATATGTGATGCCGGCACCACAGGCAGAAGATTAACCTACTGCAACACGGCACTGGCCCCCATGAAGCTCTTTTAACAATGAAATAGATGCATTGAACAACGTGTTACTTGGAAGCGTGATACTTAGCCCAACATCCATCACATATTAAGTACTCAGTAAATACAAGAAACATTCCTTCTGCAAATGAGTGCATGAATGAGCTACTGTAAACCTTCAGATCCTCAACACACACACACACACAATGTGAGAAAGGGATTTATTCCGATGGTGAAATAAGGAAGACGATCCACAGGGAATTTTTCGTGGTAGGCCTGCACCAGGCTCCTAGATCTGAGCATCTACAGTCGTTGCTAAAGTTCAGCTCATCATCCCTTCATCAGGTAAGCATATGAGTTATTAGTGATCCGTCCACACATCCTGAGTTTATGCTTTTCCCTTTACGATTTTAACTTGCTCATAATTCATATAATAGTGGTGTATTTTATGAGTCTATAAACAACCTTCTATCCTTATTGGAATAAGGTATGGTGTTCATAAACAAATAAATAAACGAATGGATATATGGATGCATAAAGAAAAAAAATGAGTAGAATAAATGGACAAGTAGTGTAAAACAGAGACAGTCACTCATTCAATCATTAATCCATTTGAAACAGGCACATAGTAGGTGCTTAAAGAATATATGTTGACAAGGTACCTGGATTAATGTTTTTTTGAAAGCTTTTCAATAGGTAAAGTTTTAGTAAAATATAACCTGACCGTGAACTTGACTAAGCTGTGTGCATTATTCCCACATCCTTAATTTGAGAAGTTCTCCCTGTCTTTTCCCATAAGTGACTTGGTGATATGAGGACGCCTCTTCCTGGCACAAGTCCAGTGTATGAAAATCAGGATCCCCCAAACCAATCCCAGAGGGGTGTGTGTCACTACTCATTTATTCATGGAGTCCCTGCATCTTGGCGGGTCCAGTACTAAATGTTGGGGTCCAAAGCCTTTTGCTTGTCCTCATGGAGTATGTAGTTTTGAGGAGCAAATGACCCTTAACAGACAATCACAAACTATTACGATATGATTATACTTTGCAAAAGGAAGTGTCACAGGGTGTATAGTAGGTGAAGACTGGTTTGGCTAAATGGTGCCTTATTTAGCAAAACTTCTGTGTGGTTTAGAGGGAGGCCAGATTTAATAATATATGAGTCAGAACTTGTTCTCCTGGGGCTTAATGGTGTGTGATGTGCTTCCCACAAGTAGGACGCATGACTGCACTCCAATCACCAGCACTTGGGGGAGACGTTCAGAGGTTTCTGATCTCAGTGGAGAGGGTGTAAGACTGAGAGCCGAAGAGACTCATCTGATTTCGTTCTGCCATGGTCCACGCAGGCCACTTTCCTAAGGCTGTGTGTATTGAGTTGAGTTCATGGGGAGGCAATGGGGAGGAGGTCATGTTTTGATGACGTCTTGACTACACCAGATGGCTCTGTATGCTGACCTTACTTGGCCATTGTCTCAATGCGATTATGAACATTTAGATCATAAATAACAAATAATTGATATTTTATATTTTATAAGCATTGTTAACAGTTTATGCATGTGTCAAGAATCTAGTGAAAGCATTTTATGAGTGCCCAGACTGCGTGGAGCTATGATTCCCATACTGGAAGGTGGCAGCCATGAAGGTGTCCGGCTCAGATTCCTTCGAGAAAGAACGTGCCGACTGGCCACAGGAAGCAGTTCCCCATCACCCTGCAGCTGGTGGCTTTCAGAATCCTCTTTTGCTTCCAGCCAAGGCCCTGCCCTTCCTGGGCAGCCCTTAGTCAATGACTAGGTCGTGGCTATATTTTGGCCCATGTCACACTCTGTCCGTGGGCAGTCTTCGATTTGGAACTCACCGTTGATTTGGGTGAGACTTTACCAGGGGACCGTCATGCTCTTCCTACTCCCACTTCTTCTCCCCTTTTCCTTTCAGAGATGTCAGATCTGCATCACTTCCCCCGGCCAATCTGGCTTCCGCTCTTGTCCCTGGCTGTCTTCTATCTTGGCACCCCGTGACCCATCCCCACCCCATCCCCTCCAAGGGTGCTTGGCCTCTCCTTGCACATAGGCTCTGCCCACTGACTTACCTCTAACAAACAAGACACTGAGGGTAGCTTTGGCCAACAGTCAGGGGTTAGCTGAGGCCCACAGGTCAATAGAATGCAAGGAACTGAACCCTTTAACAACCACACGACTGATCCTGGGAGTAGATCCTCTCTCACCTGGGACCCTGGATAAGACGGCGACATCAGCTAACACTTTGGGTGCAGCCTTGTGACATACCTTGAATCAGAGTAAACTTGTGCTTGTTTTTCTCGGTCTGCTGAAACTGTGAGAAAATCTCCCGAATGCATGCTAGCCCCTGCTTTTTGGGGGACCTAACTAATGCTTGGGCGAAAAAAAAAATTGGAAGTGTAGATCCATAGAGACAAAATGGGCCATATTGGCATTCTGAAGCGTGGAATTGGGAAGCATTGGAGTCAAGCGTAAGGGCTTCAGACTTTGGAAGAAGAGCCAGCCAAAAAGATCGTCCTCCTCATCACTCCCCCAAACTCCTCCTCCCCCTCCCCCGCCAGAGGCACCGCCCAGTGAACTTGGCCGTCCCCTTTCCTCCTGCTGTAGCACTTACTACACTGTTGCGTGATTGTTGATTTCATTGTCACCCTTCCCCGGAACCCATGAAAAACCCCTTGAAGACAGAGATGGTGCCTTATTCATTGTTGACTTCCTAATGTTTCACAAGATGGGTTCTTAGTAGGAACTCATTTGCTGTTTGGATAAAGGTATAACTAGAATGTTTGAACTCAGCAAAATCTAACCCAAGCTTGGTTGTTGAAACGCAACTAATTCAGAAGCTCTCGAGTAACAAATGTAAATTCTCTCATCAACCCTTCTAGATCTGTAAGAGAGTTACCACCATTTACCATTTCACAATAAGAAGACCAAAACTGATACAGAAGCTAGGGTGTGGTAGGACTTGAACTTGAAAACAGGGTGTTGGGATTTTGAGGTCTCTTCCTTCCACCAGAATTAAATGTTAGGTGAAGGCTTCTGGAGCCTTCAGTCTGGGCTTCGTTTCTGCCTGGGCTTCGTTTCTGCTGCTTCTGTGTGGGGGCTGAGTGTCCAGGCTGCAGAACCTGCCTTGCTGCCTCCTTCAGTCATGATTGACAAAGTCAGTCCCCTCTTGCTGGTATCCACAGGGGCACCGTTAGTTCCCAGTGTGGCTGATTGGCTGGAATGTCTGAGTTTCACCTTGTAGTGGGGAGAACTGTGCCTGTACGCAAGAGTGATATTCTAACCATTTACTACGCAGCTTCTTTGGTTGCATTGGCTTGTTTTGGCTTGATTTCAGTGTCGCGGAGACATACCCTGCCTTTTCAATTATGCCACAATCACTGGTTGAAAAGTAAAATGTTGAGTAAATAAGCTGGTCATTTTTCTTCCTTTTGGATCATTCCTTTTTTTAAAAAAATTATTTATTTGAAATTCAGAGTTACAGACAGAGAAGGAGAAAGAACGAGAGAGAGAGAGAGAGATCTTTCATCTGCTGGTTCACTCCCCAAAGCCAGAGCTTCATCTGGGCTTCCTACATGGGTGGCAGGGGTCCAAATCTTTGGACCATCCTCTTGCTGCTTTTCCCAGGCCATTAGCAGGGATCTGGATAGGAATTGGAGAAGCTGGGACTTGAACTGGTGCCCATTTTGGATGTAGGTGTCACAGGCAGTGACTTTACCTGCTATGTCACAATGCCAGCCCCAGATCATAACCATCCCTCATTGACAAGATACTTGTGTGTGTGTGTTTGTATATATATATATATATATATATATATATATAGTTATAGTTATAGAGAAACAATTTTAATTAACTGCTCTTTCCCTGTAACCGCAGCAAATAAAGAGTGTGACGATGATATACACGGAGGTACCAAAGCTCTTGAAGCATCAGGATGAATTTGTTTCCCTTGTAGTATAGAATCTGCATGCTGAGGGGACATCTGGTAGTCATTGCCTATTCCTATTTTGAAATAGCCAGATAGTTGCACAATTACTGAGCAAACATTGGTCAGATGCATGCCTTCTTTTCCCAGAAGACTAGAAAAATACATGAAAATGGGCAGGAAAAGTGCCGTATCTTGATCCAGTCATGACTGTTGTGAATGACTTTTGATTTAAGTTAATATACAAAGCCTCTGAATAGATCACTTTTACTAAAAGCTTTATTTCATTTCTGATTTATCAAATAGAAAAAAGAAAATTTATTTTTAGGGGCCATGAAATACTTTCTTAATCTTGCTATGTCCTTCCATCCCTATAGGAATTAGTTTGAAGGGGCTGGAGACATGAACTCAACAAATACAACCAGAATGAAGCAAGAATGCTGTTGACAGAACGCCCATCAGCTCCACTTGCAAAGGTGGTGGGGCAAGTCCAAAGTCAGGGGCTGGAGCCAGCGCTGTGGCGCAGTAGGTTAATCCTCCACCTGTGGTGCTGGCATCCCATATGGGCACAGGTCCTAGTCCCGGCTGCCCCTCTTCCAATCCAACTCTCTGCTATGGCCTAGGAAAGCAGAAGATGGCCCAAGTCTTGGGCCCCTGCATCCACATGGGAGACCGGGAAGAAGCTCCTGGCTCCTGGCTTTGGATCAGCACAGCTCTGGACATTGCAGCCGTCTGGGGAGTGAACCAACGGAGGGAAGACCTTTCTCTCTGTCTCTCCCTCTCACTGTCTGTAACTCTACCTTTCAAAGAAATAAAATCTTTTTAAAAAAAAAAAAGGAAGTCAGGATCTTTGCACCTAGTAGAGCAGCAGCAGCAGCATCACCAGAGAGCTTGCTGGAGATGCAGAAGCTCAGCCTCTGTCCTGGCCCAATGGAATTACTGGCCAAGGTGTCCGGGTGGTTCTTCTCATTAACATCCGAGATGGATATAGCTCCAGCCTCGCCTGGAACTTGCCACACCTACGTGAGTATTACCCATCTTTGATGAAGAGTTCAGTGTAGGGCAGTGTTTTCTTGAGCAGGGTTCTCCAGCACTAGTAGCATGAGATGCTCAGTGAAAAAAAAAAAAAAAAAGATTCCACAGCCAAACATGGCTCACTTTGCATACTGTTAATGAGCAATGCACCAATATACTTTAGCTTATTAAAGCATCTGAGAAATAAAGGAATCTTTTAGATTAGCATCAACTTATTTGATTTCTAAATAATTTTCCACATAAGATTGAATATCATCCTGGGGAACAAGGGTCCCTCTGAGCATGCTCCCAAGGAAATTGTGCTTTCAAGTCCCTTCATCTCCATGATTCTATAAGGTATAAACTTTCTCCATGAATTTCCGTGCGTTTGTGTGATGTGACAGGTGTTTCCTCTCAGTAATCTTTTACCAGATCCAAGCATCTCCCTGCTCCATTTGTTGAAGCCATTGGAAAGCTTCAACTAGAAAGCTAGGTGAAGAGAAAAATAATGTAGAGTGACCACCCACTCCCGTTTCCTGGGACTTTTTTGACTGAGAGTTCTACATTCCAGGAAACTTCTTAGTCCCAAGCAAACCAGGGCAATTGATCATCCTAAAAATAGATCGGCCTTACAAGATTGATGAGCTGTTCAGCTTCCCTTTGCCTTACTCCCTGTCCCAACCCAGTTCCCTTCTCTACCCCTGCTCCTCAAATGATGAAAATCGCCTGGCAGCCTGGTCCAATTGAAAGGCTAACCAGAAAAAGAGCAGTCATGGAACCTGCAAGCACAGATCATGGCTCCACCACACGGGTTTGTCCCATTGAGCCAACCTCGTACAAGAAGAAATTCCAAGCTTAGGATGGTGATAATGTTGAAAAGTTAAGATCTGCTTTGCAAAACCATTATGCATGCTAAGGGTATCAGAGATATTTCTTCAACTCTTCCAGGTCTTGAAGAAATGTAGCATCGCCCATCGTCATGCAGTTTTAGTACTCAAGTTTCTGGGAAGGAAAATTTGGTGTAGAAAGTACAAAGACTGCCCCCACCCTTAAACGTCTTTCTCCTGAGACTTTCGAATATCTGATATCTGGTTGACGAGATGCACATTTGTGTACAAACTTCCCAATTCGGATTCTGTTGCCTTGCTACCGTCCAATCTCCGTGAAGTATACTTCTTTATTAAGGACTTGTGGAGATTCTGAATCCTCCTTTCATTCCCTACAGTTCTAAATTCCAGCTTTGCTGCACTGTGCACTGCATTTTCATAATTTCAGTTCAACAGAAAACCTAAAAGACACCGTTATGCCCAGAAGTGGATGCCTTATTTTTTGCAAAAGCAAAAACAAGGAAGTGCATCCTTTAAATAACAATATTTTCTGATGTTAATGTCGAATTAATCCAAGAAATGAATATGTATTGATGGTATTCTTTTGGGTTTTGAAAATCCTTACAACCACATAATTAAATGAGTGCCTTTAGAAATACTGATAAAAGCCCATTGCCATTCAAATATCTATACAAGACAATGGCCCTAAGCTGTGGGCTTGGGAGATTAGTTTGGCCACGAGCCAGTGTTTATCACAATATTTCCATCTCAGCTGATAAAATTTAATCATTCTTATTTAAATAGAAATCAGAATTAATGCAGGTTTTAAAGAGAAGGAATAATAAACGCATCGCACTATCTTTATTTCTGAGCTCCTGGCATATATTGTCTATTCAGAATGGAAATGCTAGAGGTTGTTGTGTTGTTCCTCTACCTTGGACTTCCCTTCCTGAGTCCTCAAATATAATGAGCTATTGCTGCTCGAATATTTATTTCTTCGGCTCTGCTTTAAGTACCGTGGCTGCCACCCTCCTCTCCAGTGGGATAAGGGGGCTTTGTGTGTGACAGGGTCACGACTGGAATTGGAGTCAGCAGGGCATAGTCTCGGGGCTGTTTGCAGCGATCCCTTCACGCGTTCAGGCAGGGGTCCCTCGAGACCGGCAGCAGGCGGGAGCTGGGTGGGCAGCTGACTCTGTACGGGGGCCACGGGTGAGTCTGTCCCAGCACGGTCAGCCATGGTGGCCTCCTAGAGCCTGCAGGAACCCTGTGGCTCGGCTGGTCCCCCCCACTCACTTGGTGGATGGGAAAGGGGAAGGTGCAGCAAGCAGAAGCAGCTGGCTTGGGGTCCCCCAGGGAGTTGCAGGTAGGGCCACGAGGCACCCCAGGGCTCCAGCCTCCAGCCTGGAGTTCTTGAAGCTTTGTCCGATGCCTTCCGCCAGGCCTAGGTATGACAGGAACACAGCTCATCATTTTGTTTAACTCTATCCATCCATTTTTGCTTCAAGCCTCAAATGGTTTATATCAAACTGAACCTGTTCAAATGAAAACACCTCCCCCATCCACAAAACAAAGCCACCAAAGAACAGAACCTCACCCCCCCACCCCCCCCACCCCCCGCCGCCCAGTATTCTTATTTCTTGGGTGGAGAGACATAGAGAATCTATTTCTCTTCCTTTTTGAAATGACATTTTAGAAAATCAAATCTGTCTTATTTTTAAAAAGATTTACTTATTTATTTTGAAAGGCAGAGCAAGAGGGAGATCTTACATTTAAATATAAAAGAGAAAACACAAATTTGTCCATATGGTATTGTTTTGATAAACACTGGCTAACATTTTTTTAAAAAATAATTGCAACAGACAAAGCTTATTGGCCACTTATGATGTTCTGGTCACTATTCTAGGCACTGTATCATCACTCTTCATTTTACAGACGAAGAAATTGAGGTACAGAGGGGTCAGGCAACTCCCCCAAGCTAGGATTCTAATGTAGACAATCCAGCTTTAGGGCCCAGGACTCAAACTTCAGTCCCTGTTGCCTCAGAAATGTGGATTCTTACTTCAGCCAGCACTAAAGACTTACCTGAAGCTTCAGGTTTATTTTATCCTCCTGAGTTTATGACACATCCCATTGCTTCCACGCCTCCAGAGTCTCTCCCAAGGAGGAATTGGGCCCCATTAAAGTCCGATGTTGTAAACAGTCAGATTAGCTAGGAAAGGCATTTTGGAATCAATTTGACTCCATTGCTTTTGACTTTGTTATGAATCTCAGTTTGGGTTAAGGGTGTATCAGACTTCAAAACATCTGGTTAGGTCATTTAAGAACCTTCTTGAGCCTTCACAACCCCTTAAGACTTCCTTTCCAATTCAGACATTTCCTCTGTCACCACACTCCTACAAATGTTTTGAGAAACAATGCTTTATTCATTTGGGAACATGGACAGAAGGCCTTCTGATCTCTGGTACCAATGAGAAAAAGATGGTTCACATACGGAGATTTTCACAACTAAACCTTCGATTTTTAAAAGCTGGAAATTTTTTTTTTGTAGTAGTTTTTGGTAGCCATCCATCACTTTTATTTATTTCCTTTTACTTTAACTAGTTCTTGAAATCCTAAGCTATGATTATAATCATTAATAATCTACTCTGTGCACCAGCGGGAGTGCTTGAGAAAATGCTGTTTTGGGAGTTAGGGGAAGAAAAGATCCAAAAGGATCCAACTTGTAATGGCGATATCCCCTCAGGCCTTAAGGTGCAAACAGGATGGATGGCTACAACTTGAGGCTGACTATTTTGATCACAGACGCCGTGCTTGCATTTTGAGAATACCTGCGTTGAGGGGCTGGGCACTGCTCATGGGTGACCTGGCACCTGTCCTCTATAAGGGACAGTCCCCAAAGCAACAGGATCCGTCAGTTGGCCTGCACTGTTGGCATCCAGTCTTCCTGCACCTGCTGTGAGGACGTTGTCCCCACTCTGACTCCATAATGCTGGCCTGTGTCCTTTGGGACCCCTGGCAGCCGATCACCACGGTCTCCCTACTGACTGACCGTACGTGGTTTCTACTTTTTCACTCTTACACACAGAGCTGCGGTGGACACTCTGGGGGTACACGTCTCTCTACGCACACATGCAAGGTTTTCTCTGGGTTGGCCACCTGGACAGACACTGCTACACATCATCGACTTTATCTGGTCCCACCAAATTGTTCCCCAAAGGGATTGCATCAGTTTATATTCTCATGAGCAATGCAAGAACGGGTCCCCATTTCCTCTTCTCATCAACGCATGGCCTTATGGGCTTTTTAACCTGATACCCTTAGCTCTCATTTTAGTCTTCTGTTGAACTGATGTTTTGCACAAAATAATTCAACTGAGAAACTGGTTTGGGAGGGAAGCAGTCATCTATTTCCATTGGGCAATGACTTACGATTGGGTCCTGACCCAACAGTCAATCAGATAGAGAAAGAAGCTGTGGTAGCGTGACATTGGGGGCTGTTCCAGATTCACTGTTTAGATGTTCAGGTTGGCTTCCGAAGTCCACTCCATCAGGACACAGAGAGGGAGGTTTTCAGGGAGATCCCAGCGTTCTGCCAGCTCTCTGCCTTCCCCAGCCCGAGCACCAGAGAAACAGAGCTGAGCCCCAAACAGGCGAAGAGCAGAGAGGGTCTGGGCCTCGGGGGACCGGCCCACGAAACCTGGGCTTTGGGCGCTGTCTCATCTCCCAGTCTACCTACCCAAGTGCATTTCCTTGAATATCATTTTGGGGACAGAATCTCCTTGGTCCTTACTTGTGATTACTGCGTGGGGGCCTGATGGGCTTTCCTGTGTCTCTTGGTGCTGCAGAAAATCATGTGGGCCACATCCATCGCCCATATCCAACGTCCCCACCTAGAACCTTGTGTCTGGAGCCTTTGAGAAACTTCCTTCTGCCCCCACCTCTCCTTTGTAGCTTTTCTTGGCCTCTCCCCTCCCTAATGCAGGCCCTTGACCTCCTGCCCAGGCCCTTGTTCTATAGTTTCCACTTCTCAGCCGTCTGCCCTTTCCATATCTCCCTCCTTCTCCCATCCGCCAATCTAGACTCTCCACCTACTGGTTCTAGTCCTCGCCTGAACTCCAATGCTGTGTGATTGTTGCTGTGTTGCTTTACCTCTCTGGATCCCATGAGTGCCTCTATACAATGAAGGAATTGGATTGGATCAGGGCTCCATATCCTAATGCAGGGTTCAGAAACAAACACACACAGATAGCGCTGCTGCATTTGCTTGTATGTCAAATACTACCTAACCATATTCTCCACCTCCCTTTGGAAACATAGTTGGCTTTTATTTTTTGCTGAAACACACTGCCCTCTCTATCTAGTTTTCCTGTGAAAGATAGAGACAGAGGAATGAGAAGTAGGTCACGTTTCTCTTTGTTATCAGAACAATAGCGCAGGTTCAATGATACACAGCCAAGGACACCAGCATCTGTGCCGGGAGGCAATAGAGAGCGGTGGGGACTGTGCTAAACCGGAAGGCAGGGCATGCGCTCACAAAGGGAAGGTGATTCCTGTTGTGCAGCCAGGGTTGACACACCCCGGCTCCTTCAACCCCAACAGAACTTGGGCTTTCAGACCTTTAGTACAAAACCTCCTATGGTTTTATTTGATTGTTGAAATATTCATATCTAATTCAAATCGGAACATTTAAAAAACTTCACTACAGCAGTGAGCACAGTGCACCAGCCCTAACAAAAGCGGCGTATGGGCCAACGTTGGCTTACGGGACACATGAGAGTCACTGCACATTCCCGGTAAATAATTCAGCACCTCTTAATCACGTCTTCACTCCATGGATTTGCAGCACTTACGCATTCGATTTATTCTAACCCAGCAATCGTTCCGTTTATTGCCTTGCAGTTTCTCCAGTGGTTTCGTCTCCGGCTTGGATCTCATTATCTGGATGGGGAGCTCCTCAAGGGGCCAGCCACACACAGGGCCAGGGCTCTTGGGGGAGGATTGCCAGATGGGCAGGTCATGGTCCCTGCCCACGAAGGGAAGAGATGGAGAAGTCCCCCACTGACCTTGGGCAGAGTCCCTGCGAACATATGGCATGGAACACAGAGCTTGTTGCTCCCTCAGGGTCTCTGAGCTACCCAGCGTCATTTCCACCCCCTGTGCACCTCCCAAGACTCAGTGTCATTGTCCCTTGCCCAGACCACTGCAGAAGTCCTCTAACTTGACCCCCTCCCCCAGAGCTTCTCGGGTCCCCTGCAGCAGCCAGAGTGAGCTGACGATGTTATGATTGCCAACTCGAAGGCTTTTAAGGACTTCTCAGTACTTTTAGGGTAAACCCCGATCCTTCTTGGACCCTAAGAAGACCCAGATGGTTTGATCCCCCATCCCCCTTGGCTTTCTCCATCCCTTGTCTTCCACTTTCTCTTCCTCCCCATCATGGTGCCTCTGCATGTATTATCCCCTCTATTTGACCCTGCCCTTAAAATCCTTCTCGTCCTTCGGACCCGGACATGAGCCTTGGTTTGTGCACCAGCCTTTCCTGAGTCCTGGGCCAGGCTAGGCTTCCAGGGTTCTGTGGGCTCTAAGCAGAGGTGTGGACCTTTATCTTTACCATTGTGTTTCTAGAAAACGTCCCCAAGCCTGGCACCAAGTAGGTACTGTGTGAATGAAGGCAGGCAGGGCATGGTTTCAGACATCACAGACTAGGTGTCTTCAGTTTGTTGAAAATGGAAAACTATGGAGGGATTTCAGCTTTCACTCCAAAATAAACATATCAATAATCCCATTTTCCCACAATATTTTTGAATCTCTGCATATAGTTTCTTCCTTAGAGTTTAAGAGCAGGCAGGTTAAGTGTGTGTATGCCCAGAACCGTATCCCGTATCTGGTGAGTTTTTGATCGAGCATCCTGGTACTAAGTACCCCAGAACTGTGGAAAGGTGGGCTGCATTTCAGTTTTGTGGGTGCAGCATTTGGAAGGCATCCTACTGCCTGAGCCCAGGCTACCCCGAGCACGGTCCCACAGCACTGACGTTCCCGGGGAGCTTGTTAGAGTGTGAGCTTCCTGTGGACAGGCACCTTTGTGTTCTGTTCACTCTTGTATCCTCAGTGCCTGAAATGACGCCTGGTGCACGGAAGATGTTGAGCTTGTATCTGCATGAGGGTGTGATGGAAGGCGAGAAAGCCGGTGTGCAGATGAAGGGGGAAGGGGTGAGCATTGAGTATGCTTTCACAGGTGTGTCCAGCAATGAACTGTTTCCCTAAGGGCACAGGGCCCCCGAAGTGGGGCTGAGCGCACCGCCGCCACTCCCACAGAAGAGAACAGGCGCAGGCGCTCACCTGGCACGAGAGGCAGAGTTTTACCTTTGAAGAACCCAGGGAGACACCTGGACTTCTTCCTTTGTCCTTGTCCTCACCTGGCTGGGGGCATGGATGAGCCCCCCCATCTGGGGATGCTACACAAACCGGTCTGTTAACAGTGGTCCTGTCCCTGCCAACCTCAGCACTGATGACGTCACTTGATCACCACCCGGTGCCATTATTGATTGCCACTAGCATACTTCCAGTCCCTCGGTCCTTGCCAAGCCCCAGGCCCACATCCGGTATTGCCAAGTGCCTGGGATCAATTCCCGCCTCTGCTTCCACTCCAGCTCCCTGCTAATGAGCCTGGGAGGCAGCCGATGATCCCGAGTTTACATCCCTGCCGCCCATGTGGGAGAGCGGATGGACTTCCTGGTTCCTGGTTTGGCTTAGTGTAGGCAGCCTTGGTTGTTGAAAGCATTTGATAATGGATTAGTGATGAGGGTCTCTCTCTCTCTCTCTCTGCCTTTCAAAAAATAAATATGTCTTTAAAAAGAAATAACTGCTGAATGCGAGTTACGGAATGCAGTATATTGTTTGGTAAACTATCACCATGATGAAACGATACTAGGTAACATTTAGTAGCATTAACTTATTCATAGGCACTGTTCCAAGAAATCTATCGAAAGTGACTCATTTTACCATCATACCAGCCCGGTGGAGAGCTGCCATCACCCTTGCGTCCTATAGATGACCGACCACCTGAGGCTCTGAGACATCAAGCAAGGTCATCCAAGGTCACAGAGAGAGTAAATGGCAGAGCTGGGATTCAAACTCCTGTACTCAGGCTCCCAGCGCGATTGATCACCAGCTCCTACTACGTGGCCTCTTCAGTCTGCAGCTTATTAAATGCATCCATTCTGAACACCTGTAAGCACCTGCTCTAACCGAAGCCCTGCGTGCAGGGATCCAAAGACAAAAACAGCAGCACCACGACCTCGTGCAGTAGTTCAGGGAGTGCTGTCCCGGAGGCCAGGGGACCCGCGTGCCTTCTTCAATGACCCGCAGCTGGAAACAGGAGTCTGGACCAGGACCTGCACGCCCTGCTCACAGGCCCAGGGCTACTTCCACCCTATTGACTTGCTTAAAACACCCCGGCCAGGTCAGACACACAGACGTGGGACAGGGATGTCACGGGCGAGTGGAACCTACGCGGCTTCGTGGGTACTTAGAGCCCGCAGCTTTCTCATGAGTTAAACGCCCCCGTGCGACGTTGCCACCTCGTCCCTGAGCGCTCCCGGAGCGAGGCGGCCGTGTGCTGGCCTGGTCCGTGTGTCTTCCTCACTGGCCCACGGAGTCCCCAGGGAGCTGGGGCGTGTGGGGGGCGTGTTCCTGGCAGAACCAGCGGCTCTCCCGGAGCTGAGGGCAGGCCCCGGCTCGTCCTCCGAGGGTCTCAGCGGAAGAGCGAGGTGGAGGAGCGCTGGGCTGTCCCTCTCTCCTTCTCCGCTCGAGCGGAGGCATCGGTTTTCCGCCGTCCTGTGTCTGCAGCGTTCAGGCCCCGGGCTGCTCCGGGCGGATCTCCAGCCGTGTCGTTTGGGCTGGAGCTGGAATGACATCACCTGCCCTCCTGGGTCTCCGGCGTGCAGACCGCAAGTCATGGGACTTCTCAGCCGGCATCCTCATGTGAGCCAGTTCCCATGGTGAATCTGCTTCTGCACGTCTACGGAGAAAACCCGTCCTGTTTCCCCAACACAGGGAGTGTGTTGTTTAGAAGACTGAAGAAAGCAGCTGGCGGGGTTCACAGCTGAATCAGGCCTGCTTTCCATTCGGGAGAAAGGACTACCCCACACCTGATCCCATGCAGCGCAAGATCTTGTTTCCCAGTTTATGCAAAAAAGAGAAAAACAAAACAAACCAACCTCTGGGTCTACGTTTGGCCCTCTTATAGATTTCCTTGCCCGCTGCAAAGATGGCCCTTTTGTAATGAACTCTCATTAAAATGCCCGGGTAGCGACATCGATAAGTTTATCCTTCGGAGAAGGAGACCGTGCTGGGGCTATAATGACACGCTCCTTCGGTGTTCTTAAGGCATTGATTAACCCTCACCTGCCACAAATCATTAGCAAATGGATTGCTATTTTCTGATAGTTTCGGAAGGAGGGTAAGTTTTAGTACATAATCATTGGCTGCCTTCCCAGGGGGAAAACCAGATCGGAGTGGCTCTGTAACGCCACATGGGTTTGTTTTTTCGCGGGTGTATTTAGGAAGGAATGGAAATTGCATTCCAAGCAGCTAATTATAGGATAAGCGTGCCTGCTTAACCAGGCAGTGAGCATGTTAGCTCTCCACAGAGCTATCACATTATATATATATTTTCTGTTCTCTGGATAATTAACAGGATCAAAATATTACTGTCAGATTCGAGGGGAAAATTAACACATTATCTTAATTGTCTTTTCTGCTCAGGTACGAGACATTACCATTTCAAAAAGGACTTGTCTAATACACTGGAATTTTAAACTGCAGCTCCTGAAGATGCCCTTAATCCCTTTCCAAACTTTGATCTACTATTGTGATATTTTGGGACCCTGACTTCTCCATTTCTCTTTGGAACAACTTGAAAATGGGTGCAGAGGGTGCCTTACGGTAGCACCGCCTTGTGTTGTCCTGTAAGAGCTGACTGCTCCATTGTCTGAAATTTTGCAAAATGGTCTGGACAAAGCTGTTATTACAAAGTGAACCTTACCCACCTACAGTTCAACAAGTGAGACTAAGAAAAAGGTGCTAAATTCTCGAAACTCACCACTTCCTGCTGATTTTACTGTCTTCTGTGCTGTTGTGGTTATATAGCTATTTTATATACGTGGTGGAAATTCTACGTGCTCAGGAGCTAACACTTGCTCCCTCCCCAGCCTGCTAATAGTGACAGCCATGGTGGCGGTATTTGCACCACGGACATTGGCAAACACTACAAATCGAGCATTCAGGGACAGCCCAGACCAGGGGTTGGCAAGCTGTCGCCTCGCCTCCAGCCTGGGCTCCTGTTTTAGTAAATACAGTTTGCTGGAACTGTGTTTTGCATATTGCCTGTGCCCGCTTCAGCTCTATCAGCAGACTGGAGCAGTTCCTCCCGAGACTCTGTGCTCCGTGGCCAGGCTCTCCGGCTGCTCACTGCAAAGCTGCTGCCCGCCGTCTAGATCAGCGCGGTGCGCCGGCTGCAGCACACCTACCGCGGCGGCCATTGGAGGGTGAACCAACGGCAAAAAGGAAGACCTTTCTCTCTGTCTCTCTCTCACTGTCCACTCTGCATGTCAAGAAAAAAAAAAAAAAAAAAAAAAGAAGGTGATGGAGAAGACACTGAAAAGGCTCACGGAGGTTTCCAGGATTTCCCATGGGCAGCCTTTCTGTTTGCTATCGCCTGCTTTATATTGTCCTTGGGCCAGCATCTTTGGCATCGCCTGGGAGCATGCTGGAAACGAGTACAGAGTCACCGGTTCCTTCCCGGGCCTCCTCAGCTGGAATCCACATCCGATTAGAAGCTCAGGTGATTCCTATGGTGGGGCAAGTGCTGTTCTGGCAACACTTTTCACGCAACAGGAAATCAAGGCCCAGAAAGCTCAGCGGCCTGTCTGACGTCACCCAGGTGAAGTGCTAATCCAGCGCCAGCCAGAACCGAGTTCTGAGCACGGCCCCTGGATCCTGCTACCTTCCCAACACACCTGGCAACACACGCCCCGGAACAAAATCACGGAGGTGGGGCTCTCAGGGACCTCCCGGGCTGAGGTAGCGTGGAAGGCCACAGTTATTTTTTATTTATTTGAAAGTCAGGAAGAGAGAGAGAGAAATCTCTTCCATTGACTGGTTCACTCCCCAAATGGCTGCAAGAGCCCAGGCTGGGCCAGGTCAAAGCCAGGAGCCAGCGATGTTGTCTGGGTCTCCCACGTGGGTGGCAGAGGCTCAAGCACTTGGACCATCTTCCCCTGCATTTCCCAAGCCGGTAACAAGGAGCTGGGAAGAAGTTGGGCAGCTGAGACACAAAGGGGTGCCCATGCCCACATGGGATGCTGGGGTTGCAGGTGGCAGCTTTACCTGTTCTGCCACCACACCAGCCCCAGGAGAAATGTTCTAAAGTAAGACCTGAAAATTAAAAAAAAAATCCCAGTGTCTCTAAAAAGATCATCTCTTTCACTCCCCACTGCAAGAAATACGGAGTTCGACTCCCAAGCCCTTACTGACACACACCTGGCGGGCGTTCCATCAGTCCCAGGCATCGGTCGGTCTTGTCTTGTTTATGTTGGGCTAATGCAGAACTCTGTGGATCTTTGTCATCAACCTCATCACCACAGTGACAGTGGTAATCAAGAGATACTTCCACAAGCCAGCCATGGTCTTCACCCTTCTCGGAGCTGGTGTGGTACAGCACCACTGTGAAGCCTCTCCCGTATTTCCTTCCATGTCGACATCAGAAATGACACACGTGGTTAACAGATTTTCCACAAGCTTTTCTCCTTGGCTGACATGTCCCCCTCCATCAGAGCGAAGGCTGTGATCGCACAGAGTGCTGAGTGACTGCTCGGAGGGCGTGAGCCGCCACGCGAGCACAGCATGACAGTTTATACAAATATCCTGCCACTTTTTCCTTATCCTTCCCCTCCCTTAAATTCCCATTTTTATTTTTTTCTTTGAGCTTAAAATTAATATTTTCTTTGTGGACATGTGCTATCCCGGCATGCCTTGGAGCTCACTCAACCAGCTTGTTAGCATTTCCTTCTTAATTGGATCTCTTTCTCCCGTACCCATGTGGAATTCTCCTGCCACGGGTTTCCAACGGCCCTAACGTCAAAAAAGCAAGAGAAAAAGACTTTCTCCCCAAATTACACAGTGCAACGGATCGCTTGGGTTAGTAGGATAACCACCAGCATTCAGACTTGGACCGATGTTATTCGCGGGGCCAGGTCTACGAAGTTCCAATTTTCTGGGTAATTTGGGCAAACAGCCCCCCTGTCCTTTGTCCCAGTCAGTTTGCTGGTTATGGCTGTTTGGTTCAGACCCAGAGGGGTTCTGGCTGCTTCCGAAGTCCAGGGAAATAAATGCTGTTGTTTCCTTTGGAACAACATTAAAGTTGGAAAGATTTTTATTATGTGCAATTTTCCCACTGATAACATTTTACTTCCTGGACATCCTGGAAGGAAGATTTTACTATATGGACAGAAGCGAGATCATTTTTATAGTTTGTGGCCTCAGAATTCTGTGTCATAATTGTGTCGAACATATTTCTTAAAAGTACTACAGCAAGTGGAGGGGACTGGTGAAGTGCCTCCTAGTTCTTTGAGGATAATTCGAAGTGGCAGTGGCTGACCCCAAGCTCCATCAACACCCGCCCAGGATCCTGTGGGATTCTGAGTGGCCCTGGGGATGCAGCTGACTGTGGCATCACTCCCTTTACCAGCGCTGTACTTCCACTCGGGGCTAGATCTTCTCTCGCCTTTGCTGTTGTTCCAATGCCCACATCTTCCCAACGTTAACCTGGGCGTTTGTCTCTTGATGGTCCTCCAGTTCTGGGTTCCCAGGGGACCTAGTTACTAAAAGATAGACTTGTGAGTTTGTGAGTTCTTGTGTTGCCCATGCTGACCCACTCCTGCTGAGAGTCCGAGAGGGCTGTGGGCCTCCTCTGATGCCCAGGGCATGGCATACCCAAGGAACAGCCCTGGACTATGGAAATTCTCCCAACCCCACCCCAGTCCCAGGATCTGGCAAATATCTCATGGCTCACCTGTGTTTAGAAGCTGTAGAAAGAGGTCAAATTAGAAACTCCACCTTCAAAACTTGGTTTGAGGGCCGTGCTGTTTGATTTTGGGGGAGTGGCTTCATTTCTCCACATCAGCTTCCCCATCTCAAAGTGGAAGGCATTGGCTTAGGTCTGGTTAACTCCAAAGGATGAATCCTTTTAAAGGGGGGATTATCATACACCCCAAATTCGACACTGGCTTTCCCCACCTCTGAAAAGATTCAGATGGTTACACCTTAGTAAGATCTAGCACACTAACGACCAGTCAAAAAAACTGGGCCCTACTCCTCGCCCATGGCATATGGGAAGTGGCTGGTTCTTTCCTCTCTGGGAGAATGTTTTTGTCTGCTTCTGTGAATATATAAACACTTCTAAAGAGAAAATTCCAACTCTGGTTTGCCCCTTTGTGGGCCAATCTTTTGAACTGCAAATATATGAGCAGGCTCTTTATGCATTCAACTGACTCTGCGCATGTTTGTTTGACTGGGAAAATAGAAGGTAAGGGACTGTTTACAGATATCTCTGAGAATAATGTAAGTACACACGGGGGCCGGGAATAATAGGTTAACATCACAGAGAACGTAGGCCGGCTGTGAACTTCCCCGCAGTTCGCGTGATTCACTTATGAAGTCGTCTCCCATAGGAAGGGCTTTGATCATCTGCACTTGAGACATTTTCAACTTCATTGGATTTTTGAAAAATCTCTTAGAGTGATCTTTGCAAAACCAAGAGAAGAGGTGGTTAACTAAGAGCTCTTTTTCTGCATTAATTTCCTTCTCTTTTCCCCCTCCTCTTGCTAATTTTGTTGAATAATCATTTCAATGAAGTGTAACAAAGAATCCATTCAGGATTTTAGAGTGCTAATGGTGTGTAAGTGTGTGCATGCGTGTGTGTGTGTGCGTGTGTGTGTCTTGTAGGGTGTTAGATAAGCATAATCCAATAGTGCTGGCTCCTGTGTGAGGTGAAAATGTTTGTCTTAGTCCTACTGACTCCTAAGTGCATGTGACTTGCTTATCGCCAATGCCGACTTTCTTGAATACTCTATTTTCATTATTCTGCCTCCATGTCTGTTTTAAAATAGACACAGAAAAAATAATCACCAAAAATCTGTGCAGTTTAAATAGTCGTCATAAGATAAACACCCTAACAATCACTACTCAGATCAATATAAGGGGTCTTCAAAAATGTTATGGAAATCGCATATTATGAAAACATTGGTGGGGCTGATGCTGTGGCATAGTGGGTAAATCCACCGCCTGCAGTGCAGGCATCCCATATATACCCGCTATGCCACAGCACTGGCCCCTGTTTTAGTTTTTTAATTAATGTTTTGATTCTATCATTTCCCCCCATATAGTAGAGACAATGCTTTCCCAGTGGCACGGTTTTTATGAAAGGTGGGATGGGTGGGCATTTGGCATCATACTTGGGATGTCCTCAACCCGTATCAGAGTGCCTGGGTTATCCATTTCCAAATCCAGCACTGCTAATGTGTGCCCTGCCAGGCAGCAGGCGATGGATGGCTCAAGTATTTGAATCTCTGCCACCCGCGTGGGAGACCCAGATGGAGTTCCAGGCTCCTGGCTTCAACCTGGCCCATTCCCAATTATAGGAGGCATTTGGGAAGTGAACCAACAGATGGAAGATCTGTGTGTGTGTGTGTGTCTTTCTGTTGTCTCTTTGCCTTTGAAATAAGTAAAGAAATTTTTAAAAATGTAAAGTGGGGTAAAGCTTCGTCTTTCTCCTACATTTACTGGTATTCAGGGTGATGAATCAGCCCTCTATCATCCCAAAGCTGATCACAATCAATGTTCTTTCAAAATATCGTTAAGTATTGTCTCTGGAAAAAATAGAAAGAAATCAAACACGAGAAGAAAGCAAGCAAGGAAGAAAGAAGGAAAAGAGAGAAGGAGGGAGGGAGACAGAAAGCAAATAAATAAATAAATATATATATATATACATACACATATATGTGAGTATTATATGTACATATATGTGTTATATATGTATATATATATACATAAAGTACAGGATCTGAATATGAAAAGATATAAAACACTAATCCAATTTTAAAAATAGAGAACTATTTCACATTAATGGAGTTTCAATTGTTTTGTATCAATATTGATTTATTAACTGTAATAAATGACATCATAGGAAACATACCGGTGGCGGCTGGCCGGGGTCCGTTGTGTTGGGAGGGCCCGATCCCCAGGGTGGAGTGTTGGAAAGCGCTGTGGAACTCAAGGCCTGGAGCCTGCAGGCCCTTAGCAATGAGGGACTCCTCCATTGTTCTGGGGAAGGGGTGTTATAAAGGCCCGAGATCGACCCCTCCCAGCCTCTCTGTTCGTGGTTCAAGACGTGCCCACTTGTCCCAGCCCACTCTCCACCACTGCCACCTGGCATCTACCATGGGGTCTCCACCAGGACTGAGTCACACAGACACATGGCCTTGAGCCCCCAGAACTGTGAGCTAAATAGACTTCTCTCTTAGGTGGTTGTCAGGAAGCATTGTGATGGTAGCGTAGGACTGACCAATGCAGGACCACACTGGTGTGAGATGGCAGTAGTGAGATGGACTGGTAGAGGAGAAAACAGGAACTCTTGGGGCCGGCACCTGGGCTCACTTGGCTAATCCTCTGCCTGCGGCACCGGCACACTGGGTTCTAGTCTCGGTTGCTCCTCTTCCAGTCCAGCTCTCTGCTGTGGCCCAGGAAGGCAGTGGAGGTTGGCCCAAGTGCTTGGGCTCCTGCACCCGCATGGGAGACCAGGAAGAAGCACCTGGCTCTTGGCTTCGGATCGGCGCAACTCTGGCTGTTGTGGCCATTTGGGGAGTGAACCAACGGAAGGAAGACCTTTCTCTCTGTCTCTCTCATTGTCTGTAACTCTACCTGTCAAATAAAAAAAATTAAAAAAAAAAAAAAAACAGGAATTCTAGCTTTTCTAGAAACTAAAACTATTCTAAAATGAGATATAGATTTACCAAATGTCCTTATGAACTCAGAAATTAAATGTAATTGATGGGATCATTTCATTACAACTCCTGTCTTTCTTGAGCTTACACCGTCCCATGTCCAAAGTCCTTTTTTTTTTTTTTTAAGATTTACTTTATTTATTCGAAAGAGAGAGTTTCAGAGAGAGGTAGAGAGATCTTCCATCTGTTGATTCACTCCCTAAATGGCTGGAACAGCCAGGGCTGGGCCAGGCTGTAGCAATGAGGAGTTTCATCCAGGTCTCTCATAGGGGTGCAGGGGCCCAACACTTGGGCCATCCTCAGCTACTTCCCTAGGCGCATTAGCAGGGAGCTGGATCGGAAGTGAAGCAGCTGAGACTCAAACTGGAGCCCATGTGGGATGCCGGCGCTGCAGGCAGCGGCTTTACCCCCTCCATCACAATGCCAGACCTGGAAAGTGTTCTTGAAGTATAAAGTTAGTATTTGTTTGTTCCTTGCTTTGGTTTTCATTCTTATAGGTATTTTTATCATTTGTAGGTTGGATATTCATGCCTCTTTATTTTAAAACCTTTAGCTCTTTCTTCATTCCTCTTTTTTTTTTTGAGTTATGTATCTTAAGATACAATCTGGCATATTTATTCATACTTGCATTTCTTCTGGTTTAATTTTCCACTCTGTTGTCTCATTTTCAAGTTTCTTTAATCTTGATTTATATTGTCCTTTTACATCCTTTGTTGTCTTTTTAAGTGGAGGTTTATGGTTTTGACTCCTTTTGTGAGTATAGTTTTTTTTTTTTTTTGGCAAGTTTCATTGCCTGTTAGAAGGCTGTTCTGCTCCCTTCCTCTTTTGTTCTGATAATAATTTGGCTTGGGATTTATCCTAGTATTTATCTGTTGCTCATTTTTAAAAAATGATTATTTATTTGAAAGGAAGTGTTACAGGGGGAGAGAGAGCTAGAAAGAGAGCTAGAAAGAGAGAGAGAGAGAGAGAGGCTGAAGCCAGGAGCCAGGAGCTCCATCTGGGTCTCCCACGTGGGTGGCAGGGGCCTACGTTGCTCATTTTTATATAAGAATTAGTTTTTCCTGAACACTTTTAGATTTATTTTTTCTTTAAAAGCCAGAGTGACAGAGGACATTGCTTCCTCTTCACTCGCTGACGGAAGCACTTGCTGGTACTTAATCTTTGTTTAACAGGAAAGCATTAGTGAGAATGCCGGGGCTTCACTGTTTCTCCTCTTCATTTCTGCAATAGACGTAGCTCTTCGGCGTAATGATGTGCTGACAGCAGGTGCTCAGTACCTAAGACATGGTGTCTCTCATCAAGGCCCTTACCACTATAGACAGCAAAACTAACCACCATGCTATAGCTGGAGGTCATAAAAAGAAACCCATCAACTCGAAACAAGACCAGATCTTGCTCCGCAAGGCTGGCTGCCAATGGCAGCCAAGGGTGACCTGCTGGAATCATCTATTCTGATCATTAGAATCGCTTGTCCTGGTGCCACTCAGTTGATCCCATGACCACCATCACACTGGCAACACAGGCCTGCATCTCCCTGTAGCCTGTACTGTATGTGAACACCAGCAGGTGGGATCGAGCAGCTATGTTTACATGGAGCAGTACCAGATGTGTAACCAAAGGGAACGAAACCAGGGTCAAGTCCAAGGAGACAGTGAGGTCGTCCTTTGCCGCTCCAGCACCTGCTGCCTGGGCTCCCTGTGAGGAGTGGCTCTCAAACTTCAACTCACTCTGGGGCCAAGAGTGCCTGAACTCATCAGCGTTACAGCTTTCTGGTTTTATAACAAACACGGCTGACTCTAAATATCTTAACACACTGTAAGCTCCTTAACAAAAATATAATTAAAATAAATTTCTCCTGATTTGGGGGGTTTAAAGAGACTTTGAAGGTTTACCTGCAAAGGAAGTTCAAATCCTTTTAACAGGTGAAGAAATGCAAGCTCAAGTACGTTGAAGGATTTGCCCAAGGTTACATGGGAGTAAGGCGCTGAGCCAAGGTCAGGTCCAAGAGTCTAGATGTTCCAGGCCTGTGGTTTTTCCATTTGCAGCATGCAGAATTCAGTCCTTTAAGACACATTAAGAAAAGGCCGCTGACCATTCATTTCGCCAGGAGCACAAACCCATTTGAATGTAATAGCCTCTGATGCTCCTCAGAGAGCCTTTCTGAAAGTGGGTCCTTAGGCCCTCGAGATTCTCGCGAGTCTATATGAATCTGATTTTTCTTTCCGAAGGGAATTGACTGATGCCGGCTATAAAAGTCAAGCAGACTGATGTTGAGGTGGGCCGTCTCAACACGCAGTGGACGGCGGACCATCCAGAGCGGGTTATATTTTTATGTACCCTGTGCATAATAGCATTTTTCTTTATTTCATTCTCGTGTGACAGTAGGCATTTTCTCTTCCTGAAAATGTTTTGTTTTCTTTTTTTATAGAAAACTTTTATTTAATAAATATAAATTTTGAAAGTACAACTTTTGGATTATAGCGGTTTTCCCCTCCATAACCTCCCTCCCACCAACAAACCATCCCATCTCCTACTCCCCCTCCCATCCCATTCTTCATTAAGATTCATTTTTAGTTATCTTTATATACAGAAGATCAGCTCTATACTAAGATTCCAAAATGCTTTGTTTTCATTCTTTTGGCACAACTAATTAGAATGAGGAGAAACAATAAATTCCTTTAATTCATCCATTTCCACTTCCCCTGCCTCAAAAATTGCTATTTTCTCCAACTACATTAATGCTGTCTGAGACCCCAGTATTATCACTGGCGAGAGAATGAAGTGTGGCAAGATCATCAAAACTCCCCGAGGACGGGAAATCATGGAGCTCTTTTGTTTTCACCAAAAAAGCTTTTGAAATCAAGTTCCTATGCACTTGAGAACTTTTGCTTGAGCCTAGTATTTGGTCTCTCTCTATTCCAAAGCAATGGAGGTTTCCTTACGGAGTAGCCAGGGAGCCAGGGTATTACATTCTGACCTGGGACCTTTGGGGTAATGAGCTGCCTTAACTGATCTCAAATATCACAGAGGAATCAGTACCAAGTCTGTTAGCACCTTTGCATGTGGCCGGCATTCCGGTCTAAGGTCAAGGTGAGCAGGCTGCATTACCTTTAGCTTACAGATGGCACTACTGAGGCTCAGGGACATCATACTTATCCAGGCTTACTCAGCCGTTGCAAGACAGGGCTCAACTTTGAGTCCTACCTTTTCTGTAGGAAGTGCCCTCTATAATATACACCCCGCAAAAAAAGGTTAGCTGTGCTCCACAGGAAACAAGCAAGATCATTTTAGAAACTCCCAAGGCAAGGTGCAGAGTAGCTGGCTCCATGGTGACGAAGACATTTTCTCTTGTATGTTGCATTGATGTCACTGCTCACGGGAAGCTGGAAGTCCTGGCCGATGCAGTGCCTGTCACACCTGTCTAACACTTGTTAATCTCCCTTTTTGTTAAAGAGACAGCAGCAGCCTCAAGCACAGAGCTTTGGGCAAGCAATTACATTCAACTAGAATTTAACAGTATTGTTTTTATGCTTGTATTTTATGGTGAATTTCTTTTTATTTCAAGTGGTATAATTTTCTATTTATGGGAGAGATATGAAAGTTTCATTTTCAAATACATCTTTCTAGATTTTTTTTTTAAAATGAGTCAATGTCACCGGCGCCAAGGCTCACTAGGCTAATCCTCTGCCTGTGGCACCGGCACACCGGGTTCTAGTCCTGGTCAGGGCGCCGGATTCTGTCCCGGTTGCTCCTCTTCCAGGCCAGCTCTCTGCTGTGGCCCAGGAGTGTGGTGGAGGATGGCCCAAGTGCTTGGGCCCTGCACCCGCATGGGAGACCAGGAGAAGCACCTGGCTCCTGCCTTTGGATTGGGGCAGCGCACCGGCCATAGCAGCCTCTTGGGGGGTGAACCAACGGAAAGGAAGACCTTTCTCTCTGTCTCTCTCACTGTCTAACTCTGCCTGTCAAAAAAAAAAATGAGTCAATGTCCTTTTTATTTAATTTTTAAAAAGAAAACCTTTTGATGAACAACAATCATCGCTATTTGTGGAGTGCAGTGTGACTTTTAATACATGTATACAATGTCATTACTTTATGATTGGAGACTTGGAGTTCCTCAAGTGCGTACATTTCAACAAAAATGTTACATAAGTAACAGTAGGGGACATAGGCTGATAGAGAAACTCAGTAACTCCAAGCACCAGTAACTACAAAGGTACTTTAAACGTTCATGGAGATAAGTTTATTTTAGTGCAAAATTATTTTGAAAACCACACATTTGAGAAAGTCTTCAAAAATTCATGGAAATGTGTATTATGAAATAATTATGCCTGGAACATGCTAAGAGCTGAAAGTGAGGCACGGGCAGAGGGTGGTAAAGTCTCTGTGCTCATGGGGTCACTTTTGGAAGTGGGGATTAGGAGGACTTCTGGTAGGAGGAGGCAGGCTTCAAGGAGGAGCTAGCCCTTGATTAAGTGAGAACCGGGATGGGAGAAGCAGAGAGGTATTCCCACCAGTGGAGGAGCACAACCTGATTTGGGGGCAGCCAGCTGGTGTCCAGGTTGGTTTTCCCTTTCAGTGTCTTGTAATTTTTGGTCATGAAGACTTCATCTTCAGGGGAGGGGCTTTATGTGTAGAATCTTGTGTGGCTGCTTTGGGCTTTTCCCTCGCCTTCTACTATGTTTGTATTTTCCAGGTGTCCCTGGGGGGTATTTTTAATTTGAAACCACTCAGCCTGTGGTTCCAAGCTGAACCCCAACCAGAGTCAAAGCAGTCTTGCAGTTATGAATTCTCCTGGGAGAGATTTACGTGTTTTTCTACCAGAGTCCGGTCTAGACAGTACTTTGTACACTGGAGAGAAGATTTCCCTGTCCATTCGGCACTGGGGATGTAGCTGTTTGAGGGTCCTGGCTTTGGTTAAGTGTACGCATAAAGACTTAACTCCTATTCCTGTAAGATTGTTAAAACCCAAGCTCTCTGTTGCCCAATTTGGCAACACGGATCCCCTCCTGGGACAGCGGCAGCATCAATATAACCCTCAAGACTTCAAATGTTTCTTTGTTTTAAGCCTTTGGGGATTTCCTATTTTTTTAAATTTTTTTTTGCAGACAGCTTTACATGCAAAAGGATGTTCATGATACGTCATCTAGTGCTCCTAGAGGCTTTGCAACTAGAGCTTCTTCAGGTTAGACAAAATATTCCCAGAAATGAAGGCCTGCAAAGGAAATTGCAAGCCCCCCTTTCGTAGCCATACTGACCCTGCAGGGATGTGGCCGAGGTTTCTCAGAGAACAGTCATGGTGAGGAGCGTTCTCAAGAATGAAGAAGAAAGAATAGAAAACCCTGTATCTTCCTTCCAGAAGGAGATGTAGGTCAGGGTGGTCCAGGCAGCTGCGCCCTGTGAGGGAACAATGACACCAGTGGCAGGACATCCTCTTATGTGATGCATGGCTTCTTTTTCTTGAATTATGGAAGAATAATGCAATAGAGAGAAGGATATTTCATTTTAATCTTTTACATCTGTTCAGAAGGTACGAAAGGATAAAATAAGATAAAGTAGTACTCTCCTGAGAAGTGCATATTTTCAAAGGCTTTTGGCATTAATGCGCTTATTAATTGTCATAGATTGTCACTGTCATCAAAAGAACATTGTGTAATATATAGTGGTCTTTAGGACTCAGAGAGAGAGAGAATTTCAAGTTTCTCTCTTTACATGAGCCACTTAAAATGAAAAACAAAGACCATTAAATCCTGTTCATCTGTAGAGGATCCTAAAAATAGTTTATTGGGGCTCTTAATTCACCCTGAAAAATGCCGTAATTATTGAAAGTGTCCAAGCTGTTAACTCGAAAACAACATATGCCACATTTACATAATGATTTGCATATAATTTCCATGTAATTCCTTTAATGTCAAAATGTACAGTTACATTTCCAACCCCTCTGCCTTTACAATCCCATGGCCTTCCTGGCCCTGCTGTGTTAAACTGGAATATCTTACTTACTGGAAGCTATTTCTGAATGGGTTTCCAAGAGGTGGTGGCTGATGGTGAAGGATGTTATCTTGGTCAAAAGAGATGTGGCTAACCATGCTTATTTTTCCCAACTTGATTGGTTGTAGTGACTATCTACCTTGTGACAGAATGGACACCAGTCACTCAGTTCCACTGAAGACATTGTGTTCATTTTACAGATGCGGACGGTGAGGCTCAGAAACTTTCTGCCAGTTTGAGTCCTGGCTGCTCCACTTCCAACCCAGCTCTCTGCTATGGCCTGGGAAAGCAGTGGAAGATGGCCCAAGTCCTTGGGCCCCTGCACCCGCATGGGAGACCCGGAAGAAGCTCCTGGCTCCTGGCTTCGGATAGGTGCAGCTCCGGCTGTTGCGGCCATCTGGGGAGTGAACCAGTGAAGGAAGACCTCTCTCTATCTCTCTCTGTAACTCTGTCTTTCAAATAAATAAAATAAATCTTTTAAAAAAAATCCTGCCTGTTAAATGTCCACAGCAAGAGTTTTGATGAATTGAAACCATTCCCAAGCTCCAGCACCGCATTGGAGACCCTGCAGCATTTTTTATCAGAATGCCCTGTTCTCCACTCACCTCTTCTCCCCTTTCTCTCCCTGTCTCCCTGCCTCCTGCTTTGGCCTCTTGCTCCCCCTCCCTGTTCTCAGCCCCTTTGTCCTTCCTCCAGGTCTAGATTCCTGGTTTGCCTGGTGGGCCTGCAGAATGGTCCCTCCGGAGGTCCAGAGTAAAGTTGTGAAACCCAAGGTTCTGTAAGCACTGAGCACAGCCCAGACACTGCTTAGCTCACAACACAGACAGGTGCACCAGTGGGGGATGATTCACTTTTCCTTACGCTACATGTTTTCTCAAGTAAAGGGGTAAAGAGAAGGGAGGGGGCCAGTGGTCCTCTGTCCCTCCCCACATGCCCACAGAGCCTAGACAGTCTGGCCACGAGAGGAGGCTGTGCAATGAGGCAAACCTTAAGGCTTCTTTATCTGGTAGAAAATCAGCAGAACACGCAGCTCATGAGCCCTGCAGCAGTGGGGTGGCGACCTCCACCCACTCCGGTTCCTGAGTGTCGCTGTGGATGTCTGCGATGGAGAAATCTTGCTCTCTAGGTGGGACTGTAGCTAAGCCTGGTATATTCCCTTCTAGAAACAGCCATCCTGGACAAGCCTGGGGCTGTCACCAGGCCCCGTGTATGAGAGGGGCACATGGAGAGAGGCAGGAAGAGAGACTCGTCTATAATCCAATAGCTTTCTGACTGTAGTCAGTGATAGCAGCTATGTTTACCAGGTGTTAGCAAGTTCCATGCACCGTGTTTAGAGCTTTGTCAGTATCAGCCCCTTTAACTCCTACAGCAGCACTTTGAGGGGTAGGTTCCATGAGTATGCCCACCGTGCAGATCAAGAGCTGAGTCCCGGAGAGGCTGTGTGTCTTACCCAAGGTTGCATGGAGTAAGGTCAGACTGCAGGAACTGAGTCTGTAATCAATGCAGAGATGGTTAGAGAGCTGCAGGATTCATTCCCGGCTGGGCGTGAGGGTGTGTGTGTGTGTGTGTGCACATGCATGCTTGAATGCCTGTGTGCACCCACATGAGTGTGGGGTGTGCCCGTGTAAGAATGTGTGTGTGTGTGTCCTCCTTGTATATGTACAGAACACAAGGGCACTTTAAAATGACCATAGAAAAAGGAATTAAAAGACAAGTTTATTTTTGTACAAAAGTCCTTTGCAACTGTATATACTTGTAGTTATTAAGAGTATAGACCGGGGTCTGTGCTGTGGTGTAGTAGGTAAACCTGCAGCCTGCAGTGTCAGCATCTCATATGGGTGCCAGTTCGAACCCCAGCTGCTCCACTTCTGACCCAGCTCTCTGCTATGGCCTGAGAAAGCAGTAGAAGATGGCCCAAGTCCTTGGGCCCCTGCATGCATGTGAGAGACGTGAAAGAAGTTCCTGGCTCCTGGCTTCAGATCGACACAGCTCTGACCACTGTGGTGATCTGGGGAGTGAACCAGTGGATGGAAGACCTCTCTTTCTCTCTGTCTCTTGTTCTCTCTCTGTGTAACTCTGACTTTCAAATAAATAAATAAATAAATCTTTAAAAAGTAAAAAAGATTATAGACAGGGGCCAGTGTGGTGGTGCAGTAGGTAAAACCACTGGCATCCCCTTTAAGAGCTCTGGTTAAAGTCCTGGCTGCCCTGCTTCTGATCCAGCTTCCTGCAAATGCGTCTGGGAGGGCAGTAGATGATGGCCCAAGTACCTGGGCCTCTGCCACCCATGTGGACCTGGATGGAGTTCCTGGCTCCTGGTTTCAGCCTGGTCCAGCTTTGGCTGTTGCAGCATTTTTTTTTTTTAAAGATTTGTTTATTTATTTGAAAGAGTTATAGAGAGAGAGAGAGAGAGAGAAATTCCACCCATTGGTTCACTCCCCAATTGGCTGCAATGGCTGCAGCTGCGCTGATCTATTGCCAGGAGCCAGGAGCTTCTTCTCACTCCCATGAGAATGCAGGGGCCCAAGGACTTGGACCTCTTCTACTGCTTTCCCAGGCCACAGCAGAGAGCTGGATTGGAATTGGAGCAGCTGGGACTTTATCCGGCCAGCACCCATATGGGATGCAGGCACTGCAGGCATCAGCTTTACCCACTACGCCACAGCGCCTGCCCCTGGTACAGCCTTGTAGAGAGTGAACAAGTGTTGGAAGTTCTCACTCTGCTTGTGTTCTCTCTCTTGCTGTCACACTGCCTTTCAAGTAAATAAATAAGTCTAAAGAAAGAAAGAGAGAGAGAGAGAGAGAGAAAGAGTGCAGATCAGAGGTGGCCTGGGTCCACATCCCAGCACTGCTGTCTCGTTCCGTGTGGTCTGTGTGCCTCAGTTTCCTTGTGTGTCCATTAGGGGTCCCAGCACCTATGGAAGTGGATTGGGAGCATTTCAGAGGGTGCTGTGAGCAACTCCCTAAGGAGACACACCCACACGCTGCAGATGATGTGACTGGTAGTCTGAGCTTATCATTCAGTCTCAGTAATTCCAAATGTGCGCTGGTGGCAGTAGTGCTAGAGGCATGCACTGGGTGCTGTGCCGTGAATCTGCTCCTGCTACAGTTCTCCCAGCTCCACTGCGGAGGTGAGTATGGTTCGGTCTAATGCAGAGGCCAGCGCTGGGGTCAACACTCAGCCCGGAGACAGATCCCTACCAGAGGTCAGGGTGGAGAAGCCAGCCGTGGCCTCCTGCCTCCCGTCTCACACACTCGCGTGGCTTCAGCAGTCAGCACACTCAGTCCCGGACACGCAGGTTTTTCTTTTTCCAAATTGAGAATCACGTCCATCCACCCATTCCTACAACGTTGGTCATGGGGTCGCTTTTAAATGGAGACCCCTTGCAGGTTTTTAATGGCCACTATCTCTTTGAACATTCGGAATTTGTAGGGAAAATACTTTCCAACCCTGATTCATCCCAAATTCAATATTCTGTTTCCTTTTTTTCGCTTCCCCAGCAATGAAAAGTTCGGCCACGTTATAAAACCTCAGTAACTTTATGAAACATCTGAAAGCCCGGTGGAAGTTTCCTGGGGCTCCCAGTGCTGTGTTATGTTATCTTTGGAATAACTTTGAAGCCCCACCGGTATAAGAGAAGCCGTTATTATGTCATGGAGCTGATTAGCATGCCTGTGGGAAACATTAATTCATGCTGACATCATAGCTGGCTTTGCAATCAATCAGTTTGTTCTGCTCCTTTTATCCCCTCCCCCCTTCATCCCCACTCCCACCCCCCCCGCCCCCGACAATGCTCCTAATGCAAAGGTGCTGGGCTGACTCTCCAAGGAGAATGGAACATGGAGGGGTGACCTGGGCTGGGGCTGGGCCCTCGCCACGGCAGCCGGGCAAGGCAGGAGCAGGCGAGGGCTGCTGGCCCTTTGATTTGCCTTGCAAGGTTTTGATTTAGTTGGCATTCAGACTCTTGATATATAAAACTTTGTAACTCGGTAGTCCGCCCGGCTGCCTGAATCCATTCGGTTCCGGTCATTTATGATTAGGCTGATTGCCGGTGGCTCCGGCGTTGCCATCACATTCCAAACTGTCTCTTTCTTCTGCACAAAAGTGCATCTCATTGACAAAGGAAGCTGTAAAGAGGAGACATGGCGACTCCTATTATCTCAAATTGTTAATATTTAACATGCATTAAAGAGCTATCTTGCCGTTCGCCACGTACAATTAATTTAATCGCCAAGGCACTGTTAAATATCTATCAGAAATGCGAATTTTTTTTCACGATGTATTAATCTGGTAATGATGTCTTTCCTTTTACCTTTCGATTTAGTACTTTTATTTTACGTTGCATGGAGTGTTCTCTTGGGAGCAGGGAGAACTCATAGCAAGTGTTTGTCAGAATCTAAGGGCACTCATTTGCTGGGGCGGGGGAGAGTTCAGGGCCTTGGGTTTAAGACATTGTGGGCTCATCTGCTCCCTTCATGGCCTGCTGTCCTTCCTGGCTGTCACCTGTAGACCTACAGTGCTCAGGAAATTGGGATGAGCCTTTCTCTGTGTCAGTTTTTGTCTGGGAAGGTGGAAATCCTGCAGTCCGTGATGAAACTGTGGGAGGGAGTCTTTATTTTTAGTTGCATACATAGATGGCTGAGCTTTCCGATGTGGGGACCACGAACCCTCAGGGATAAACCCTAAAGCTCCCCGTGTGCTCTCTCCTCAGGATGCGCGTCATCCTCACAATGGCTTGTTCAGGCTCTGTCTTTGCCCACCAGACTTAGGCTGCACCAAGACAAGGAGCTAATCTCCATCCTCAGCGTTGAATCCCCAGGGCTGGGCACATGGTAGGTGGGATGACTTCAGAGATGTGGGTGGCAGGAGGCCACAGGGGGATGCTGTTACCATCCCAAAGCTGACAAGGACAAAGGGAAGGCGTGAAATTGCCAGAGCCAAGGAGACCTGGAGACTTGGAGGAATGGATTGCAGCCAGAGCGAGCCACAAGCTCCCAGCACACAAAAGGCAGGGGGCGGAGATGAGGGATTATAACCTCAACCCCTCTCTCCTCCAGCTCTTCAATACCCTCGCAGCGCCTCCCATTGACCAAACTCAAGCTGGTAAGAGACTATGTACTGTGGCACATTTTCTCCCTCTGTTCTCTGTTCTCTGAGCCAACTCTGCCAATTCAAACAGCGCCTCAAGAGAGGGCCTTCCTAGTGACTCCTGTGAACGTTTTGAGGATGTCTCCTGGGTGGATGCTCCGATGTAGGGGTGCCCTGTGGTCCTAGGATTCCCATGTCATTGGTTTCACTGACTGCTGCCAGGTTCATCGCCCAGATAGCTGTAGTAATTAAACCCCCACCAGCAATTCATGGGAGTTAGGGCGACTGTCTCATTTTCTAACAGCCTCACCATTACTTAGATTATCCGGTTGTCTACTTTTTTGTACAATTTAAATACACTGCATTCACAATCTGTTTTTAATATGCATTTCCCTGCTTACTAGTTATCATTTGTTAATTATTCTTATTTTCCCTACAACTACTTATACTCTTATAATTTACCAACTGTCTATATTTTTTTTTTTTAAGATTTTATTTGAAAGTCAGAGTTACAATGAGAGAAAGAGAGAGAGAGAAGAAAAAAAAAACTCCCATCCTCTGGTTCACTCCCCAAATGGCCACAACAAATAGACCCGAGCCAGTCCAAAGCCAGGAGTCAGGAGCTTCTTCCAGGTCTCCCATGTGGGTGCAGGGGCCCAAGCACTTGTGCCATCCTCTGCTACTTTCTCAGGCACATTAGCAGGAAGCTGGATCAGAAGTGGAATGACCGGGGCCCGAACTGGTGCCCATATGGGATGCTGGCACAGCAGTCTGCGGCTTATCCCGCTGTACCACAGTCCCAGCCCCCCATCTATCTTTATATCATTTGTTCTTTGGGGTTTTGACTACATAATCATTTTCCACTTTATGGTAATAAATACACTTAACTTAATTGTTTACCATATTTTTAAAGTTTTATTAATCACAGGCTTCTCTTTTTTATTGTTTCAACCAATTTTTATTTATAGAATATGAATCTCTTCAAAAAGATACATTCCTTAATTTAGTCAATGGAAAAATGCCTTATTAAACAGAAACAAAGTCTAAACATCATCACTTATATTTAAAGAGGTACAGATCATTAAAAGCGTTTGAACATGGAACACAAAATGTAGGTTTTATTTAAGCAGTTACATGAATGAGGCTGTTTTTAAGTTTCTTCACTGACAACCCCATTTTAACCATTGAACAAATTGTACTTAAGTTAGCAGTAGTAAAAATTCAAATTTAAACATGAAATATGGAACAACACATTCACCTAATAAATCTGTTATTTGCATACGGTGCGAGGTTGTGATAAACGTTTTTCCCCGGGTTGAGTCAATTTCTCCATTTATTAAATGTACTTTCCCTACACCCTGGTGATACAATTCCTGTTAAATAGCAGTGAAATAGAAAATCCTGCTAGGATGATAACAGGAGTGATATTGAATATACAGAATTATTTTGGGAGATTTTACTTCTTTATATTGCTAAGTGACTCAATCCATGAACATGGTATGTCTCTCCCTGAATTCAGGTTATCTTTTATACCTTTAAAGAATACTTTTCCAGAGCCAGCGCTGTGACCTAGCAGGTAAAGCTGCTGCCTGCAGGGCCAGCAACCCATATGGGCACCAGTTCAAGTCCCCGTTGCTGCACTTCCAATCCAGCTCTCTGCTATGGCCTGGGAAAGCAGTGTAAGATGGCCCAAGTCCTTGGGCCCCTGCACCCATGTGGGAAACCTGGAAGAAGCTCCTGGTGCAGCTCAACCATTGTGGCCAACTGGGGAGTGAACCAACAGATGGAAGACCTCTCTCTTTCTCTGCCACTCCTTCTCTCTCTGTGTAACTCTAAATTTCAAATAAATAAATAACTTCTTAAAAAAATAAGACTATTTTTCCTCTATTTTTGCTTAATGGCCTTTTGCATTCTTACTGCTTAATATTTTTGCTTGCTATTATAAGAAGTAACTTACCTTTTCTGTTTTTTTAAAGGTTTATTTATTTGTTAGAAAAACAGAGTTACAGAGGTCTTCCATCCACTGGCTCACTCCTCAAATGGCTGCAAAGGCCAGAGCTGGGCCAATCTGAAGGCAGGAGCCAGGAGCTTCTTCTGGGTCTCCCATGTGGGTACAGGGGCCCAAGCACTTGAGTCATCTTCCACTACTTTCCCACGCATGTTAGCAAGGAGTTTCATTAGAAGAAGAGCAGCAAGGACTCAAACTGGTGCCCATATAGGATGCTGGTACCACAGGCGGTGGCTTTATCCCCTATATCACAGCACCAGCCCCATCCTTTTCTTATCATTTTGTGGTTTTTTGGTTGCTAGTGTAATGGTTCTGTTGGCTTATACCTGTCCTGAATAGGAATACATTCAAATTTCCTAATTTAGTGTGCTTTGATTTCAAGGTTTTTTTTTTTTTTTTTTTTTTTTTTTTTAATGATTTCATTTATCTCTCTTCACCTATTTGAAAGGCAGAGGCTGGGGGTGCTAATCTTTGTTTCCATTCATCCTCCCAGCCGCTAAAGTAAGATGAACTTCATTTTACAGACAAAGCAGCTGAGGCCTAGACTTTATCCCAAGTGCAGTTTGCATTCATTCCTTCAAATTCTTCACCTCTAATTGTGCTCATTCCATTTGCCACGTATCTGTGACATTTCATCCACTGAGAAATGAGTAGACACAGAGTATATTTCCCTGGCCCTGATTCTCAGGTTTTTTTTTTTTTTTAAGTTTATTATTTATTTATTTGAGCGGCACAGCATATGCACAAGAAAGAGAGAGGAGAGAGGAGAGAGGAGAGAGGAGAGAAGAGAGAGAAGAGAGAGAAGAGAGAGTGCTCCTCAGCTGGTTAATTTCTCAAATATCTACAACAGCCAGGGATGGGCCAGGTAGAAACTAAGAGTCTGAAACTCCATCTGGGTCTCCCACATGGGTGGTGAGGATCCAAGCACTGGAGCCTTCACCTGCTGCCTCCCAGGATGCTTTAGCAGGGAGCTGGGTCAGAAGTGAAGTGTGGCTGGGACTCGAGCTGGTGCTGTTTTATGATACACAGGTGGCAGCTTTATCTACTGCACTGCAGCACCCACCCCAGTTCTGTGCTTCACATGTAATTTGCTTTGTCCACGGCACAGTATCCAACATGATGGAAACTAAGGCTTGGCGTTGCGTAATGCACCTGCCTGAATGTTTCTGCTTGTTCTTTCACTTTTCAGACGTGACTACAAGAAGGGCGATCCCAGTGGGCCAGCATTCCAAGGTGGAAGGTGAGGCACTTGGGGAGCAGAGCTGCCCCAGCCAAGTCCAGTGCAGAGCAGAGCTTCCGGTCTGAGCTGCAGGTTCATGAGCTTTGAATCTACACAATTGCTGGTCTAAAGCAGAACATGGAAAGTCATTCGTCACACAGAAGTGGCTGGCCCTCACATTTTTCAAAAGCCCGGCTGGGAAGTGGTGGAGCTGAAATTCGAATCCAGATATTCGAATGCACCTGCTTATACGGAGACTTCAGCAAATTCATGGAAAATGCACAGGATGAAAATCTATGCATGGATTCCGAAACAAATTTGGATCCAAATACTTTTTTCTGAAATTTCATTTCCATGAACTTTCTGAAGTTCTCTCGTAGTTTTGCACACTTCAACCAGGCTAATTTGCTTTTCAGCCACAAACACCTTGACTTGGGTGTGGAAACAACTCTGTGGGCGGGGCCTACGTCCTGCTCCTCTTGGGTCTGACAGCACCTAAGTCGGTACCCTCCCCATGGTCCACACTCGGGAAATGTTTATCAAATCCACCCAAGACAAAAGCACCAGAAAGGGAGCTTTAGCTCTTCAGTTTCCTCTTCCAATTTCTGGTTATAAAAAATAAAATCCAAAAGGAAGCAGTCATACATATGGTCAGTGGAAGCCAGCGTCTAAAAATAGTCACAAAGAGCGCTGTCTGTCTCCGACATCTGTCCATATGCGGCCATTTCCTCTCTGAAGATAGATCAAACCCCATAAAATGCATCATTTATATGCCACTCCCCATTAGGAAACAGCATGGAGACCATTAATGAGAAGCAAAGGCTAAAGGAAGACTTCGCTGAGTGGGTTTCAGGCTGACTGTGGCGAAAATGCCCAGCCCTCTGGGAATCCCACACATGAAAAGGAGCAAACATCATGCCCGACTCCCTGCGGGCCCCCCACCCTCAGCCTCATCCCGCTTCTCCAGCCACCGCAACAGCTTGAGGTAGCGGATTTGTAAAAACCCACACGGCGAGCTTTCTCCTCCGAGTTTTTTCATCTCAGAAGTCCGACGGTGCCGATGAAGGTAGCTGTGACATTTGCAATTTTCCATGCATCAGCCCACTCCATTTTCCTTCCTGGTGCTGCTGCCATGGTACAGTAAACCTCCAGCGCTGACAGTAATTATAGCCGGAATAAAACGGGGAGAGTCACAGGAACAAAGCGGCGCTGTAATTGCCTTTTCATTATTTGCTAACAGTTAGTTACTCAGTCACAGGGAAGAATTATACAGTAATTGGCTGACAATGGGGAAGCAAACGCTGAAGCCCACCACTATGATATTTTTGCTTGTTGAGCTTTAGACCTTTTATTCATATTTTGATTAAACAGCTGGAGCATTAAACTGACATGTGAATGTATCCTTGGTCAAATTCTGATGCGTTTGTTTCTACCCCATTCCAAATGTTGAATTGAAACTCGCACCTACGGTGCACCCGTAAATACTGTAGTCTATTGCCTTTCAAATGCGTTCCTCCTCTTTGCCCCAGCTCATAAAGAAAGCACCAAGGCGGTGATAGCACAGACAACTTTTAACAAATCAATTTTTAGTTGGATGTTTCAAAGAGGAAAAATGGGAAACCACACAGTGCCTTTTTTTTTCTGCATTCAGACTCTCCTGTGCTCTAACTTCCTAACCCCAAGACCTTTGCAGATCAGCCCTTAGGAAGCATCTAGTGTTGCTTTTTCCTGCAGGTAGGGAAACTGAGGCACAGAGCGGAGACCGAGATGCTCAGAACCAAGCAGCTCCCTCCAGCCCCAGGAAAGGCTAGGACCGGAAACCAGAGCCCAGACTCTTTCTAGTCTATCAAGATTAGCTCCGTCTCCATGTCCTCCTGCAGGCGGTAAACTGGGAAAGCAGTGAGACTTGTGCATAGGGAAGCACCATTCCCACAAGCACACACACACAGAGTGTACACACACACCACGGGAACTGGTGGCGCTTGACTCTGGAATTCAATGCAGGATTTTTTTTTTCTTCTGCAAATATGATCTTGGTATGATCTCCATGGGTCAGTATGACCTCATCTTGGATTTTCCAGGTGTCCAGGTGCCTAGCCTGGTGCGAGGTGGACCATGATGCCTCAGGAAGTGACGTAGGATGACGTAGGATGACAGAGGGTGTGAAGACCCGATTCCTGTGTCCAAACTTTAGGTGACACACATGTGGCTTTGGTTAAACAGGCTGCAGGTTTGGCTGTTGTCTCCACGGAGCAGTTGCAGAAGCAGAAGGAAATGTACGTGAGAAAGTACATCTTAAAGACCGAGTCCGCTTGCTCGGGTGCTTGTATATGCAAGTGAGAGATGAAACAATGGCCACCAGAGTCTTCATCGAAAGAGGGAGGTTTTCTATTTAGGAGATGGGAAGCAGTGGATCATTGGCACACAGCCTTGAACCCACTCCACTAAGTAGGTAAGAGACACTCAAGACCAGGACACCTAGGGACTGGCCATGGGCAGGCCGGAGGGGAAGAAGTTGGGGGGGGGGCATTTGGGGGCTGGATGAGTGCAAGTACATTAACTGACATCAAGAGTTGAGAAATAAGCTCGATGCTACAGCATGCACTAGCTCATTTATTCTGCACAACAGCTCCATGGGACACGTTGTATGACTTCCGCTTCACTGACACAGAGACTAACTCTTGGAGAGATTAGATGACTTGCTCAAGATGGTCAAGCTAGCAAGTGGCAGAGCCAATGATTAAAATTCAGAAGCTAAACTTTGACCCCTGAAGTCATGGGTGGCCTTTAGCCCTTGCCAAGAACTGGAACTTTCCCAATTTCCCAAGTCAATCTGCACGACACTTATTTGGTGCCTACTGTCGGCAGTGTGGCATGCAGGTTCGAAGCAAGCTAAGACGCCAATTGAGCATCACCTGGTGGCAGCCACAAAACAAAGCAAGGAGAAGGCCATCCAAGGCAGCGGCCAGGCTTCTGAACATGGTAACTCAGGTTGGGCTCGGCCAGAAGCAGACACTGGGTCAGATTCAAGAGGAACTCGTTCATGTTGGAAGTGGTCCCAAGACACATGGATACAGAGTAAGAAGTGAGACAAATAGGGAGAAGCTCTCACAGGATGTGTTGAAGGCGACTGCTAAGGACACCCAGGGCTCATTTCCCCTGGGAGACAGCGGAGCACGTGCCTCACTGTTATCCCAACCAAAGGAGGAAGGAACTGGTTTCGTGTCCCCAGTATCCTATCATTGGTGCTTTCCCCAGGAAAGGGGTGAAGGAGCTGGAGAATTGTCCCCAACAGCTCGTCATTGGTCCAGAGCTGCTTATGAGGGCAAACTCTGCATTTCCAGTTTACGCTGTGCCCGGGACCCGGATGCACCAGCAGCCAGGACAAAGCCCTCGGGCAGAGAAGTGCAGGTATTCTTGATGAGCATCCTCTGGTGCCGACAGCACCTGCCCGAGTGGTGATGGATCAAGCACATCACTGAGGGGGTGGTGTGGCTGAGCAAGACCCCAAAAATGAAGGCCAGGGAATCGTGTAGCAAAGCACACACCTGCATGGGGACATAACTGCAGGCCACCTTGTCACCGGGCTGCCAGAAGCGGGTGCTGAAGTCGCTCCTAATGCAAACACTCTCTTGCATCTTCTCGTCCTGGCATTCAAAGCTCTATGTTGCAGCCCTAGTTCACTTCTTGGAAAGTTCCTACTAGTGCATCTTGGGTGCTGTTTCCGGCCCATGCTTACCTCTGTGGGTTGCTGCCCAAGTCTTGTTTGAGGCCCTGTCAATCCTGGAGAGTCCTGGCTCCAATCCCACCCCCTCCACTTGGCCTTTCCAGACCGGCTTGGCTGGAGGGGTCTTTGCTCCTCGCTCCTTGCTGCCGGGCTGACCCACTCCGGCGGCCTCCAGTCACTTCCAGCCACAAACCACCCCAGTCCCTCTCATCTGCACTTCCCAGCTCCCCAGAGTGCCAGGAACTCTGAAGGGTTTGGTTTTTGTTTGTGTTGGTTGGTTTGTTTTGCTTTTTTGATCTTAATGTAGTAACAAAACCCGGCCTAAACAGACATAAGGCTATTTATAGTTTCCATTTGATCTCAATATTCATACGTTTCATTGCATAAATATTCATGTCTCTGGTTACAGAATGCGATCCCAGACCCTGCTGAGGTCTTATATAATGAATGATATGTGTACCATATATCTTCTCTAAAAGCTGTATGATTCTACATTATAAAACACGTACCTGGCCCAAGGGACTGAGTGAGAGGTTATGAGCCAACAATGCTAACAAATATAACAATAGCAATGGATAATATTATAGTCCATGCCATACTAAGCGCTTGACATATTTTATGCTTTTAATCCTCACAAAGACCTGATAAAGTCAGTTCTATTAACATCCTTGCACTTCCTGATGTCCCTCAGGAGAGGCTCAGAGACGCTCTGTAACTTGCTCAAGATCACAGAGCTGGTGAGTGCGAGAGGCAGAGTTTGAACGCAAGGCAGTCTGGTGGAGTCGGGCTCCCACTGTGGTTCCCCAAGAACAGGTGCCCAGCCTTGAGGTTGCTCCCAGCACCCGCCCACACTTGTCCTCTGGCTTGACCCTGGAGACTGTCTCAGGGAACCTCTCTCCCTCCAACTCTGAATTCTGAGCTCTGAGCCCCGCGTCTCACCCTGCTGTCGCTGTTGAGGTGGTGCCGGGTTCTGACGTCTGCACGAGGCATCTTTGAGAAACTTCTTGTCAGCTTTACGGGTCCTTCACTCCTCCAACTCCATAGCCTCAGAGAGGGTCGCTCAGCTCTTACAGCCCAGTGCAGCCCAGCCCTGAACCTGCGTGCTGAGTGAGGCCTGGGTCTGCCCCTCTTCCTCGGGTACCTCCCCGGGGGCCCCCCAGTGCACAGCCTTGCCTCTCCCATGCCACTTGGCCTTTCTGCTTCGCCTGCCCCTGTAGGTTTAGGGACCACGGAAGTCTGTATTCTGAGCGCTAGTCCAGGATCTTGTGCATGGCGGGGACTTGTGGCTTGCGGTGGTGGCAGCAACAAAAGACCGGATGAGGAAAACCAAACCCAGCTTCCTGTGCGAGAGCCCACATGGCCTTGGCTTTGAAATTCCTCCCATACTCGACTCTGCAGCAATCTGGAGCAAACACGTAATGCCAGAGCTAGGACTTGAACCCCAGAAAATTGGATGCAGAATCTGTACTCTCAGTGGTGATGACAAGTGCATGTTAGCGCTCACTGTGTGTCACAGGCCTTGTCTTGCTGCTCCTCTTAACAACCCGGAGAGGAAAGTGCTGGCTGTGTCCTTGCACTACATGAACACACAGAGGGATGGAGAAGCGGGCTTGCCCAAGGCCTGATTCCTACTCTACCAGGCCACTCTCAGGATAAGTGTGTAACAAGCCTCTCCCAAACCCACCGTGTTAAGGAAACGGTCACTTACTTTTGCTTGCATGGCCGTCGGCTGGGGCATCTTTCTTAATCTCTTCTTGGCTCCAGCTTTAGACGCCTGGATGAAGACAGGGACGGGACTGCTCTGCAAGCTACTCACCCTCTCTGGGCTGTGACTAGGCTGCACATGCTCGTCTTCTTTTTAAAAAGATTTAGTTATTTATTTGAAAGGCGGAGGGACAGACACAAAGAGAAAGATCTGCCATCCACTGGTTCACTCCCCACGTGGCTGCAACAGCCAGGGCTGGGCCAGGCCAAAGCCAGGAGGAGCCGGGAGCTTCTTGAGGGTCTCCCACATGGGTGCAGAGGCCTACGTGCTTGGGTCATCTTCTGCTGCTTTGCCCAGGACTTTGGCAGGGTGCTGGATCAGAAGTGGAGCAGCCCGGGATAGGAACTGGCACCCATGTGGGATGCCAATAGCGCAGGTGCTGGCTTTGCTCACTGTGCCACAGTGCCGGCCCCCACAGGCTCATCTTATGGTGGCAGCAGGAGTGCAAAAGGGACCACGCGTTCACCCAATACTCTGCTCATGTCATATTCACTCATGTCCATGCCCAGTGGCTGTCACGTGGCCGAGCCCACCATGGCGGAGATCAGAACTCCATGGAACCCACCATCAGGTCATGGTCAACCAACAGAGGAGGAAGGTGTGGTCTTTCTCAGGGTGTAAGGGAAGCCCGCATTAGTGGAGGAAGCATCACTGGCCAATGCTCCTAGCAGCTCGAAAGGCCTGACTTCCAGAGCGTGTGTTCTTCTTCCAAGTTGTTTTCAGATGCGTGCCAAGGAGAGACAGTCACAGCCACCCTGAGCAGGGTTAACCCTCCCGCAAAAGCAACGCCTGCACCCACAGGCCAAGAAGTGCCCCAAAGTCACTCTTTGTTTGATTCTGATGCTCAGATCTCTGCCTCTGGGGGAGTTTAGGCTCCGTTCCCATAGCACAACATGTATGTGAGAGCATGTTTCCGAAGAGCCACCTGCATAAGCTCAAGCCTGCCTCTACACGTAATGACAGAACTTCTCTTGAACATCCATCCCTTTCCCCACCCAAAATAAGAGATCTCTGTTTTCCCTTGCTTGGGGAGCTACACTTTGCAAATGATTCCCCACAGTCTCCTTATTTGTTGCAAAGAACAATTTGTGCAACAACTACTTCCAATGGAGGGTTTTTTAAATTAATTAATTTTATTTGAAAGGCAGAATTACAGAGAGAGAGGGAGAGACCTTCCATCTGCTGGTTCACTTCCCAAATGGCTGCAATGGCCAGAAGGGGGCCATACTGAAGGCAGGAGCCAGGACTTCATCTGGGTCTCCCACATGAGTGCAGGGGCCCAAACATTTGAGCCATACTAAGCTACTTCCCTAGGCACATTAGCAGGGAGCTGGATCAGAAGTGAAGCAGCCAGGAATCAAACCAGTGCCCATGTGGGATGTCGATGCTGTTGATGGTGGCTTTACCAGCGATGCCACCACACAGCCTCATTCCTTCCCACCCTGGTGCCCTGATGAAGGTTTTGATTTCCACTCACCAAGAAGCAAAATCACTTTGGGGAGGTGAGAGAGAGAGAGAGGTGTGTACTCCTTCCCAGGATGTCAGGGGAGCCCCCCATCAATGGGGAGGAGGTTTATTTTCCTCATGAGAGGGAGCTGGGCAGTGAGGGCCAATATCTACAGCAATCATCCACCCCAGCACAGCCACGAGAGGCAGAACAAAAACCCTCCCAGGGCTGCAGAGCCCACTGGCTCAGGCCCTTGAGTAGTAGTGAGTAGTCAGGGCAAAGCTATGGGTCATAAAGGCAACAATGCCTACACAGCTCCTGTGGCACCTGGGAGACGATGGCAGAGCCCGAGCAGTGGAGCAACCCAGGTGAGTGTGCGCTCTGCCCTGCGGACAGCCTCCTGTCTGCGTGCGCACATGACCTTGCATTTGTGCTTCTCGCTGGGACTCAGACCTATCATTACAGGATTAGCTCTCTTGTCTCCTCCTGGTTGCCGTGCAGCCCTGGAATGCAGCATCAAAGTCCAAAGTGAGGACAAGTGAGTTCTCCGCTTGGCAGGCCTGTTCTCTTGTGTTTACAAGAGATGGTTAGGAATTCCTAAATTTTGGAGCTGTGTTTTACTGGGAAAGAGGAACGAGCAGAAAAAGCTCCCAGTGGATTAATTTATTTGTATTTTGCTCTAGCTCCTGACATTTGGAAAAGGCTTGAAAATCTTATTAATGTTTGCTATTTTGATCTGCTTGGTAAGATGATAGATTAAACCACAGAATCCTGGAAAATAGACTTGCTATTTTCCTTTTCAGAAACACAACGTCTGAAACCATTTTCTCAAGTTCCAGGAAAGCCAGTCCCCTGCTCTGGTGCTACCCCTGCAGACATTACTAATAGATCCCAGCACGGAGGCTCTCTACACCAAGAGATGGCCTCAAGCTCTCTTGACAACCCTCCCCTGCCCCACTCACTACCATCGGATCAGAGTTCATGCAATGCATTAACTTGTCATCCTTGCTCTAAAAGATTTCCATTTTAATACATTGACCAATAGCTTTATCCAAACTTTATAGAGTTCTGATAAAGGTACCACCATCTTGGGTTCTAGTTCTGATTATTCCCCTACTCAATTCAAGTATCCTTGCTCCCCAAACTCTTTGGCTCCTTGGGAGAGGAGTCATGATCCTCCACCATCTGACACTTTCACATCTCGGGGCTAACACCCTCTCAATGCCTTCGTGGCCCCTCATGAAAGGGAAAATTTGAATTTGACTCCCAAGGCTCCTGTCTCCTGCTATCTCCACCGGCTATAAAGCCCTCAGCTTGAGTGTAGGGGAACCTGTGAATATGATTACGTTCCTACACAGCTGACCTGGAACTCTAAAGAAAGTTATGTCCTCCTGGTAGGCTGGAGCTAATTAGATGAGCCTTTAAAAAGAGGGGTTCAGATGCCAGTGCTCTGGCTCAGCAGGTAAAGCTTCTGTCTACAGCACCAGCATTCCACATGGACACCAGTTCGAGTCCCAGCTGCTCCACTTCCAATCCAACTCTCTGCTTATGGTCTGGGAAAGCAGTGGAGAATGGCCCAAGTGCTTGGGCCCCTGCACTCACATGGGGGACCCTGAAGAAGCTCCTGGCTCCTGGTTTTGGCCTGACCCAATCCATGTTATTGTGGCCTTTGTGGGGGTGAAGCAGCAGATGGAAGATCTCTCTTCTCTCTCTCTCCCTGTCTCTCCCCTTCTCGCTGTAACTCAAATTTGGGTCCTTCCTTACATCAGTGAATGCCTCTTGCCAGCTTGATGAAGTGAGCCGCCATGCTGTAAGGGGGTAGGGCCTCCAGGCAAGGGCCTTGGTGGTTTCTAGGGGCTCAGTGGTCTGGCTGACACCTAACTAGAAACCAAGGACTCAACTGCACAGCAGCCGGGAACCGAATTCTGTCCACAACCCTAGGAGCTTGGAGGAGAAGCCCCATAAAGAACATAGCCAGGCTGCCGCACTGATTCCAGCTTTGTGAGACCCTGAGCAGAGAACTACAGTGAGCCCAAGCCCGGATGTCTGACCCTTGGAAACTGTGACATGATAAAGGAGCAAGACTTCAGGTCCTTGCGTTTGTGTCGGTCGCTCATGCGGCAATGGAAAACAACTATGTCTTTCTTCTGAAGCTCCAGGTATTGTCCCCACCCAAGGCAGCTTTCCTGCTGCTGCTGGGAAAATACTGCTTGTGCATCTTTGTCCGTGCTTCTCAGCCCTTTCTCCTGCCTGGGCCCACACTATAATCCAAATGTTACCTCCTCCTGAATCCTTTTCTTGGTAGGCCTAGACATATATTACCTGGCATTACATCTTAATGCCCTAATTGTTTTGCTTTGCTTTGTTCTGGCTTTGTCAGACTGCCTGGGTGCGTGTTTTGCTGCTCCTCTTTGACTGGAGGCTTCTCTGGGAGGAGCCAGTGGCTGACTCAGTCTTGTACCCCTAATCCCCGACTCTCACACTGCACTCAGCGCACAATGGGTGGTGAATAAATGCTTCTCAAGTGGCTGGGTCTTTGCAGAGTTTGTGTGAACTCCCGGAATGTGTTGGTCTAATTTTTTATTGGGGAAACTTACTAACCTTGACTTATGATGTTTTGAGGATACTGAAAATATTTATGTGCCTAAGAACCAAAGACTCCCCCCCCCGCCCCCCCCCCCCCCCCCCGTGCACATCCGAAGACTTCCCCCCTAGAGGCGCATCCCAGTGGCATTTCCATCACAATCCCCTCTTCTATTTGACACATTTCAGTGCCCACTTGTTATGTGCCAGGCCTGTGCTCAGTCCCTGCCCTCAAGGAGCTTAGCATCTAAGGAGGAGGCCTGGGTCTGTAGGGTTTCAGAGGATGTGGGGCCTTCCGTGTAGTAACAATTCCAGGTCCATGGGGATGGCTCCCCTAGCTGAGTGGGGCCAACATGAGCGAAAGGCGAGAACAGAAGATGCGAATGGTACTGTGAGAGCTCAAAGATGGCAGCCTTATCAGCTGACCCAAAAAGGTATCTAGGGGTCACCCAGAGAAACTCGGGTAGTTGGGACTGTGGTAAAGGTGGTTGTAGTTGGAACCAGGATCAGAACAAGCAGTGCCTTGGCAGTGAGGCATAGAGGGCTTCTTCAGAGAATTGTGGGTAGTTTGCATTGAATTAGTATCAGTTGGGCAAGCCAAGCTGTGCTTGCCTAACTCTGTGTGTGTGTGTGTGCGCGCGCGCACATGTTTAAGGAATGGGGAACAGTGAAAGAGGGAAGGAATTTCAGGCAAAGCTGGTAACATGCACAAAAAAAACTTAACACTATTGCATGCCCTGTACCTGCTTCTGGACTGGGCATTGGGATGAGACAGGGTGTGGCCAAAGATGAGTCTCAGAAAGTTCAAAGCACGTGCAGGACTCGGGAGCCACGCTGGAGTCAGGGTCCACTTTGTTGGTGACGGGGAACCATTGTTTGCTGTTAAATAAAGGGGTGGCGTGGGCTCCTTTGTCTCAGATGGATCATTCTGGTCTGACTTGAGACAGAGATGACAACAAGGAGGTTGTTGAGGTTATCCAGGGAGAGGTGGCGATGGGCCCGGCTGGGCACGACTGCAGACACTGAGGCCATAGCATCCACAGGCTTAGCTGATTGGTTCAGTGGGGAGTTGGATAGTGAGGGGGAGGGTGGAGCTAAGGACAAAGCCAAGGCTTCAGCTTGAGCGCCGGGGTTACCTGTTCCAGCCTCCAGCTATGGGGTGATGGTACCGCAGGAGGTGCAGATCACATTTGTTCAGATTTACAAGTTGAACTTGAGGGGCTTGTGGGAACCGCGCCCCACCGGGCAGCAGTGAGGCATCAGCTGAGGGGTGTGAGCAGGAGCCCAGTGGAGACCTTGCTGCCGCCGGCGTGGCGCAGAGGAGGGAAAGGGAGCGAGCGTGCGTTGATGGGGGAGGGGCTGGGGGCGGAGGAGTCTAGAGGGTGAGCCCGACTCTTGAGAACCCTGGCTGTGGTTCAAGGCTAGGCCTTGCTGGCGATTCAAACTTCCTGTTAATGCAGACCCCGAGAGGCAGCGGACGATGGCGCAAGTACTTGGGTCCCCGGCACTCACATGGGAGACCTGGATGGAGATCCTGGCTTCTGACTTCAGCCAGGCCTAGAGTTGCCTGTTTCAAACATTTGGGTAGTAAACCAGCAGATAGAAGCTCTCTCTAAATATTTATCTTTGAATAAATAAAAGAGAGTAAATAAAATTGTAAAAAGGAAAAAGAAATGTGGCTGTGGAGGATAGGAGAGAGCCAGGGCCGCAGCAGGGGGAGGGCGTGTGGTCCAGGTGCCCGCCAGACCCCTCTGTTACAACTTTGGTCCCATTGTGCAAGAGCATGGTCAGCTCTCCTCATCCACACATGCATCCCACCAGGGATTGCACTGAACAGGTTTCTCGTTATTATTTCCAAACAATGCAGCATAACAACTATTTGCATAGCCTTTTCATTGTGTTAGGTATATCAGAGATGATTCCATGTATATGGGAGGATCTGCATGGGTTACATGCAAATACCATGCCGCTTCATACAAGGGATTGGAGCGTCCATGGATTTTGGTATCCTTGGGGGATCCTGGAACCAACTCTTCACAGATAACAAGGGACAACTGAATTTGTTGGAGATCTTAGGAGATCTTGGAAACAGTCATTCATCTCTGTAAGCCAAGTGTCTCTTAGCATAGCAGCACACAGCACACAGCACACATCAGGTACTCAGTAAATGTGTGTGGGACCCTAGACAGGAGATTCGAAATTGTAACCACCTGGAAATCTGCGGCAGGGTTACTAGAGAACCAGGAATGGTTGAGAACGATCGGCTGGCTTTTTCTAACGCTGGGGATATCTTCCGTGGATGGTCTCAGGCCTTTGAAAATCAGGAGGCGAAAGGGACTGCTAATTGAAATCAATATCCATTTTCACAAGGCTTCTAATTTACAGTCATGTTTACAGTCTCGTAATTAACAATAATTAGAGTCTTTGGTAAGGTCCCTCATCTACTGTAGAAAGTAAATACACACCAGCCATCAGTTACTAAAATAAAGACCAGATTCATCTAAGAAATAAATTTTGGGTAATGAGAACCTGCAGAAGAAATCTATGATGGAAAACAAAAGTCAGGTTCCTTATAAACGAAAGTTAGGCATCTAGGACGATTGGCTACATCTTCCAAAACCGATGGGATTGCACTGAGCAACGTGAGCCGTGGCCCGTCTGTGTTATGCCACCAGGACGAGGTGGTGTAAGCAGCCACATCGTTCACCCCATCCCCTGCTCACGATGTCACCTAGAAACCTGAGGATCTGTTCCTTCACACTACGAGTGCCGTGTCCTGAGACGATGTGCCTGAAAGCAGAGTGGGTACAGAGAGGGCTCTCCTTCATCCAGGGACCATGAACAGGGTAACAGCATCGCCTGTATGGAAGACCACCACATAGCATACACCCTGAAGGCCCAGAGAAAGAGTGGCCCTCTGAAAGTGATTTACCGCAGGGAACAGAAAAGAAAATGAGAAAGCTGTTCAAGGATGCTCCCTAGAAGGCTAAAAAAGAGCATCGCCTTTCTGAAGGAGGAAATAAAGCCACAGGGAAATATAAACTGACAACCAAATCACATACTGGAGAGACAAAGAGAAAAGAACTGTAAGCAAATTAAAAATGAACTCAGAGAGGTAAAAGATCTCTCCAATGAAAACTCCAAAATGTTGAGGAGATAAATTGAAGAGGATGCAAAGAAATGTGGATACATTCCATATCCATGGATCGGGAGACTCAATGCTGGTAACACAGTCATCCTGCCCTAAGCAATGTGCAAAGTCTGGGCGATCCCCATCAAAATGCCAACAACATTTCACACAGGCCTAGGAAAAACACTCCTAAAATTTGTAGGGAGCCATAAAAAAATCCCAAATAACCAAAACAATCTTGGGCAAAAAGATCAAAGCAGGAAGCATCACACTATGCAACTTTGAGAAATACCAGAAAGCAACTGCAATGAAAACACGTTATTGTCATAAAAACAGACACATACAGAAATGAAACAGCATAGAGATACGAGAAGGAAACCCACGCATCTGCAGTCAATGGATCTTTGATAAAGCTGCTAGGAACACACACTGCAGAGTGGACAATCTTTTCAAAAAATGATTCTGGGAATAGTGTGTGTTCACAGGTAGAACAAACTAGACCTTTATCTCTTACTGTGTGTAAAATACAACCCAAAAGGGATTACAGACCTAAATGTCAGACCTGAAACTATGACAGTACTAGAGGAAGGCAGAGGAAATCCTTCAGAAATCTGGCATAAGCAAGGGTTGTTTGGGTCAGAACCTAAAAGCCTGGGAAACAAAAGCAGAAACAGGCTATCAGGATTTCATTAAACGCAAAAGCTCTGCACTGCAAAGGAAACAGTCAGCAAAGCGAAGAAGCACCTGACACACGGGAGAAGATAGTTGTAAGGTCTACACCCAACAAAGGATTAATAACCAGGAGATTTACAAATGCAACTCAAAGCAAAAAGCCAAATTATCCAACTTTAAAATGGTCAGTCGATCGAAATAGACGCTTTTCCAAAGAGGACATGCAAGTGGGCAACAGGTACTTGAAAAGGATGCTCACTGAAGCTAGTAATCATGGAAGTGGAAATGAAAACCCCATGAGCTCTCACCGCACTCCCGCTGATGGGCTATTAGCAGAACGGTAACAAGTGCTGTCAGGGAACCCTTACCCATGCTTCACCCCACTGCTGGGCATGTCATCTAGCACAGCCATGTGGGAAACAGTATAGAGAGTCTTCAAAAACTACAATGAGGACTACTGCCTGCTCCAGCAAACCTGCTGCTGGGGTCCATCTCCTGTGGACGTGGAAGCAGGCTCTCCCACACTGATTGCAGCCCCATTCAAAAATGGACGCACCCTAAGCACCCAGCAACCAATAAATGAATAGGAAACTGTGGTACATCTACACAACAGAATAATACTCAGCCATCAAAAGGATGAAATCCTGAATTGTGACGACATGTTTGGAATTGGATCTCAATATGACAAGCGAAATACAGCAGGCACAAAAAGAACAGTGTCAAAGGAATTCACTCAAACCTGGAATCTAAAATCATTCAAATCGAAAAGAAGCGGTTGTCATGGGAGCTGAGAGTAGAATGTGGGTTACCCGAGGCTGCTGAAGGTGGAGGAGAGGGAGAGAGGTTGGGGTACTAAGTTGTGGTTGGACAGGAGTGAGAAGTTCAGCTGCTAGTTGTACAGTGTGTGGACTACAGATAACACTAGTGCACTACGTATTTTTCTTTTTAAAAAGCTAGAAGAAAGGATCTTGAATGTTTTCACCATAAAGAAATGATCAATGCTTTCGGAGACAGATGTGTTTACCCTGATTTGAATATTATACAATGTATGCACATACAAAAGGTATGCACACATCAAACATCATATGATACCTCATGAACAGGTACACATTTTGTCAGTTAAAATTTTTAAATGTAAATGCAAACAAGATTAAAATCTGTATTGGAGGCCTGAGAGGACAAAACGGAATAATTAATATTGAACCAGTGAAGCGAGGGACGAACTTGAGCTTCAGGGACAAGAGGTTAGAACAGCCACGCAGCATAGAAGCTGAAATGCAGGTTCACGCCAGGGATTATAGACATTTCCGAGGAAGAAACAAGCAACCTGGGATAAAATAATAAACTAAAAAATTAGAGATATATTTTCTGAGTTGAAAGAGAGCTGAAGGGTGGGTGTTTGGTACAGTGCTAAGGCAGCTCTTGGGATACCCCCATCTGCTATGGGAATGCCTGGGAGGTGGCAAGCGACAGCTCAAGTGGTTGGGTTCCTGCCACGCATTTGAGAGACCTGGATTGAGTTCCTGGCTCTTGGCATTGGCCTAGCACAGCCCTGGCTATTGTGAGTATTTGGGGAGGGAGCCAGTGGACAGAAGATCTCTATCCCTGTCTTCCCCTTTTCTGTCTCACAAAATAAATACTTTTTTTTAAGGGATCAGCATTGTGGTACAGCAGGTTAAGACACCACCTGCCATACCGGTGTCCCATATGACAGCTGGTTTGAGTCCCAGCTGCTTCATTGGCAATCCAGTCCACCAGTCCACCACTAATGCACCTAGAAAAGCAAGCAACAGAAGATGGCCCCAGTGCTTGGGCCCTGCCACCATGTGGGAGACCCGGATGAAGTTCCAGGCCGCTGGCTTCTGCCTGGCCCAGTCCCAACCATTATAGCCTTTTAGGGAGAAAACCAGTGGATGGAAGATCTCTCTCCCTCTCTCTCTGTAACTCCACCTCTCAAATAAATAAAACAAATTTTTAGTCTTTTTTTTTTTAAAGTGCTTTATTTATTTGAGAGGCAGGGTTACTGACAGAGAGAGGCAGAGACAAAGAGAAAGGTCTTCCATCTGCTGGTTCACTTCCCAAATGGCCTCAATAGCTGGAGGTAGGCCAATCTAAAGCCAGGAGCCAGGTGCTCTTCCAGGTCTCCCATGCAGGTGCAGCGGCCCAAGCACATGGGCCATCTTCCACTGCTTTACCAAGCCACAACCACAGTGCTGGCCCCATAAAACAAAACTTTAAAATAAATAAGTAAATAAATAAATAGCAGAGCTTGTAGATATGAACAACTTCTCACATTTGAGATAGAGGAGAGGGACTCACATTAGCTTACATTCTGATTTCAAAAACATTACAAATTTCCATACAGAAAAAAACCTCAGATTCTCCAAAAGAGAATGAAAAGCAGGTGGCTTCTAAATTTTCCTGTACAAACCCAAACATCAGAAGACAATGATATAACATCAACAGAATTTGCGGATAAGCCCTGTAAAACAATATTGTCCATAGCCAGCTGCGCCGTCTTTCCTATATGGAGGTGTCAGCAAGACAGTCCCCATTGTGTTAGAATTTGGGGGGAAAACATCAAGGTAAAGGGACCGGTGCTATGGTGTAGTGGGCAAAGTCACCACCTGCAGTGCTGGCATCCCATATGGGCACCAGTTCGAGCCCTGGCTGCTCCACTTCTGATCCTGCTCTCTGCTGTGGCCTGGGAAAGCAGTAGAAGATGGCCCAAGTGCTTGGGCCCCTGCACCCTCGTGGGAGACCCAAAAGAAGCTCCTGGCTCCTGATTCAGCTCCAGCAGTTGTGGCCATCTGGGGAGTGAACCAGCAGATAGAAGACCTCTCTCTCTCTCTCTCTCTCTTTCTATCTCTATCTCTGCCTCTGCCTCTCTGTAACTCTGCCTTTCAAATAAATAAATAAATAAATAAATCTTTTTAAAAAAGAACATGGCAAAAATCAACATTCAACATTTCAAAAATATTTATTGACTATCTTTGATGCTCCCGGCACCATGCTAGGCACTGCAAATACAACACTGATGGAGAAGATGGAATCCTGCCATCACAGAAGGCATACACCGATAACAATAAGAATAATTAAATGAACAGGTCCTTGGTATGATATAAAAGAACTTTTAAAACTTCTTGGGAAAATGGAGCTAAAACACGGGATGATTTTGGTGCAAAAATTTTTTTTTAAATCCACGCATGCCTTTTTCATAATACGTGATTTCCTTGAACTTTTTGAAGCCCTCATGAGTGAGCTAGGTAGACAATGCTATGAAGATGAAGAAAGTGGAGAAGGATGATAAAGAAGGGTGAAGGTTGTTCCTTTATAGAGTGGATCTTGGGGGGCTTCCTTGAAGAGGGGGCACAGGAGAATAAATGAGAAACAAAGGCTGTGAGAGAGGCACATAAAACCCCACAAGCAGGGGGATTGCTCACTTTCTGCTTGGGGAAGCCAACACAGTTTAGCAAAAGCAGTGAGAAAAGTAGATCAAGGTGGAAAGAAAGTCATGGCACAGATCCTGCAGAGCCTTGAACCGGGATTTCAAAGCTTGGATTTTATTGTAGCCAACATGAGAAACCAATGCCCGGATTTGGTCCAAGGGAGACTGACTTACATATTGAAAACTTGACATAGACGTTGATGTGGAAAACAGGGAGAGAGAAGGGGAGACAGGTGAATGACAATGGGGAGACCCGTGAGGAAAGCTGTTGCAATAGCTCAAACGATCACGGACTCGTGGCTGAGCCTCCGTGGCACTTGTGGAACCGCCACGCGTGACCACATGTGGACTAGCTAGTCACGGTGTTTGCAGATGCAGTGGATGTCTGGTGTGACCTAGGGAGGAGTCAAAGAAGATAGCAAATCCTGGCTTGAGAAACACCATCCTCTGAGACGGGACGGGGGAAGGAGCTTGGAACGCGAAAGCTAAGTTTCAGTCTGGGACTTGTTACATTCTACATGGCTATTGGATGTAATTATTAGGGCACCATGAAGGAATTCGACAGGTGGGCCTGCCCAGGTGCGAGGACTTCGGGGACAGAGAGAGGTAGTCCTCGCCAGGAAGAGAGTTACTTCCCAGAGACAAGTACGCTATGGAAGAAACCTTGCAAGTCCAGGAGGTTAGTGATCAGCATCCAAGGAAAAATGTTCACTGGTGGATAGAGTGAGTATGGAAGTGAGTGCAAGGAGGGGGTTGGAGATGTGAACTTGGGAGACATGAACGTGAAGTGGAGACTGGATGAGCTCATTATGGTCTGGATGAAAACCTACAGCTCCTAGTGACCGCCTTTGTCCATTTGGGTTGTCCTGGAATGCAGTCACGGCCATTTGTTCACATATTGCCCGAGTCGGCTTTCTCACTACTGCGGCACCGCGCCTCCGAAGAGCTGCTAACAGTTTCTTGTAAGTTCTGGAAAGTGTGTCTATCTATCATCTTCCGTCTACCTATTATACATCATCATCTATTTATCTACACCCACATTCAAAGATGCACACACACACACAAATATACATTTGTCTGAGGTGTGTATACATGCGCCTTTTTAGGTTAAAAGTGGAATCATATCATACTATTGATTTGTAACTGACTTTCACATTCAATTTGTCTTGGACATCTTTGTGCAATAGCACATGTATAGATCTCCTCTGTATCTTGATCTTTGGTAGCTGTCTAGCATCCTGTTGTGTGAATTTATTGTAAAACAATCCCCCAGGTGTGGACATTGTGGCACTGTAAGGTTAGCTGCCATTCCCAATGACTGTATCCCATATTGGAGGGCCTGGGCTGGCATCCTGGTTCCTCTACTTCTGATCCAGTTTCCTGGTTGGCTCAAGTACCTGTGTCCCTGCCACTCATGTGGGAGACTCAAATTGAGATTCAGGCTGCTGGTTTCATCCTGTTCTAGCCCTAGCTATTGCAGGCATTTGGAGAATGACCCAGTGGATGGAAGATACTTATCTATCTGTCTGTCTCTTTCTTTGTCTGTTACTCTGCTTTTCAAATAAGTGAAAAAGAAATAAAACAGCATGTTTCCTTTCATTGGGAATTAGGTTATTTATTACTTCCTTCTTTTTAACTCTTTTTAGAAAATATTTATTTATTTGCATTAGAGTTAAGAGAGAGGGGAGAGAGAAAGAGAGATCTTCCATCCATTGGTTTACTCCCCAGACAGCCGCAACTGCCAGGGCTGAGCCAGGCAGAAGCAGAGACCCAAGAGCTTCTTTCAGGTCTCCCACATGACTGCAAGGGCCCAGGCACTTGGACCATCCTCTGCTGCTTCTCCCAGGCCATTAGCAGGCAACTGGATCAGAAGTGGAGCAGGTGGGACAGGAACCGGCACCCATGTAGGATACCAGTGTTGCAGGTGGTGGCTTAACCCACCACACCACAACATCAACCCCAGCACAAGTCTGTTTTCAAGATAAAAATCTTAGAAAAGCAAGGCCAAAGGTGGATACATTTGAAAAATTTGTTAGTTATCAAAAACTGCTGTATATCCTCAACCGTGTATAAGAGTGTTTATTAGCTTTGTAATCATCCAAAGTATACGGAGGATTTGAACATGCTCATAGAGAAAACTGTTCAGGCAGTCACTTGATTGCCTACGTGACTGACTTGAATGCCTTTAGAATTTGACATCCACCGTGGTCTTTAATACATTATAAATATCTGCTACAGATTTCATTTGATTCAAAAAAGTACTCTATAATACACATTAAAATCTGAGTTAGGTTTAAGGAGCACTGAGTAGCTCATATGAAGTCACAGTGGCATAATACTTCACATGGACTTTCAATGTGGTGTGCACAAAAAGGTCTATTAAATATTCATATCATGTATATATCATGTACATACCACGTGTATATCATGTACATATCATGTATATATCAAGGCATATACCACGGTATATTAAATATATGCATATATAATGATAAATGTAATGTTTCCTATGTGAAAATGTCTATGACTTCTCCCAAGTTCTGTTGCAATGCAAATTCTTTATTATGGTTCTGAGTACAGTTTTCCTTGTAACTAGGTCTTTATTAAAGTCAGTCAAAGGCTGTGCCTTTCGTGCTATGAATTGGCGTTATAATCATCCAACGCAACTACTCCAACAATCAGATTAGTAATTAGCTGGACCAACTGATTGGTATGACTTCCTGGATGCTGCTCTTTCATGTTGAACATTTACTTTGTGCTTGAAGGATTTGTTTGTGTGTTTCCTACGTATGATGGGAGCTTTTCGATAATTAGCTCCTAAGGGATGTCGTATTCCATTAGTTAAGGAATAATTACAGCCTTGTGAAAAGTGAAATGGCCTCAGCTTCCTTTTGTTGTGGTTTAATTGTATGCAACAAGTCCAGGAGGTGTCTCATTTCAAATTGTGATCGTGAAGATGGAGCTTTCACGAAAAAAAAAAAAAGTGAGTTTGGTAAAATGGCAAATTGGTGTAATTTTAAAAACAAACAAGCAAATCATCCCATTAAAATAAGCCTTGTGTTATTTCATTAGTTCATAATTTTGATTACAAATTAAACTGTGGCAGAATGAGAAGTTGTAAGGTTATAACTACAATGAGGTAGAACGTGATGAAAAAGTTCACATCAAAAAACATCAACTTGGGGGATGACATCGTAGTGGACTGTTGATTAGCGCCAACCACAGAAATGGAGAGGAGTGGAGTGGCAGGCCGCTTCTCCAAGATCATGGAGTCTGGGGCTGGAATAAGAATAAAACACATTAAAAAGAATATATTTTCTCCAATGCTTTTCCTGTTATTTTTGAAAAGTTGGCTTTTGGGGGTAATAAATTTTAAAGAAAACTATAAAGACTTTATTTATCAAGAGGCAGAGAAAGAGAGAGAGAAATAGAGATATCGAGAGAGAGAGAGAGAGAGAGATGGGCCGGTGCTGTGGTGTAGCAGATAAGGCTGCCACCTGCAGTGCTGGCATCCCATATGGGCGCTGATTCAAGTCCCAGCTGCTCCACTTCCGATCCAGCTCTCTGCTATGGCCTGGGAAAGCAGTGGAAGATGGTCCAAGTCCTTGGATCACTGCACCCACTTGGAAGACCTAGAGGAAGCTCCTGGTTCCTGGCTTCAGATCAGAGCAGATCGGCCATAGTGGCCACTTGGGGAGTGAACCAGTGGATGGAAGACCTCTCTCTCTCTCTCTCTCCCTCTCTCTCTCTCTCTCTGCTTCTGCCTCTCTGTAACTCTGCCTTTCAAATAAATAAATGTCTTAAAAAGAGAGAGAGAGAGAGAGAGAGAGAGAGATAAGAGAGAAAGAGGGAGAGAGAGAATCTTCTATCCAATAATTCACTTCCCAAATGGTTGCAACAGCCAGAGTGGGGCCCAGCTGAAGCCAGGAGTGTAGAACTCTACCCAGGTCTCTCATGCGGGTGGCAGGGGCCCAAGTGCTTGGGCCACCATCTTCCACTGCTTTCTCAGGTGCATTAGCAGGGAGCTGGTTTGGAAGCAGAACAGCCAGTGCTCTTACATGGAATTCTGGAGTGGTAGATGCCGGCTTAACCTGCTGCATCAAGACACAGGACCCAGGATCTTATTTTTACTCCAAGAAGGAGTGAGTGATAAAGGATGCTTCTTTGTTTAGCAAAGTAAAATGTTAGTCAGCATTGCTGCAATAATACTGCGTGACAAACCATCCCAAAACACCATGTCTTTTTTTTTTTTTTGGACAGGTAGAGTGGATAGTGAGAGAGAGACAGAGAGAAAGGTCTTCCTTTTTGCCGTTGGTTCACCCTCCAATGGCCGCTGTGGCCGGCACATTGCGCTGATCTGAAGCCAGGAGCCAGTTGCTTCTCCTGGTCTCCCATGGGGTGCAGGGCCCAAGGACTTGGACCATCCTCCACTGCCTTCCCGGGCCATAGCAGAGAGCTGGCCTGGAAGAGGGGCAACCGGGATAGAATCCGGCGCCCCAACCGGGACTAGAACCTGGTGTGCCGGCGCCGCAAAGCGGAGGATTAGCCTGTTAAGCCACGGTGCCGGCCATACACCATGTCTTAAACTAAGCAGCATTTATTTGTCACCAGCGATCTGTGAGTTGATCGCACCTTGACTTGTGGGCTGCACTCAGATCTGCCTCTCATATCCTCCTTGCACCAATGGCTACCCACAACATGTTCTTCTCATAGGGAATGACAGAAGCACAACCAGAAAGCCAAAATGCCTGGGAATGTACAAGGTTTTTGCTCGTATTGGCCACCCATCTCCCATTCATCAGAGCAAGTCTTACGATTCAGCCCCAAATCAATAGGGTGGAGGACTGTGTTTTGCTTGGAAGGCAGGAATGAAGGAAGGAACCACTTGGTTCTGGCTGTGTTCATTGCATGGAGGACAATGTCAACCGAGGAAACCCCTTCCTTGTGAACCTCTTCTTGGAAATTGCAATGGCTTCTTGGGACCAAAGTGTCACCCGGAAGAGATGTACAGTAGCTGAGCATAGCAGACGCTGATCGTGCCCTGCCCATGTCGCCTCAACACTGCCCATCCCCTGCCATCAGATGGCTTCTTGCTGTGAATGTCAGCCTCTCCACCTGTGAATAGTTTCCGGCTGCTAACGTAGGCTTGGTCCATGCACCAGGCAGACCCAGAATGCTGGAAAAGTTAGTACCCCCAGGGGAATAACCCTTCACCAGAGACAGATGGGAGCTGAAGTCAATGCATGGAGCTTGTTTACCCCTGTCTTGGGAACTTCTGAAGCATGGTCTACACTCGCCACAAGAGCTCAGCCAGAGGCCCACAGCGGTAGCCTGCTGGATAGTGCACTCTTGGCTGTCTTCTTCCACTCCCTGACTCACTTTCTCCATTCCCCGACAGGTGCTTCCTGGGACCACTTCCAGAATAAACTACTTGCACTCAAATCCGCATGTCAGGGACTGGCGTGGGGGAAATCCGACCCAGCTTGCAGTGCACCTGCAAGGCTTGACATCTCGTCTGGCTGTGTGATCGGCTGTATAAAGAAGCACTGTACGTTGCTTTTTTCTGAGTCTGCCAACAAGGCTTGCCAGGCCTCCAATCGACCCTGGGAAAGAGGCTCCCTGGAATCAGAGTCGGGGGCCTGACGACCACCGTTCCTGGGGGCTTGTGAGAAAGTGGCAGACTGTGGCCCCTTTGCCTGCCATCCTGCAGTGCTGTAGCTCTGGGGGCAAGCCTTAACGTGCTGGGTTGACCCTGGGGCAGAAGACAAGTGCCTATTCTCAAAGGATTAGAAAGAATTCTTTTACATCTTGGCATTCTTCTCAGTTTCTCTTTTTTTCCTTTTTTTTTTTTTTTTTTACCCAATGAAGAGGGTCAACCTTTAAATTCAAAATCCTGCCACCCCTGTTTTCGAAGCTGTAGCCAAATAAACGAATGAATAAATCAGAGCTCCGAGTCCTTTGACTTTCATACTTCCGCTGTGGGTAAGGGGACCGCGGGTGGCCAGTTTGCCTTTGCCTCGATTTTAAGACACGATCCAGTACCAGATATGCTGTTGCTTTAATAATGGTTCTAGGAGATGCAAGGACTTGGCCCATTTCCAGGAGGCTCTAAGAAGCTCTCTTCTTTGTCCAGAGATGTTAACGTGTGCACATGGGAATGGGGTGGGACATTCAGTGCTGGTGAATGATCTCACAGGTACAGCTGACAGTACACGTCCTTGTCCTTTTGAGAGCAGGTAGAAGTCGGCGGATGCCTGGAAGGGCTACAGGGGCCTTTTGCTGTCTTCTGCTCAGGGAGTCTTTCAATTGAAATAGGCAGCCTTCTGCCACCACAGACAGTGTCCATGAGGCAGCTTTAGCCACAAATAATTTCTCCAGGTTGACATAGGAAAGCATGGGCAATGCATCCACCGGAAGTCTGGAGAGTCTGGTGTCTGGCTGTGAAAACACTGGGATGACCAGCACCGTGGCTCACTAGGCTGCCGGCGCCGTGGCTCACTAGGCTAATCCTCTGCCTGCGGCGCTGGCACCCCGGGTTCTAGTCCCGGTCAGGGCGCTGGATTCTGTCCCAGTTGCCCCTCTTCCAGGCCAGCTCTCTGCTGTGGCCTGGGAGTGCAGTGGAGGATGGCCCAAGTGCTTGGGCCCTGCACCCCATGGGAGACCAGGAGAAGCACCTGGCTCCTGCCTTCGGATTGGTGCGGTTCGCCGGCCGCAGCGGCCATTGCGGGGTGAACCAATGGAAAAGGAAGACCTTTCTCTCTGTCTCTCTCTCTCTCTCTCTCTCACTGTCCACTCTGCCTGTCAAAAAAAAAAAAAAAAAGAAAGACAGAAAAAAAAGAAAAGAAAAAAGAAAACACTGGGAGTCCCCGCACCATTTACCTCCACTCACTTTGTGAGTCCGCTCGCTCGCTCGCTCGGTGGTCACTATTGCTCCCGGAACAAAGGAGCAGTGGGTTGGATGGGATGTTTGGGGCAATGGCTTTTGCCCTGCTGAAGACCAATTCACAGGTTTACTTTCTTTGTCAATCCAGTCAAAGGAATCTTCCAGTGGAAACTTTTGAGCAGGACTAAAGTTTATTTTTTATATGATTTGCCCTATCTGTGTCAATTTCCTTTTAACAAAGGGAAAAAGTGTCATTCATTTTTGTCTGGAAAGAGTGAACAAGGCAAACGCTCGATGAAGGTTGATCTTATATTATGACTATGTGAAAGGAATCTCTTTCCAACACAATAAATGAAGTATATGCACAATTTTACATATATGTTTCTAATGACTGATTTGGTCAAACTGCTTTGAAATTGAGGCTAGGGGGCAATTTATGCAATGTGCCCTACTACAATTATATTGTCAGATTTTTTTTTTTTTTTTAATTTAAGAGGCTGTAAGGTAGACGGAAATACCTAGAGAGAGACAGAGACAGACAGAGATCTCTGGTCCTCTGGTTCACTACCCAAAAACCTACAATGACTATGCTGGGGACAAAGCTGGGAACCGGAACCCCAATCCACTCTCACCCTTCGTAGCAGACGCTCAGTTACCTAAGCCACCATCCCAGCTTCCTGTCTGGGTTGGCAGGAAGCTGGAGTCAGGAGTTAGAGCCAGGAATCCAACCCCAGTATACATAATACGGGACACGCAACCCAGGTACATACAATATGGGACACGCAACCCAGGTACATGCAATATGGGACACGCACATCTTAACTGCTAGGCTAAATGCCAGCCCCTGTAGTCAGGTATTTTTGAAGTTACTGAAAGACATGTGTTTTGTTTGGAAGGTGAACACGTTGTCCTTGCAGTATTAACTTAATTATCCTAATAATCCTCACAGCCCTGGTGATAAGAGGGTACTTCAAAAAGTTCATGGAAATTAAAAGCCAAGTTTATTTTGATGCAAAAAGCTTTGCTGAGCCATGCCCCAGAGTATAATGGCCAGAAAACAGCCTGCTATCTGGTGCCATCACAAACCGCACACTTAGGGTTTTAAGCTTAATAAGGTGTCCCCCGCAAAGGTCTTCTTTGTTCCTTTTCTGTCAATCTCAATTACAATCTGTTTCTTTGTAAACAGGGGGATAAGCTTGCAGGAATGCTCCCTTGCTGAGGGGTGATTTGCTTTTTCTGTCCACCGGGTCCCTCCCCACCCCCACCCCCACTCACATATTTCCCCTCCTTCAGAACCCATATAAATGTAGGCTCCTTTGTGATGCTAAAAACAAAGCTTTGTTTTTTCAGGCTTTTAGGAGGACCACTTACTTAATCCTCTTAGGTCCCAGTGCCTTGAAGTGCTGGTGCTGGGGAAGTTTCCAGGCTCCAGAAGCAGGCTCTCCTGGCCCGGCTCGGGCTGACCTCTCCCGGGATGCCTGCCCTATCACCCTTGCAGGGGACATCTGAAAAGAAGACTCTGGGCTGTCATTATCACTCTGTGTTTGGATATCTACCAAGGGCGCCTTTAACAACAAGAGAATAGGAGCAGAGGGGAGGAAAGGGGGCAGGGAGGGGACCCAAATTGCTGTCCCTACCTTGATTCTGCTTCTGGTTCTTTCCCCAGCTGTGCAGATGTGGTCTGTCTTTGCAGACTGTAGAATTTATGACCCTGCATTCCCATGACCAGTCTTGTGTATTTAGCAACAAGCTGTAGCATTTCTGAACTGGCAGCCGAAGCTGTTTCTAAGTCCTACGTATCTTTGTTTCACTGTAGATCCACAAACCAGTTCTCAGCAAGATGCCAGGATGAAGATCTTCACCTTCCAGAAATGTTTGTCCAGCTCCTGGCACTGCCCAAAGAGGCAGTGAGAGGTGTGATGACTGAGGGAGAGAGGTTCCCGGAGAGCCATTGTCCAAGATTCCTTCTGTTTCTTATAAAGATGACCTCTGCTTAGTATTTGGAATTCCACGAAACTCTTTGAAACTCATTTAATACTCAATGGTTTGCCTTCCTAGTGCCTCTCTTGAAACGTAACTCACAGGCCTCCACCGCCTCTCAGGCCTCGATGGGAGCTCATTGGACATGCAAGTACTTATGCACCAGATCTGCTGACTTCGCATTTCTGGGAGTTTTGAACAGGAACCTGCATTTCTACCTGAGCTCCCCAGGGGATGCTGTTGCAACTGAACTTTGAGGACCACTGCTCCAGCTTCGCAGGTTTTAGCTTCCGTACGCCCGGTCTGTATGCCCTGGCGTGCCGCTGTTTTTCCTGCCAGACCGCAGAGTCAAGGGGTGTTGTGCGCATCCTCCGTTTGGGGGCCTTGGCTCCTTCCCAGCTCTGGTAACAGGTCCCAGATTTTCCTCTGGGGAATCAGGAATTAGACAGGGACCTACACCTTCACATGTCTAGAGCTAGACGTATAGCCCACAACCAACACACTCCCTTCCCCTGGCCCCCATGATTGGATCATATGTACATGTATGACTAAGCTCGCCTGATGACGCCCACTCGGGACTTCGGGTGGAAAAGCCAAGAAACTTTTTTTTAAAATTTTTTTAAATATATTTATTTTCACTTTATTTCAAAGGGGGAGAGAGTGAGAGGGAGATAGAGAGAGAGAGGATCTTTCTTCTGCTAGTTCACTCCCCAAATGCCTACAACAGCTGGGGCTGAGCCAAGACAAAGCCAGGAGCTTCGAATTTGATCTGAATCCCCAACAAGGGTAGCAGGGAGCTACCTCTGCCTCCCCACAGGGTGTGCCTGAGCAGGAAGCTGGGTTGGAAGGGGAGGAGCCAGGGCTCCCACGCCAACAGGGGACACAGCAGCCCAAGCAGCATCTTGACCACTGTGCACAACACCTGGCCTGGAGGAATCCTCTGCTTCACTGACATGGTTGGCAACAAGAATGATGGGAGCCTGGGCCTGCTGGGGAAAGAGGTGGGGTCGCCTTGTTTCCTTGTAGAGCGGCTCTGATTGAGAGTGTCAGTCACCAATAACACAGGCAAGAGGAGCTGAGAAGCTAAAGAGAGGGAGCAAAGTCCCGCGGAGCCTATTTGAGCCCTTGGACTCCGATGTGTCTAAGGGCGGACCTGCTCCCAGGGCTTCCAGTCTCCCTCGAATGCTGAATTCCATTTTCTGCCTCTGCCAGTCACACTGGGTTCCTGACACTTTGCATAGAAAGAGCCCTGTTATGGAAAGAAATTGGAAAGAGCTGTTCCTCTCCATGTTCAGAATGGGTGACCAGGCCTGGCGTTTGGTACCAGGCAGGCCTTAGATGTTGCTAAATTCAATAAACATATGATCAGTGAATGGCCTAGAAGCTCACGGGTGTGGACAATTCTTGAGTTAATGCCAACAGTCTCAGAGTTAGTCAAGGCCTGAACACGTGTGATGGCAAGAATGAGTGTCCTTATGGGGACAGTGGGGTAGAATATTGAACTAAGGCTTCATGGAAAATTACAGACTGTCCTCATTAGACCTTCAGCCTGGAAAATACCTTCTCCCCAGGTTCCATCACTGATGTGTGACCTGTAATGGTCCCCCCACACTCTTCAAACCATAATCACCCCAGATTCCTGAATGCATGGGGAAGAAACATTGGAAATAAGTTCATTCCATATTAGGAACAAGGCTTTTGAAGTTAGAACTGACTCCAAGTCTCGGCTTCATCACTCAAGCTGTCTACTTAAAACAAGCTGTCTGGAGGCTTTGTCTATAATGTTGAGATGATAGGGCAGGTGTTGGGTCTAGCAGTTCAAGTACCAGGTAAGGTGTCCATGTCCCGCATGAGATTCCTGACTCCTGGGTTCAGCTTCCTGCTGACACAGCAGGAAGATGCAGCATTGGATACAGCAGAGATAGTTCGGGTGATTGGATTGCTGCCATAAGTTGGGAGGCCTGGGCTGCGCTCCTGGCTCTCAACCCAGCCCTACCCATTGCAGGCTTTCGGAAAGTCAATCAGCTGATGAGAGCGCTCTCTCTCTCTCTCTCTCTCTCTCTCTCTCTCCCTCGCTTTATCTCTCTTTTTCGCTCTCCCTCTCAAATAAAAACATATCTTACATGGAGATAAGAACAGTAATGTATGGATAACTGCTAGAATGAATTTTCTTTCTTTCTTTTTTTTTTTTTTTTGACAGGCAGAGTTAGACAGTGAGAGAGAGAGAGACAGAGAGAAAGGTCTTTCCTTCTGTTGGTTCACCCCCCAATGGCCACCATAGCCAGCGCTGCGCCGATCCGAAGCCAGGAGCCAGGTGCTTCTCCTGGTCTCCCATGGGGTGCAGGGCCCAAGCGCTTGGGCCATCCTCCACTGCCCTCCCAGGCCACAGCAGAGAGCTACACTGGAAGAGGAGCAACCGGGACAGGATCGGTGCCCCGACCGGGACTAGAACCCGGGGTGCCGGCGTCGCAGGCAGAGGATTAGCCTAGTGAGCCGCGGCGCCAGCCAACTGCTAGAATTAAATGAGATACATAAGTAAGTTGCTTAGTATAATGACTGGCCCACGGTAATGCTCCAGTTAACATTGATCACTCTATTGATTTTGCTATACCTCTTTGACATTTGTGTTCCACTGTAACATGCTGATATGTCCCATCCAAAACTTTTAAGCTGTTTCCAGCAGACACCTCTGTTAACCCACTGTGTTGGCATTCGGTCCTGGGCCTCTGTTTACCCAGGTGAGATGGAGGCAGTCTGAGGACAAAGAGTGCTGTTGGGCTTCGATGTTCATGAATGCTTTATTTCTCCTGTGATTCCATGAACCTTAAGCACTTGGTAACCAGTAACCAGAGGTTCCTAGGAAAATACTTCACTTGTATATTGTTTAATCACTAGTTTTTTTTTTTTTTTTTTTTTTTCTGCTTAAGGAACTGTAGGTGTAACTCTCTGTGGATAAGTTTGGCCAAGGATCAGAATGACTTCCACTGTACACTTTACAGTTTTGCTAAAAATGTTTATCAACTGGTACGAATGTTCTTTTGAAGCGTCCAACCTAGAAGATAAATTGCATTTTTAAAATACCTGAAGATTCTCTCCATTTTTTTCATTTCTTTGATGCATGTAATTCTTCAGACTTCAACCCAATTCTCATCTTTTGGCAAATGACCAACTCACAGATTCCAAGTAATATTCAGGATGTATTCAGCTAAAACAAATCAAGTCCGACAGTTGTCACAGAAGCATTTAAGCAAAATTACTTCAACATTTTAACAATGCTTGACGTTTTCAGGGATGTCTTTGAAGTACAGAGCTCCCAAAATATTTAGTGTTAACAGTTTTGGACAGGTGTTTTGCCAAAGACATGTAAAGATGTGTTGAGTGAAGATTATTATTTTGCAGTGTGTTTAGCCTCTGGAAAAAATATTTATGTCTTAATTGGATGGAATTCCACCTGTCATTTTATCAAACACTTTGCTTATGGTCCATTTTGCTTAGAGTCCAAGAAAAATGAAAGTATTTTAGTTGCGAGAATTAATGTGACACATGTTTGGGCTTTGTGGAATCACTGCATTTGTTTGGAGATAATTATAAGAGAGTGCTTTAGAAACTTGAACTGGAATTTGCAATTAGAATATACAAAATTGGGTCTGAAAGGAGAGCTTAAGCAAGAGAGAGAATAACAAAAAGTAAATGTTGCAAATCCCCTTTATAGTAAACCCAACTTACAAACTGAAAAATCACTTCATTAAAACTCAAAAGGAAAAAGACAACCAACACCCTATCTGGGGCTTCTGCCCATGTTAGGGGCAGCTGTCATAGTGTCTGGCACCTAGTAGGGCCGCAGAAAAACAGAGCTTCTAGGCTTTCCTTAATTTTCCCTTCTCTCACTTGGCCATCTGGGCCTCTACAAGAGTTTTGGGCATTTGCAACAAGATTCTCACCAGGAGGACTAGGGAAAGTACACAGAACTCTGCTACTTTTGAGTTCCTCTCTTGAAGGCCCCACCTCTCCCCCACCCCCAATGTCCCACACTTGGGAGCAAGCCTCCAGCACGAGGACCTCTGGGCGACACCCAGCATTCAAACCACAGCAGGCTCAGAGCCGGGGGTGGGGGGGTACCGACCATGGGGGCAGTGGGGGAGTACAGCCACGGCACTAGTGCGGGGCCGGGATGACAATGGCATCCCCCGTGCCCAATCCTCACCTCCCGCTGCTCTTGGTGAAGGCACTGGCTGAACTTCTGCTTATCTTCGTGCAGGGAAGCAGCACACCAGGCCTCAGGTTTAGGGAGGTGGAGAAACGGAGTGAGCCAGGGAACCACAGGCTTGGTGATGGATCTGCCATTGGCCATGGTGTTGGAGCTTGAGGCCAGCTGAAACCTGAGGGCCAGAGGTCCCGGTGACGACGGCTGGGGACTGACATGTGGTCCTCTAAGGATTCGGGCAGAGGAGTTGGGCAAAGCCTTTCCTCCCTTTTCAAAAATTAATGAAAGGGAGCAGATTTTGTGTATTTCATACAGTTGTAAGATCATCATGATACTTCCCGCCCTCCCTCCTCCTTTATTTCTTATTTTTCTTTTAATTCTTCAATCACATGATTTTAATTTACTTACTAATCCTCCACTACATAAAGAATTGAAGTAGAAGCACCACCACTCCTCAGGAGTATACACAGGTTTATAAACAATAATGAAATCTCAAGATGTCAGTTTCTCTCATATATATTTTATTTTCTTGTACTCTATATTAGTTTACCACAAGTCAGAGAAAACATATGATATTTGTATTTGGGGGGCTGGCTTATTTGACTAAGCATAGTGGTCTCCAATTGCATGATTTTATTTCAAAAGATGATTTCGTTCTTTTTTATGGCTGAGTAGTATTTCACCATGTATATATACCACAATGTATCCAGTCATCAGTTGATGGACATACGGGGCTGATTCCATATCCTAGCTATTGTGAATTGAGCTGTTATAAACAGGGGGGTACAGATCACTCTTTCACATGCTGATTTCATTTCCTTTGGGTAAATTCCCAGGAGGGGGATTGCTGGGTCATATGGTAGAGCCATTTTCAGATGTCTGGGGACTCTCCATACGGTCTTCCACAATGGCTGTGCTAGTTTACATTTCTGTCAACAGTGGACTAGGGCACCTTTTTCTCCACATCCTTGCCAGGATTGGCTGGTGCTGCTTTGTGGATGGCAGGTGTTCTAATGAGCCTTCCTCCTGTCTTGTGTCATGTTTGCCTCCAGGTCCTGTTGTGTACTCTGCTCTCTCGTGTGCGGGGTCCTTTACTGTTCCATGTGTGGACTTTTAGAGCTTACTCCCTGTCTCTTTTTAAACTATTTATTTGTTTGAAAGGCAGAGTGATAGAGAAACAGACTGAGAGGAAGAGAGAGATGGACAGGGAGAGAGAGATAGTGAGGGAGAGAGAGAAGGAATTCTTCCATTTGCTGAGTCACTCCTCAAGTGACTGCAATGCCTAGGGCTGGTCTGGAATGTAGCCAGGTGCCCAGCTCTCCATCCAGGTCTCCCATCTGGGTGGCAGGGGTCCAAGCACTTGGGCCATCCTCAACACCTTCTCAGTCACATTAGCAGGAAGCTGGATCAGAAGCCGAGCAGCTGGGGTTTGACTGAGCACTGTGACATGGGATGCTGGTGTTGCAAGTGGCAGCTCAACCTGCTGTGCCACAATGCCAGCCCCTCGTCTCTTGTTCTGTTCAAGTTCCAGTACTTGTTTTATCTGTAGCCCGCTGCTAGAATCATTCACAATATCCCCTTTGCATAAGCTACCCTGGGTGATTTTATATTTCTTCAAATAAAAATATGAGGTTAAACAAAGGGATAACCCATCATGCCGGAGAAGTAAATGTGTATTCTCTGCTTCTATCTGGAACTAAGCTTGTACTCAGCACCCACAGGTTTACCTTACCTGTGTCTGCTCACCGCTGAGCTCACTGGGGTGTGAGAGAGGGAATGAAGGTAGAGGGGGTGAGTGAAAGAAGGCAAGGCAGGGGCCCCGAAGCCTGCCCTGGTCTATTTCTTGCTCCCGTTGACCATGGCAGGGGCAAGCACGGGTGAGTGGCAGTCCACACCTGCTCCAGCTCACTCTGCTTTTTCCACACCAGCAGTGTGGGAAGATGTCACACGGTCCCCAAGGTACGGGCTCTAGAGAAACACCCCAGCTCTGGATCCGAATCCGCTCTGTCCCTCCTCCCAGCTGTGGGATTTGAGCCTTGGGAAGAGACTTCATTTCTCTAAGCTTCACTGTTTTCATGTATAAAACTGGAGAAATAACAGCACCAAGCATGTAGGATCATTACAAACAAGGCTGGAAATACACAGAGTATATAAGCGGAACACTCACTAACCACTCAGAACTGGCAGTAGCTGTGATTATCACAGGCCGAACATCTCTAATCCAAAAATCAGAAATGCTCTGAAATCTGAAACTTTGAGCCATGACATGATGCCACAGGTGGAAAATTTCATGTCTGACCTCCTCGGTGGATTGCAGGAAAAATGCAAGTCCATTAAAAAATATTGCATTAAATTCAGGCAGGCATTTGATCCAGAAATTAAAATGCTGCTTGGGAGGCCCACATTCCACGTTGGAGTGCCTGGGCTTTGATTCCAGCTTCCTGCTGAAGCACACCCTGGCAGGCAGCAGGAGGTGGCTCAAACGCTTGGATCCTTGCCACCCATGCAAGAGACCTGGGTCAACTTCCAGCCCCTGGCTTCAGCCCAGGCTGTTGTGACCATCTGGGAAGTGAACCAGCAGATAGAAGATCTCTCTCTCTCTCTCTCTCTCTCTCTCCCTCCCCCCAATGCTTTGCAAACAGCATGCAAATAAATAAGTAAAAATTTAGCAAAAATTACCTTCAGGCTATGTGAACGTGCTGTGTATGAAACATAAATGAATTTCATGCTCAGACGTGGGTACTGTTCCCCAAAGGTCCCAGCTACAAACATTCCAAAACTCCAAGACTCTTTCAGTCCCAAATATTTCAAATAAGAGGTACTCAACTTGTGCCATTGTTATTGTCAGTAGATTCCTTAGCTACACATAAAACCCAGAAACAGATACTGTAAGCAAACTGGGGTCCAGTGACGCTATAACATTGTTAAACGGCATGGTCGTCAAGCGGATTGTTGCTTAGAAGAAGATGAGCCCGAAGGACGCTAAGGAACCGTGTTGGGAGACGTGCCTACGAGGCAGCACCTGTCCTCCATCTCGCCCAGCAGCAGTCGGTGTCGGACGCTGTACTTTGTTCCTGGTGATGTCGAGCGGTATCCAGAGGGTGCACGGTTCTCCACCTTGTCACAGGCAGTTCTCAGGAGCAGCCGTGGCTCACAGCTGGGTTTCCTGCTAATTGGTCGCGTTCCCTCTTTGTTGTAACAGGCAGCAAAGCACCCAGCACTCTCAGAATGGGAAATAATGTGGCCAGAGTGAGGCCAGGTGCACAGATGGCTGTGCTGAAACCAAGACTTTGGGGTTTTATTCAATAGAAAAATCGTGCTAGACGAGCAACGCTGTGCAGTGCATTTATCTGGAGAGAGGTTTTGTTTTTGTTTTTTAATGTGCTGAGAGCTCAGTTCTTTTCTTAAAATGATGGTTTTAAAACAGTGTCAGCCAATTATCCTGTAGATGTTTGCGATGCAATTTGATTGGAGAGAAAAGTCCAGAGGGTCGACTCCTCCAGTTGTGACTTTCTGGTCTAACCCAGATATCGGCCGAAGTGCCCTGCTTCTTAAGAACCAAAAGGAGGGGCCAGCGCTGTGGCACAGTGGGTTAACACCCTGGCCTGAAGCGCTGGCATCCCATATGGGTGCTGGTTCAAGTCCCGGCTGTTCCACTTCCGATCCAGCTCTCTGCTGTTGCCTGGGAAAGCAGTGGAGGATGGCCCTTGGGCCCCTGCACCCGCATGGGAGACCCGGAAGAAGCTCTTGGCTCCTGGCTTCAGATTGGCACGGTTCCAGCCATTGCAGCCAATTAGGGAGTGAACCATTGGATGGAATACCTCTCTCTCTCTCTGCCTCTCCTCTCTCTTTGTAACTGATTCTCAAGTAAAATAAATAAATCTTAAAAAAAAAAAAAAGAACCAAAAGGAGGGGGCAGCACTGTGGCACAGCTAACTGAGTCTCCGCCTGTGATGCCAGCATCCCACATGGACGTTGGTTTGAGTCCTGGCTGCCCCACTTCCCACCTGGCTCCCTGCTAATTCTCCATGGCAAGCGGCAGAGGATGGCCCAAGAGCTTAGGCCCTTGCCACCCACATGGGAGACCTAGAAGTTCCTGGCTCCTGGCTTCTGCCCAGCACAGCCCTGGCCATTGTGGCCATTTGGGGATAGAAGATCTTTCTCTTTGTGCTCTCTGTAACTCTATTTTTCAAATAAATAAATAAATCTTTTTAAAGAAGAGAAAGAACCAAAAGGAATCAGCCTGCTCTCCTCCCCGGCGTGGGGAAAGCCACGCGGCTTCGCTCCTCTCTCAGTGGCCTTGGAGGCCAAGAAGCTGGGGAGTGGCTGGCGGACTGGGGGTGGGTGCACTTGTTGGGTTCATTCTAATCCACGCATTCTGTCACTGCCCTTCTGCACAGGAGTGCGCCCCATGACACATCCACTCAGCTATGGATTCAGGACACCCCCCTCCCCACTGCCTCGCCTAAGCCCTGCGCGTGCACACGGACGGCCGGAGTTTGAGAAGAGGCGCTGGGTATCAGCGTAAGAGAGGAGGAGGGCAGCTTGTAGTGGAACATCAGAGGTCCCAGGCTCGCCAGTATCTGTCACGGGAGGCGGTGATGCCCTCCGCTCCTGTCAGCCACTCTCCCGTTCCCTCGCTGGGCTATATTGAGGACCCAGCCCTCGACTAGGTCACTATGAAATTGTCCTGTAAACTCAGGGGCCGCAACACCCTCCTCCACCTCTTGGGACAGCTGCCTCCTCCCCGCTATATTTCAAACGGGTAGACAGGGTTTGCACACAGGAGAGATGTGCAGAGAAACAGCCGAGCCAGGGCCCCCACATCCAGCCGGTGCCCACCTTCCGGCTGGACCCTGTTATTATCACTGTAGTTCCATACGTGTCAAAGGATGCTCTCACCAATTCTCAAATAGTTCAATGCGTAGGCACTTGGCACTGCAACCTGAATTAGAAACCTTTGTCGATGAAGCAGAAGGCACTTGCCAACTCCAGAGACACAAAGCACGGAGGCTTGCAAAGAATGAGAAGTCTGGGCGGACTTATGGAGGAGGCAGACATGAGCAAAGCACGGACCCGTTCTCTTCATTCACTTGGATGCAAGGCAGACAAATCCTCTCACAAATGCGCAGCCGGGTGCTGCAGGTTCTAGGGAGAGGATGGAGACCAACCGCCATGACAGCTTTCTCTGCGCGTGCCTCCCCCTGCCCGCCAGGGCAGCTGCCTCTCTCGCCTTTTAATTTTCTCCCAGGACACCTAACTGCTGCTCTAATTCCAGTAACTTCACTGCGTGACTTCAGAAACTTCGTCTTTCCCAGAAAGATGCTGTGTGTGTGTGTTTCGCTCTATTCTGATCACTGGCACCAAATACAAGAAGAATCTGATCACAAAGTCGTCACCAGAAAGGACGAAGTCTGGGGAAGCCGAGAGGAGGGAGAGGCCTTGGGAATGAAAACGGCTAAGAAAACCTTCTGAAGGTGAAGATGGCGCAGCCACGCCTTGAAGAGAGTGTGTCAGGCAGTGAGCTTGTTTGCAAGCAACGGAAATGGGCAGACGTTAACTGGAGAAGGAAAAGACTTGGTTGGAAAGAAGACATTGGCTCAAGAATCCATGTAAAGTTTGAGAAGCACGATTGGGAACTGGGATTGAGCCAAAGGTGATCCAACAGCGAGGACCATGGCCAAGGTCAGCCCAGCAAGCAAGCTGTTTGGAGCAGCCAGCTGCACTCTCCCAGGAGGCACCTGGGGCTCTCCCCACTGCTGCCAGAACCTCACGGTGATTCTCGGCTGTTTTGGATCTTTGATTCATGGCTGCAAAACCCAGGCCTGGGGGGGGCATTGGAATGGGCAATCCAGGCTGCTTTTTGCTTATTTACTGCCAGGAATTGCAAGAGGGCAGAGGGCGTATCTTGTCCTTTCAGCTGCAACAGTGGGTTGAGTGCCTTCTACCCAGGACTGATCATAGTGTGAAAGAATCTCCCTAAACAGGCAGACTCTCTAGGTCTTGAGACAGTAACTTTATGAATATAGAGATTGGGTAGACAGCTAAGAGCTAGAAATGAAGACAGCGTGATGAAGGGGATTGTGGCCGCATCACCAGGTCCAGCAAAGGCATGAAGGGGAAAGCAGAAAAACGGTGGGATTGGAATGGGAGAGGGACCAAATGGCACGAGGCTGGGAAGGCGAGTTGGCGCTTTGTGTTCAGAGTCCAATTCTACTGGAGGCACCTGCTCAGCTATTCTTCGGAAATGCCAGTATGTAAAGAGAACCTGGGCGTAGGACACTCCTTACAGGAGTCTGTGGTGTGGCCCAGTGGGTTAAGTCACTGCTTGCAATGCCAGCATCCCATCTGAGAGAGCCAGTGCGAATCCTGGCTGCTCCACTTCGGCTCCAGCCTCCTGCTAATGTGCCTGGGAAAACAGCACTGTTTTGGCCCAAATACTTGGGCCCCTGACACCCATGTGGGAGACCCAGATAGAGTTCATGGCTTCTGCCTTTGGTCTCACCTAATCCTAGCTGTTGGAGCCATTTGGGGGCTGAAGCAGAGGACCGATGATTTGTCTGTCTCTCCCTCCTTGACCACGCTGTCTTTCAAACAAATAAATTAACAAATTTTTTAAAAATAATATTCAATGTACATTTAGAGCACATGCAAACGCCAAGCTCTTTGTCTTGATTCTTCCATTCTTATGGGAGCTATCATTTCAAAAGTTGAAAGACAAATACGAGCATAAAAAAAAGTCCACCCAATGAAGACAGAGAGGAAAGGAGGTTTTGTGGGTTTCTGCTTTGGGGGCTCTGGGTAGGGTTTTCTGTGGACTTGAAACTTGCATGGACACAAAGCCGTGGCAGTATACCCACTGTTTTGGGCAAACTTGGAAGCGATGCTCCATTGACCAGCAGGGAAGCTTCTAGGCTGGGGGCCCTCGGTGGGCCTGATGGGACGACTTAGAGTCTTTCACACGGAGAATAAAGTTGGGTGGGTCTCCGTGCCCAGCGGCGGAGGGGTGGCTGGCGGTGATGGCCCTCAGCCAGGGACTTCTCCCCTCCCTACACGGCAGCCTTTTGTGAGCTCCCAGGAAAGGGAACCTCAGCACGGGGACAAGGTGTGGCTGATGCGGCCGATAAGCCGCACACAAAAAGCCCACTGTAGTGCTGAAAGGGTCTCCAGTGTAGCTCTTTAATTTCCTCGCTTGGAAATGTTTCTGGGCTTTTCATCCCGGCCTTTATCTTAACTTCTAATCGGAGCAAAGCGGCAGCCTTTCAAATGGAACAAATAGGTTCCTCTGCCTGTGACAAGATGTACCTCATTTTCTCGGCGAGCCTTCAGCAAGGTCACACCTTTTTAATTTATTTTCTGTAAGAAAAATCTAGTTGCTGGATAGAACAAGGGCCAGATCTCGCTAGAGGTCATTTCTCAAGCTACTCATAAAGTAGGATGGGATTAGAGCCGTTTAATATCCTCGCCTCACCTTCCTGCCCGTCACGGGCACTCGGGGAGCGCCCAGGAGCCCGCCCTGGCACTGCAGACACTCTGGGGGGCCTCTCCTCGTGCTGCCCCCCCCGACCCCTCCCCTGTCTGTGTTCATGCTGCACGCCGCACTTGTACTCCTCAGATTGCAGACCTCAGCAATTTAATCAAGATTACCGATTCGTGCGTGTTCACCATTTTCTAATCAAAAACGAATGGACAGAAGACAGTTTGCTTTCCATTTGCGTGAGGTTTTTGTTAATTTACCTTGCCCATCACTGGGATGAGAATGTTTCCCATGATTTTTTTTTTCTCAGAGCATTTGAAAGATGAAGTAAATGGTTTTAGTCTGAAATACAGGCAGGGACTTCCACGTGCTTTACTTATTGGATAATTTGCTGAAATGCTCAACTTACTCCGTTTTCATTCCTCTAATTCTTTTTCTTTTGTTTTCATGAAACAATGCTCTTGTTCTGATTCTAAAAATACTTCTATGGGGCCAGCCTTGTGGCTTAGCAGTTTAAGCTGCCCCGCTGTGGCACTGGCATCCCATATCGGAGCTCCAGTTCAAGTCCCGGCTGCTCCACTTCCGATCTGGCTCCCTGCTAGTGCACCTGGGAAAGCAGTGAAAGATGGCCCAAGTGCTTGAGCCCCTGACACCCACATGGGAGATCCAGATGAAGCTCCTGGCTTTGGCCTGGTCCAGTTGTGGCCATTGTGGCTACTGGGGTCACTTGGGGAGTGAACCAGCAGATGGAAGATCTCTCCCTCTCTCTCTCCCTCTCTCTCTGTAACTCTGCATTTCAAATAAATAAATAAATCTTTAAAAAATTACCATGTGGGGCCAGCACTGTGGCGTAGCAGGTAAAGCCTCTGCCGACAGCACCGTCATCCCATGTGGGCGCCGGTTCAAGTCCCGGCTGCTCCACTTCCAAACCAGCTCTGCTATGGCCTGGGAAAGCAGTAGAAGATGGCCCAAGTCCTTGGGCCCCTGCACCCACGTGGGAGACCCGGAAGAAGCTCCTGGCTCCTGGTTTCCGATTGGCGCAGCTCCAGCCATTGCAGCCAACTGGGGAGTGAACCAGCGGATGGAAGACCTCTCTCTCTGCCTCTCCTTTTCTCTCTTTGTAACTCTGCCTTTCAAATAAATAAATAAAGCTTTAAAAAACAAATTAATAAATATTTTAAAAAATTATTTAAAAAATTGCCATGCATAGTCCCTTTTGTAAATATATAGAAAATGTCTGGAAGAATAGATACTGACCTTCAGTAGTGTTCACGCCTTGTGAGGGGAATCAGGACAATAGGGACCACATGCTAACTTCTCACTTTTGCAATGCTGAGGCACTTAGAATTTTAAAGACAAAAATAAACAAAAATACCTATCTTTGGGAAGAAAATTATGAGTATGCTGGAAAGAATGCCAAATAAATAGAAGTCACCCAAAAGCGTTACCCTCCAAGGAAAATGCGGATGAAACTTTGGGTTTCTGTCCACACTTTAATCTGCATATTTATCAAATCTCTCTTCCTTCCCCTGCACTACAGTGCGGCTATTTCTCCATTTTATTAAATATACTTTCTAAAGAATGTATTTAGGGGCTGGTGCTGTGGTGTAGCAGATAAACCTGCTGCCTGTAGTCCCAGCATCCAATATGGGTGCCGGTTCGAGTCCCACCTGCTCCACTTCTGATCCAGCTCTCTGCTGTGGCTTGGGAAAGCAGTAGAAGATGGTCCAAGTCCTTAGGCCCTTACACCCACGTGGGAAACCCAGAAGAAGCTCCTGGCTCCTGGCTTCAGATCAGCCCTGCTCCAGCCATCACAGCCATTTGGGGAGTGAACCAGTGGATGGAAGACCTCTCTCTGCCTCTGCCTCTCTGCCTTTCAAATAAATAGATCTTTTTTTAAAAAAAAGAATGTATTTAATGCTTATTAGTATTTCATGATGTAAGCAGACATCATGCATTTATATATTTTTAAAAGATTATTTATTTATTTGAAAGGCAGAGAGATAGAGACAAATAGAAATTCTCCATCCCCTTATAACTCCCCAAATGCCCACAACAACCAGAATTGGACCAGGCCAAAGCCAAAAGCCTGGAACTCGATCTGAGCCTCCCATATGCGGTACTGGGGCTACCACTCAGTGCCTTTGAGGTGCACCAGCAGGAAGCTGGATAGGAAGTGGGGACCTGAACTGGCAGCTGCTACGGGCCACAGGTCTCAGTGGCTTAACCCATGCATCACATCACCTGGCCCTGCGTTTAGACATTTTAGAACCTGCTTGCTGCTTTCCATGTGTTGCTATTATTAAAGGAAATCCTGTAATTAAAGCCCTGACTTATACACATTTGTGTACATTGCAGATCCTGTTCTTAGGCCCGAGAAGGTTCCTTGAAGTGGAGCCGCAAGTTCAAAGCAGAGAACACACTCGAGACTATTGATTGACACATTTTGCCACGGTGAGCTGCAGGAAGAGGAAATCCATTTCAATTACCACCAGCAGTATTTCAAAGTGTCTATTAAAACTTTTTTTCTGTTTTTGCTGACTCTTTGGATGTGATAAGATGAAAATAAATGATTGTTTTTAAATTATTAATGATGTTAAACATTTATCACTAATTTTTGGTTGTTCGTATTTATTCTTCTGTGAAATGACTTCTTTGGCTATTTGTTCCAGAAAGCTGATTTTTTCCTTGTATGTAAACGCATTTTTTAATTAAAAAAAGCATTTGAATGCCTGTTTTTTTAAATGTATTTATTTGGAAGACAGAGTGACAGAGAATCAGGGACAGACAGAGCCAGAGCTGTCTTCTGTTTGCTAGTACACTCTCCATGTATCTACGACAGCCTGGGTTAGGCCGGGCTGAAGCCTGGAGCAAGGAACTCAATCCATATGGTGGCAGGAACCCAAGAACTTGGGCCATCACTGCTGCCTCACATCCTGTAAGTAGGAAGCTGGATCAGACCACAGAATAGCCAGGGCTCACACCGGGCGCTCTGACACGGGATGCGGGCATTCCGGGCTGTGTCTGAACCCACTGCACCACACTGCCCACCCCCACACACTGTACTTTAAAACTTTGCATACAAGATATTTCGCCTTCTATCTAATCTGACATCTACAGTTTGATTTTGTTTTTAAAATATCATTGTTTCTTCCATATTTTAAATTTATTTCTACTTTATTTATTTTGAGGGGCAGAGAGACAGAGAGAGGGAGAGGTACACAGACAGAGAAAAGCCTCCCATATTCTAGTTCAATACCCTGATGCCCATGATGGCCAGGACTGGGTGGTGCCAAAGCCAGGAGCCAAGAACTCAAGTCAGATCTCCCATTATTTAAACCACCACTGCCACCTCCCAGGATCTACATCGGCCATGAGCTGAAGTCAGGAACCAGCGCTGGGTATGAAACCCAAATTCTCCAACACGGGGTGTGGGTGCCTGAAAGGCTGTGTCAGCTCCTAGGCTGGATGTCCAGTCTGTTCCTTCCTTTATTATTATTATTATTATTATTATTATTATTATCACTTCTTTGAAAGGCAGAGTTAGAGAGAGAGAAAGAGAGAGAGAGCACGAAATCTTCCATATGCAGGTTCACTCCCCCAAATCGCACAACAGCCAGGGCTGGGGCAGACTGAAGCCAGGAACTCTACCTGGGTCTCCCTTGTCAGTGTTACAGGCTTAAATATTTGGATCATTACCTGCTGCTCGCCCAGGTGCACTGGCAGAGAACTGGATCCGAAGCAAGGCAGCTGGGGCTCGAACCAGCACTCTGGCATGGAACGCTGATGTTATAAGCGGCAGCTTAGCCTGTGTGTCACAATGCCACCCCACCCCCACCCCACCCCTTCTTTTTGTGCTCATACCTGTCACTCGTGTCATTCATGGTTTTCATTTCAGTTTAGGCTTAGAAACATCTTTTCACCCTGAAGGCAGATAATTCTCATATTTAATATTCCACTCAAGATAACTGTATTGATTTTTAGTTCATTTTTATATAGTATAAGATAGGGATCAAACTTTATTTCTCTAAATAACCAACCAATTAATGCAAAGTTGTTCGTTGCATTCATTTTCCCAAATATTTGAGAGTCTATATTCTGTATCTTGTTCTATCAACCTCTGTCTGTTCTGGTGTTTGTCACACAGTGGTTTAATAATTGTTCATTTATATCTCCATTTTTGTCAATTTGTTATTCTTTATTCTTTTTTCATATTTTCTTCAATAGGCTTGCCATTTTGGTTTTCAGAAGAATTTCCCTGTCATCTAACACCAGTGAACATTCAGTACTTAACCACTAAATATTTGTCATTATGCAAATGAATACATTCATTTTATTGGAATTAAATTAAATCTATAGTGGGAAGTATTGACATCTTGCAATATCGACTTTCTCAACCATGTACATGGTATGTCAATTCATTTTTATTTTCATTTTTTAAAGATTTATTTATTTGAAAGGCAGAGTTGCAGAGAGAGAGAGAGAGAGAAAGAGAGACAGGTCTTCCACCCTCTGGTTCACTCCCGAGACAGCTGCAAAACCAGAGCTGGGCTGATCTGAAGCCAGAAGCCAGGAGCTTCTTCTGGTCTCCCACGTAGGTGCAGGGGGCCCAAGGACTTGGGTTGTCTTCTACTGCTTTCCCAGGCATATCAGCAGGGAGCTGGATCGGAAATGGAGCAGCTGGGACTCAAACCTGCACCCATATGGGATGCCGGCACTGCTGACAGCAGCTTAACCCCTGTGCCACAGCATTGGCCCCTTTATTTTTAAAATATTGTGTTCCTCAATAACATTTGTTTTTTTCTTATAAGACTTTTTTATTATTCACTTTATTTTATATATTTCCAATTTTATTGTTGTAGTAAATTGCATGGTAAATCACTTTTAAGATGATATGTATCAAATTGTGTTTAGGAAAACTTATTTTGAAAGATTTGCATGGGGCTGGCATTGTGGTATAGCAGGGTAAGCTGCCACCTACAACATCGGCATCTCATGTGGGCGCCGGTTGGTATCCTGGCTGTTCCACTTCTCATCCAACTTCCTGCTGATGTCCTAGGAAAAGCAGGAGTAAATGGCCCAAGTGCTCGGGCCCCTGCACCATGTGGAAGACCTGGCTCCTGGCTCCTGGCTCCTGCCTTTGGCCTTGCCCAGTCATGGTTACTGTGGCCATCTGGGGAGTGAATCAGCATGGAAAGTCTTTGTCTCTCTCTCTCTCTCTCTCTCTCTCTCTCTCTCTCTCTCTCTCTCTCTTTTTCTCCCTCCCCCCCTTGTAACTGTGACTTTCAAATACACAAGTAAATCTTTAAGAAAATAAAAAAGACTTGCTATTAAGGGTCACTTTATATCATAACAAATCTCATTATCACTACTAGGAGTGCACTTTGGAATCAGCTTTATGCAAAGTAATTTCTTCATTCACTTCTTCATTTATTATTCAAGCAACACACCATTCAAATTACCAATTACCAAATACCTATTAACTTTGTGCCAAGCTGGTGATGCAGTAGTGAACAAAAGCAGATGTGTCTTCTCCCCTAACGGAGTTTACCCTGTAATGGAGAACCTTCCTTCCGTAAAAGCATGACTGTGAGAGGTCTTCTGAGAGTCAGCTTTGTCAGAGCGGTCAGAGGAAGCTTCCCTAAGGAAGTGATGGTAGAATGGAGGAGATCTAGATGTTAACGAGGGAACCAGGAAAAAGGAGACGAAAGAGATGTCCAGGCAGAAGGAGCAATGCCTTCGGAGGTGCTCTGGGCAGAGGAGGCTTCACGTCGTTGAGTTTCTGGAAGAAAGACGAGGTGACCAAAGTGAAGGGATCAGAAGCTGGGGTGCAGGGCAGAAGGTGGGTGCGGAAGGTGAGGCTGGCTGGCAGCGCCTGGCGGTTCACGCTGGTGACTTAGATGTTCATTCCGAGAGGAATGGGAGGTGTCATAATCGAAAACGAAAAGGAAGGCAACTATACCAGTTCAGGGAACAATGGAAGATAGCTCCAATCAGAAAGGTGCTGGTGGGGAAAGAGGCAGACGATGGACTTGAGAGATGGCTAAGACACGTAACTCCCAACACCAGTCAGGAGATCAGGAGGCGGGCTGACTCCCAGGTCCCGGGCTGGGAGAGCAGAACTAATGGTGCCCTGCACCCAGATGGAGACCAGCAGAGGAGGGCCAGATTTGCGGGAAAGATCCGTGGTTTGGTTCCAGACATGGGGTTTTGAGATGCTTTGTGATATCCAAGTAGGAATAGCAAGCAGGCAGCTGTATATGTGGGTCTGAAGATCTAGGGAGAGGGCTGAGCTAGAAATCCACACTATGAGTCATCTGTTAGTAAGTGCTCACCAACACCAGACATTGCTTAGCGAGCAAGCACGGGATGGCAAAGGATGCTCACAAGGCTGCGCCTCAGTGGGCACCTAGGGGTTGAGCCTGCAGCAGAGGTGGAGAGGGTGGCCAGAAGGACCAGGAAATCATGCAAATCAAGGCACGTGAGCACCTCTATGGTCAATTGATTTTAGTCAAGTGTACCAAGACCATCCAGTGAGGGAGCGAAGGGTCTCTCCAATCGATGGATATCTACCTGCAAAAGAAGACCCCCTGCCTCATGCCATGCATAGAAATTAATTAAAAACTGATCGACAACCCAAGTATCAGAGCTAAAACCTTAGAAGGCCTTGAGGACAGCATAGGGTCAAATCCTCCTGACCTTGGATTTGGCAGGTACAGCACTAAAAGCACAGCAAGAAAACAAATTAGATTTCACCAAAATGAAGAACTTTTGTGCATCAAAGGACATGATAAAGAAAGTGAGAAGACAATCTGCAGAATGGGAAATCATATTTGCAGATCATATCTCTAATAAGGGTTTAGTACCAGGATCTATAAAGTACTCTTAAAACAACAAAAGGAACTCCTACACCAATAAAAAGACAAATGACCTAATTAAAAGTGGGAGAGGACTTGGTAGGCATTTCTCTAGAAAAAAAATATATAAATGGCTAATAAGCACAAGAAAAGATGCCCCCAATATTTTATCATTAGAGATAGTATGGAGAAGAACAATTAGTCATCAGGGAGATGCAAATTAGAGCCAGAATGTGACACAGATTCACATTCCCCGGGATGGTTAAACTTGGAAAAAGAAAACAACAAATGTTGGCAAGAACCCAAGAGAAACTTGAACTTGTGTAATCGGTGGTGAAAATGTTCCATGGTTCATTCCCCACAAAAAACAAGTGGACCCTCAAAAAGTTAAACAGAGAATTATCATATGACTCCACAATTCCACAATCAGGTATCTTGAGTTGGAAATGAGTGTTTAACAAGTGCATGTACACACGTGTTCACAGCAGCACTATTTAGGCAAAGGTGGAAACAACCCAGATGTCCATCACACTATGAATAGACAAGTTGTGATCTAGCCACACAATGGAATACTAGTCAGTCATGAAAAGGATTGGAAGGCTACTACATGCTACGATATAAATGAACCTCCAAAACATTATGATAAGTCAAAGAAACCAGGCACAACAGGTCACAAGTTGTGTGCTTCCATGGATAGGCAATACCCAGGATAGACACAGCCATAGAATTAGAGCAGGGATTGGTGGTTGCCAAGGGTTGGGAGGGTAGAAATGGAATACATCACTTACTGGGTTAGGTGTTTTACTTTGGAGTGATGGAAATGTTTTGGAACAAGATAGAGCAGGTTGTTACGGAACATTGAGGATATACCACTAGCCACTGATCATTTTGAAATGGTTAATTTTATGTTATGTCAATTCTACCTCAATTTTGTGCTTGGACCACCCTCCACTGCCTTTCCAGGCACATTAACAGAATACTGTGTTGGAAGTGTAGCAGCGGGGATTCAGCCTGGCACTCCAGTATGGGGTGTTTGTGTCACCAGCGGCCGTGTAACCTGCTGTGCCACATGGCAGCCCCAGACAGCTCTTCCGTTAAACTTGATCGTGAACAGCAAATGAGAGAGGCGGAGGAGAAGCAGCACAGCATGGAAGAGGGACTGTTAAAGTGGACGAGGCCAAGGAAGGTAAAGGTGGATGAAGATGCTCCTTGGTCATGGAATGCTTGGGAGGGGCTGCCCCTGGGAGGGGGCGTGGCGGAAGTGGGGGCTACAGCCCTGGTGGGAGGACTGGATGCAGCCGAGAGATGACAGCTCTCTTAGAGAGGGCATATCACTTGACCCATGAACTCTGCTGCGATTTTCCAAAACACAGTCTTCAATGACAGGCATGTTGCCAGTTGCAACATGCATTGTATGAGCATTGTATGAGGCAGAGGATAATGGCACTGGACAGAGATCTACCCAAGTAGTCAGGAGCCTCCATTCTGCTCTGATGAATGGCTGTGTGACCCTGAGAAAACTGTGAACCTCTCTGAACCCCAGCCTGGTTTCACCTGCTTCTGGAGGGCCCTTCTATTTCCCAGGGGGTGGGGAGTGGACCGCGGTCCTACCTGTTAGGCGAGCTCCTGCCCCTTCCTGCTGCTAGTCTTCGAACTCACTCAGGGCAGGGGACACACCTTCTCATCCCCCTACCAGGACCAGCATACAGTAGGTGCTCACTGAATGTGGCACAATGAAGACTGCTATCTACAGACATTGAATCTCACTGGTATTTGCTATGTAGAGGGCATTCAAGAAGTTCATGGAAATTGGACAGCATGGAAAAACCATGCATGCCGAGCGTCCGCCTCGGCGTCCAGTGCGGAGAGCCCTTCGTCCCGGGAAACGGGACGCGGCCAGAAAGGGGGCCGCCCTCTCGCCCGCCATGCACCGCACGTTTGTGGGGAACCTGGCGCTAAACCATTCGTAGACGACCTGCTTCTGGGTCGGGGTTTCCTACGTAGCAGAGCAGCTCCCTCGCTGTGATCTATCGAAAGTCAGCCCTCGACACAGGGTTTGTAAAAAGAAAAAAAAGAAAAGAAAAAAGAAGAAGAAGAAGAAAAGAAAAACTATGCACAAATTAAAAAATTGTACACAAAAATAAACATCTTTTGATTCCATTTTCCACATACTTGTTCAAGCACAGTGCTACACACACACACACACATACACACACACCCTTATGTTCATGTATGTGTGTGTGTGTGTGTGTGTATACTCTTTAAAAACCACACAACTCTGCCTATTCCCTAACTCTGGAAGACTGTTGGGAGGTTTATGGGGAGCTTTTGGTTACAAATTGCAGAAACAGACATCAGCTGATCTGTGAGAAAAGAGAGTTTTTAGAAGCCTCAGGAATTTGGTAAAAGTCAAAAGCTGAGTACTAGGGTTTGAACGCACCCCCTCAGGTTCATGTCCCTGAGCCTGCACCTCCAGTACCAGAGTGCTGAGAGGTGGGGCCTCGTGGGGGGTGTCAGGGTCATGAGGGTGGAGTGTGCACAGATGGGTCAGGGTCATTATCGCAGGTGTAGGTTTGTTACCGGGGGAGTGAGTCTGTGAGAAGGGTGAGTTTGATGCCCTCCCGCCCTCTCCTGCTCTCGTCCTTGCCCTTTGCCCTCTGCCATGGGATGGCACAGTACAGAGGCCTTTGCCAGATGCCAGCATCCAGGACCAAGAGCCAAAGACAGTTCCATTGCTTACCTGTCACTTAGTTGCTGGTAGTCTGTTTAGGCTGCACAAAACAGACAGAGGCCCTGGGGACAGGCTGAAGTCAGTCAGGCACCGAACCTCTCTGGGGAGAATCAAGGAAGTGTGCTCTCTCATTGACTTATTTCCTCACTCCATTTTTTGCTCTCTCATTTAATCTCTCTCCCTCTCTCTCTCTATCACACACGCATGCATAGAGATGTATTTCATGTCACTCTGCTTCCCTACGATATCTTGTTATGTATACGAAAATATTCTAAAATCCGAAAAATTCCAAAATCAAAAACATTTCTTATTCCAAGTGTTTTTGGATAAGTGATACTCTACCAGCACTTTTTAATTCTTACTATTAAAAAAATACTGGCAGGTATTTTGCATAGAAGTTAAGATATCGCTTGGGATGCCCTTATCCCATATTGGAGTGCCTGGATTCAAGTCTCAGCTCTGCTCCTGATTCTAACTTCCTTTTGAGGTGCATCCTGGGAGGCAGTGGGTGATGGCCCAAGGACTTGGGCTCCTGCCATCCACGTGGGAGACCTGAACTGAGTTCCTGGCTCCCACCTTCAGCCTGGCCCAGCCCCAGCCATCGTGACCATTTGAGGAGTGAACCAGCAGCTCGCTCTCTCTCTCTCTCTCTCTCTCTCTCTGTGTGTGTGTGTTCCTCTGGCTCTGAAATGAACTAAATAAAATAGTTACCCAATAGCTGGCTGTGCTGAAACACAGTTAAAAATTCTGAACTCTGTCGAAATTGAGCAATATGGCTCGAGGTGGTTGACGAGTCGGTGAGATGACAATGTGTTCTGAGCGTATTAAACGTGAAGACATCTTCAAACATATACTGAAGGTGACTCTTGTACAAAGGGATTTCAACCCCTGGGTTTAGCGATGGGGGAGCAGCCCAGAGGCAGATGGAGCTGCTTGGAGGCAGTCAAGAAAAGAATCTCAAATGCAGGCTGAAACACAAACCTCGATTAAACCCCGCACGGACGAAGGGAGGCTTGTTAGGAACTTTTTTTTTCATTTTTTTTCTCCAAATCCCAACCCCAAGGCTCTATGTCTCGGATGAACAGGGAGTAAGTGTAATGAACTGAACAGAGCAGCGGAAGGAGAATGGTGGGATACGGGAAGCCTTTCATCCGATGCCTGAGTGTGGAGAGGTGGGAACTGTGATGGACACTCGGAGGAGGCCATGCCAGAGGCCGCTGAGACTTCGCTTCGGGAGCGACTGCAGCACGCACCAGAATCTTGGCGGTTTGTGTAATTAAAATGCTAAATATTTTATAAGGACAATGCAAGCAAGATTTCACCAGCACCACACTCTGTGCCAGAAGTGATTAAACACAAACCAAACACGCGTGCGTGCTTTCTCCCTGGGAAGCCGAGTGCTGCGTCTTCCCTCTGGAAGCCTGGAAGGCAGGTGCCGTGTGCTTGCCTCGTGGCTGAGCGGGTTACTAGCAGCAGGAATTAGAACATTCTACAAGAAAGACAGACAGAAACCAAAAACTCCAAACCTTTCTAATCGCTGGTCTACCCACCCTCTCCAGGAGTAGAAGCCATGGTGTGAACACTGCAATAATGAGAGAACATCTCTAGATCTTGGGAGGTGCCCAGATTTCTTAGAACACAAAAATAGGCCGGCGCCCCGGCTCACTAGGCTAATCCTCCGCCTTGCGGCGCCGGCACATCGGGTTCTAGTCCTGGTCGGGGCACCGATCCTGTCCCGGTTGCCCCTCTTCCAGGCCAGCTCTCTGCTGTGGCCAGGGAGTGCAGTGGAGGATGGCCCAAGTGCTTGGGCCCTGCACCGCATGGGAGACCAGGAGAAGCACCTGGCTCCTGCCATCGGATCAGCGCGGTGCGCCGGCCGCAGCGTGCCAACCGCGGCGGCCATTGGAGGGTGAACCAACGGCAAAAGGAAGACCTTTCTCTCTGTCTCTCTCTCTCACTGTCCACTCTGCCTGTCAAAAAAAAAAAAAAAAAAAACAAACACAAAAATAATTCCCCATAAAAGAGTGAAAAATTGCATTTCATCAAGATTACAATGTTCAGATGAACAGATAAAGAATACAGGTGTACACACCACAACGGAATACAACTCAGCCATAAAAAATGATGTAATCTTATTATGGGCATCAACAAGGGTGAACCTGCAGGTCAGCCTGTTCCTGTGAAATAAGCCAGGCATCAATTAAAAGACTGCGTAATCTCACTTACAGGAGGACTCTAGAAAAGCTGCTCTCATGGAAGTAGAGAGTATGATGGTGGTGACAGAGCCCAGGGGCTCTGGGGGACGGTGGGACAGGGAGAGGCAGCCAAAGAAGCCATCACTAGGGTTGGCGGGAGGGTCGCTCTGTTCTAGAGCAAGGTGACTACAGTTAGCACCAGTATATTGCACCCTTGAGCCGCGTGAAGAGGCTCGAGGGTGGCGCTCTCACCGCACGCATGGCAGTCATGTGAGGTAGTGCATTTGCTCATCAGCTGGATTTGGCCGTGCCACAATATGTGCAGAGGTCCCTGTCACCCACAGGAGCCGCGTTCTAGAACCCCTCGCCAATGCCCGAGACCACAATGGGACTGAAGCCTACATATGCCAAGTCCTTCCCTATGCACACACACCCGGGATAAAGTTTACTTTATAAATTAGGCACAGTAAAGACGAACAATACCCAGTCACACAATAGGACAATCATACGCACGCCCTGTCACGTAGCTGCCGGCACCAGCGCTCCGGAGCGCCGGGACCATTACTAAGCAAAAGCAATGTTCCTTGAGCGGAAATCTGCAACACTTGACGCTGGTGAGCTGATGTCCGAGACCACTGCTGAGTGACCCGGGCAGGCAGTGTGTGCACCGCGGGCATGCCACAGGGAGGACTCACGCCCAGTGCATCACACTACTCAGAATTGCTTGTTTCTGGAATTTTCCATGTAATATTTTCAGATTTCAGTTGGCTACAGGTGACTAAAACCACAGAAAGTGAGACCAGGGATAAAGGGAGACTATGGTGAGTATGTTAACATGTCATGCTGTGCATGGTTCAAACATGCCTCATCATCTGTCAATATCTTTAAAACAAGACTAAAAACTCATTGAAAGAAACCATTGTGGAAATAAAAAGGGGCCCACGGCATGGGAGAAAATATTCACAAATCATATTTGCACATCTGCAATATATAAAGAACTCTTTTGAATCAATAACAAAAAAATCCATATTTTTAAATGGGCAAATAAAACAGAAAGAAACCACCCCCCCCCAATAGCCAAGAGATTTGAGCAGGAAATTCCTAAGAGATTTATGAAAGACCAATAGGAATATGAAAAAGTGCTCAGTAGTATTATTCATCAGGGAAAAAAAAATTAGAACCGCAAGAGGATTCCACCAACATCCGCCAGAATGGCTGAACTCAAAAAGCGGTGGAGAGCTCTTGCTGCGACCGGGGTCACCTCCAAGCCAGCCAGTGGCCGTGTCTGGCTCCCAGCACCTTGAACGTCTCTGTTTCGCTCCACTCATCTAGCTTCCTGCCATGGCCGCCCTCCCCTCTTCCTCGCCCAGCTCCCTGACCCCAGCCCCTTCCCTCTGTTCCCCACTGGGCTGCAGACTTGGTCAGACCCCCTCCCTGTCTTGCACCCTTTGTCAGCTCCCTGCACCTGTCCTGGTACAAGACAGCTCTTTCCCTCCCCTGCTAAGACTCTCCAGAGTCTCCACCCTCGTGTCCCCGTCTCAGGCGTCCTGGGGTCCTGTGGGGCCCAGCTCTCCAGGTATATACCCTTTGTGGCTTCTCCACTAGAGCCAGAGAAGAGGCCGCACTTCCTCCTGCCCCAGGGACTTTGCACATGTTCTTCCCTTCATCAGCCGCACTGTACTCCTCTCTTCGTCTACTCAACTCCTACTTGTGCTCCTCACTTCTGCTTAGTGGTCGGTCAGGGAGGCTGTCCCTGTGCCCGCCCTGACCCAGACCCCCGTCCTTATTTGTAGAACACACCCGCCCCACCTTGCAGCACTTCTGCCAGCCGTCATGCACATGGGCTTTCCCTCTGCCTCTCCCCTCCCTGTAGGCAGGGGCCACACCTGTGTCAGAGCGTCCAGCAGCACCAGGTGCTCTGTGAGCATGGGTGGAGGGAAAGGATGGCTTGGTCGAGTGCTATGCTCGGTGCTAGACTGCCCTGCTCCAAAGCCCAGCTCACCCACTTCCCAGCTGTGTGACCTGTGGCAAGTGGCTTGACTTCTCAGAGCAGAGCTGGGATAAGAGTGAGGAGAGACACCTGGGAGGTAAAATGCAAGGCAGGATTCGCTCTAGGGCCCACCCTCATCCTGTCTCTGTGCCCCCATGGCCTCCTAGACTTGTAAGGATTCAAATGAATGCAAAGCCCTTTGTCCAATTCCTGGCACCACCCGTATCGTGTGTGAGCATGTGTCACCCTCATTTGTCAGGCGACTCACGGCCTCCTTCGTGCCCTTACCACTTCCCCCTTCTGAGCTCAGTCTCGCCTCTACTCCCTCAGACCCCACCGTCACTGTCTCCTTGGAGAAATCAGCACTGGTCACGACACCTTCCGGTTTGCACAGGAGACACAGTCTCTGCTTTGCAAACATCTGAACTGGGCACCTCCTGCCTAAGGCTGGGCAGGCCCCAGCTCAGCGGGGCCTCCCCCTCCCCGAAACCTGGCGGAGTGGGTGCTGACTTGTCATTCTTGCTCAGGGCCAGCCCCCGACACCTCCACGAAGCTCCTGGAGCACAAGGAATGCTGACTCCTGTGCGAGCGTCAGGATTTGAGAGTGGGGTGTTGGGCTGCACACCGCAGCATCGCACCTGCACTTGGGAGACCCCGACGCACCGGCAGGTGCCTCTGAGCTTGAACGATCAGCAAGGCTCACTTGCATGCACACACACACACACACTCCTCCAGAGGGGGGGAAACCCAAGGTTTTTACACTACTGGGAAGTTTATATATACAAGGGTACCTGAACAATTTCACAGGGGATCAGCATTGTGGCATGTGGGTTAAGCTGCCACTCGAGATGCCAACATCGCATATTGGAGCACTGGCTCTAGTCCCAGCTGCTTCTCTTTCAATCCAGCTCCCTGCTAATGTGCTTGGGAAAGCAGTACAGGATGGCCCATGTGCCCGGGCCCCTGTGAGAGACTCAGACAAACTCCAGGCCCCTGGCTTTGACCCTGTCCTGGCTGTTGCAGTCATGTGGGGAGCGAACTAGCAGGTGAAAGATCTTTCTGTCTCTCCTTCTCTCTCTTTTTCTGTGTCTCTTTTTCTGTGTGTGTGTGTGTGTGTCTTTGTCACTCTTTCAAACAAGTCTTTTTTAAAAGGGAAAATTGGAATTGAAAGAGAAGCTTCTTTTAGTGCCCTCCAAATTGGAAATCCATGCATAGCTTTTTCAGCATCCATGTTTTCCATAAGCTTATTGAAGACCCTGGTACAAGTGGCACACAAGTCCCCTTAGGCACCCAACCCTGCCCTTCCGGTGTTGGCTGGCTTAACTGTCTGGAAACAGCACATGATCGGCCGCCCAGCTCACTGGGACCTGAGCCTCTTTCTCCTGTTCGTCACTCCTGGGCTCTGCCCCATCCGCCACCATCCACATCCATGGGAAACACCCAGTATTCCAGGTCCCCACTCCCCTTGACTGCCCTGGGGGTGGGAGTTCAGCCCCTCCCTAAGCCAACTGCCCTCACCCCTACTTCCACATGCCCAGCCCTGGCCAGACTTCTCCCAGCGCATGTGGCCGGCCATGAGGGCGTGGCGGTCAGGGGGAGCGGGTTCTCCAAGCCTGGGGCTGCGTGCCTGGACTCGTGCCCCACCGACAGTCGTCATCTCCCACACTTGGCAACAATGCGTGTCTTTGTCTGGTCGGGGAGCCAATCCATCAGAAGACCCAGCTCTGTGACTCACGCCCCGGTGCTGTCAGCTCATGCTGTGGGAACCCGGGCGGCTTCCAAGTGTTTCAGCAGAGGCTGCTCCAGTTTTTGTCTTCCTCCTGCTCTTCCACCGCTTTCCCTCCATGGGAGAAACTGAGGACAAGAAGCCCCCATCCCTCCCCCGCCTCCCGGATCTCCTTGAATATATGAAAGGAACGGCTTCAGATGGCTGATAATTCAACAAGCAAACCCGGGCCAGATGCAGCCGTGGCACCACCGCCATCTTGGTAATTAGGAACCTTGATTCTTTTTGACCTCTCTTTAAATTTTTTTTTTCTTTCGTTATTTGAGAGGCAAAGGGAGAGAGCAAGAGAGCGGGAGCTCTCAGTTACTGGTTCACTCCAAATGCCCACAACAGCTGGGCCTCGCCAGGCTGAAACTGGGAGCTGGGAGCGCAATCCAGGTCTCCCACTGTGGGAGCAGGAAACCCATTGACTTGAACCATCACCTGCTGCATCCCAGGATCTGGGTTAACTGAGAGCTGGAGTCGGGAGCCAGAGGAGGGGGATGTTGCCTCTGGCCCCTGCAAGGGGAGAGAGTGAACAGTCCAGAATCTGTCAGTCCCCCGCAGACGAGCTGGGAGCAGCCTAGAACGACAGACAATGGCCCGTTGTGCCGTCTGCGGTGCATCGCTTCCAGGTAAATTATAAAGGCTTCCGTCCCAGGGATGGTTTTATTCAAATCGATTCTCAGGACGCCTGGAAATAGAGATGGCGAGGACAGAAGCCGACACACGGCATGCCGTGCAAGAGCCTTCTCGATAAATATGCAGGAGTGTCACTGCCACAGAATCTATTGCTCCCGTGAAGTCAGCATAAATATGTGAGGCACTTAAGCATGCCCGCTGCATGTATATTGGCAATTTGTCAGTGTGCTAGCAACAGGAATCGAATTCACAACTGCTTGGGGTCTGGCTGGTGTCGGTTTTCAGAATACTAATCCAGGAAATTTCTAAATCTGTTTAATTCTTTGGAATTAAAATTATACACATGTTTCCCCGAATGAATCACAAGTGGTTCTGGAAACTTCCTCCCCACCTTTGCCCACCCTTTCCACCAGTTCCTGGGCTTCCTGTGGCTCTCTCTTTCTCCCCAAAGCCTGGCCTGTTTTTAGTGGATGCCTTGTGTTTCTTTCGTCTGATCACACCTCTTTCAGGCCTCTGAATTTCTTTCCGGGGTCAACTGTCCTCTCTCCTTTTCCCCATCAGAGTTGTTCCGATGGTGTTGACTCCACTCCCAGGCTGAGTTTTGATCTGGCCAATCAGATAATCACATTTTTCTCACCCTGACGACTGGCTTGGAGAGGAACACGTGACTCGCATTGGCCAGTGGGAATCAGGCATAGACTTCTGTTTAAATTCCTTGGGAACGAGAAGCTGTCTCTGTTGGACATGGCGCTCTGATATCAGCGTGAGCCTGGGGTTTTCCGGGGCCTGTGCACAGGGAGAGCCTGCCTGAAAGAGCAGCCAAGGCAGAGGAAGAAGCAGAATCCAGGAGTGGGGAGGAGCTGACCATGAGTCGCTGAATGGAGGTGTCTTAGTGATTTTATGAAACAACTTGAGTTTGCTTCCTGTCCCAGCTGCTAACCACCTAACACACCCTACATCCCAGGAACCTAGGCTCTGCAGTCTTCCCAGGATGTGTGATACGAGGCTGTCACAGAGGAAACGCTGGATGTGTCAACTGGGGACAGCTTCCCCGGGCCTCTGGAAAATGGGCCTTGTTTGGGGAGGTCTTCCAAGTCTCTTCCCAATTCTTTTTTAAATATTTATTTTATTTTTTTGAAAGACAAAGTTACAGAGAGAGGTAGAGACAGAGAGAGAGGTCTTCCATCCGATGGTTCACTCTCCAGATGGCTGCAACAGCAGGAGGTGTGCCGATCCAAAGCAAGGAGCCAGGAGCTTCTTCCAAGTCTCCCACGTGTGTGCAGGGGCCCAAGGACCTGGGCCATCTTCTACTGCTTTCCCAGGCCACAGCAGAGAGATGGATCAGAAGAGGAGCAGCCAGGACTTGAACCGGCGCCCATATGGGGTGCCGGCGCCTCAGACCATGGTGTTCACCCACAGTCCCACAGCACCGGCTCTGTCTCTTCCCAGTTCTGTAGAGGACAGGTGGAGAGCCTCATGGCCAATGGGGCAGAAAGCAACATGGCAAAGCAGAACAACCACCTGTCTCGTCTACGCAGCTGAGATGGAGCTAAAACTTGAACTCGGATTTTTTGAGCCCATTGCGCTGCTGTGTCCACTTCCAGGATTTTCCATGAGAAAAGACGACCTTCCTTTTAGGAAAGCCACTACTCCTTGGATCCCTCTTCTCATGTTTGCATCGTGCATTGGCATCATTTCTAAGGGGTGGGAATGAGGCTGTGGGTAGGATTGGGTTTGATACGCTGCGTGTCATTGAAGAGTCTCAGCTCTCTCAGCCACAGAGTAATTCAAAAACTGCCACACGGTAGATGCACATCTCTCGGGCGACGTGAGTGTCTGAGCCTCTTGTTAGGGTTACGATCACAATCACAGCACATAATCGCTTTGCTGTGCTGTGGTCTGTACATCCTCGGGTTTCCGCTCCGAGCAATCAGGTTTCCTGCTGCCCCTAGAGCATCTCGCCAGCACGCTGGTTCAAAATGGCACCACGCAATGAGCCTTGAGGTGGTGCTACGCTGCTGTAGCAGATGTGACACTTGTCAAATAACATGCGTGCCCCCTCGGTAGCTCCCGGTGACTCCGGCTTGAAAGGATAGGTTAAGGGACCGTCATTCTCTGACGGGAGCTACCTTGTCTGTTAAATGGTTTTCACCGAAACAATCAAAGCTCCATATACAGCTGCCAGGTGCAGGAAGGGATGAGCAGGCGAAGTGCTAGGGGTTTATATTCAATCTAGCTTGGGTTGTGACAGCTACAGGCAGCCAAACTCGGGGTTCTGGAAATTTCTCTGAGGGTCCCAATGTGAATGCATAAGGGCAGAGAGAGCTGAGCAGCTGGCAGAGCCAGGCCACCCTGACCTCAGCACCAGGGGCTTCTGCGCTTCCAATGTGTCTACTTTGAGCACCTGTTTCTGACTCCTTCTGTCTCCTGCACCTGCGGCAGATCTCATCTTCCCAGGTAAGGACGAAGCTCTACGGCTGGCACTGTGGCAGAACAGGTTAAGCTGTTGTAGGGGAGCTGGGGTGGAGCGCTGATTTGAGTCCTAGCTGCTTCTCTTCCCATCCAGCTGCTGTCAGTCTGCCTTGGGAAGCAGAGGTTGATGACTACTCACGTGGGAGACCCAGATGGGGTTCCTGGCTCCCGCCTTCAGCCTGACCCATTCCTGGATTTTGTAGCCATTTGGGGAGTGAACCAGCAGACAGAAGAGATTGTTCTCTCAATGCCTCTCCCAATAAATCATTTTAAGACAGAGAGAGAGAGAGAGGCCATGAAGGCAGGGAGCTTTGGCCTTTTTTGTTAACTGTCACTTCTGTATGAATGCCCATATACATTTTCAGAGAAGAATCACTTGTGACAGGCACAAGACTCCTGTGGGTGCTTCCAGTCCTGGAAAGCAACAATGTATCACACAAGAACTAATGATGGAATGCCTCTGGAGACAAGTAGGTTCCTCTGCAGGTACAGTGTCAGTTTTGGGTGTAGATTTCCAGACTTGAAACTCTGCTATCATTGACCCGGGAGGAGCTCACACTCTTCAACAACACATCAATGAGATGATTGCCCCAACCCTTCTGACCACACTCTGTGCATGGATGGCTTGTGGGCTGGGTGCCTATGGTTCACCCCCCTGTGTGGATCTGGCCAACTTTGTACTTAAAATACAAGTAAACTAGTTGCCAAATTTAAAAAGTAGATTTTATATTAAAATGTTTCCAGGCTTTGCCTCCCACTTTCCTGCAGGGCGACAGCTGATTGGGGCTGAGAAGTGATGGCCCCCGGAGATGCAGCAGGTGGTCCGCAAATGCCACGGTGATCTCCCGGCTCACTTTACTTGCTCTCAAAACGCACCTGCCCCTAAAGACACTCAGGTTTGCCACAGGGAGACCGAGGGTGCCACGGAAGGAGATGAGGCCTGTTTAACTCTGTCCATGTGAGTTTCCAGTATGGGATGGTCCAAAGAAATGTTTCAGGACTTTGATCATTTTGGTAAAAGGCAAACATTTTGTATATGTTAAGGGAAGAGCAAGCAAACATCCATCATTTCAGGCACAAATGACATTCGATTTTCAATAGGAGCAAGTCTGAAAATGTTAATATGGGGGCTGGTGTTGGGGCACAGTGGCTTAAGCTGCCACTTGCAACACAAGCATTCATAGAGGGTGGCAGTTCAAGCCCTGGGTGCTCCTCTTCTGACCCAGCTCCCTGCCAAGGCACCTGGGAAAGCAGCAGATGATGGCTCACGTACTTGGGCTGCTGCCCTCTGGGAGACCAGGGCGGAGCCAGTCTTCCTTAGAGCTCCTGAAGGTCACAGCCAATGTGGCTTCCAGAGCAGGTTCTGAATGGCAATGAGGTTGGTTTCTTTCATAAACGGATGCCTCCTGGAACTGATTTGAAGGTACTTACTCAAACAGATCGAATGCCCTTATTATTTTTGGATGGAATTTGGTTTTGCCAGTTGGGGTTCAGCCTACCTTGTTCTGTGTTTGGTTTTGCTTTGTTGTTCATCTTCAAAATCACAAGCCTTGTCAATGACAGGGGACGGCCCACGACCACGTGGGGTTCAGTGTCAGGTTGCAGAGTTCAGATTAGAGGGGCTCAGGAACTCAGCACTAGTGCGAGACTGGAGTCACCCAGAGTTTAGGAGGAATTCTCCGGGAGCAAGGATGTGGGGTCCTGAACAGCCAGGATGGCCCAGGGTGGCACCAGCTAGGAGGACAACAGGAAGGAACAGCTGGGTGCTGGCACTCAGCCTGGCAGGCATTTGGAAGCAGTGCTAAGTTTCAAGGGCCTGAACCCCGGAGTCAGACTCTTGGTGTTCGGATCTCGCTTTGCTCCTTAGCGTGTCAGCTTGGGTCAGTACCTTAGCTTTTCTGATCACCAATTCCCTTATGGGAAAACAGTCCCTGCTCCATACGTGGTCGCGATGATTTAGTGGGTCTAAAGGTGTGCGTTACACTTAAAAGTGCATGGACTGACCTATCTGGACTGTTAAGAACTTGCACCTTCAGCAGGGCCTCCTGGTCGGGGAGTAGGCGTGGAGGGCAGATTTGTCCTGGGAGCAGCTGCAGAATCAAGCCTCACGCGGCTGTCTGGGACCCTGGGATCGGGTCCTACACGTGCGTGGCTCCCTCTGAGACGCAGGGAGGAACTTGCCCCAGCTTTGCTACAGGGGAGGATCTGTCACTTCCCAGAAGACAGCGACCTCTTCTTAGAGTCTCCTGTGCCTACAATGGGATAAACACTCAGCGCACATAACTCACCCAAGTCAGCCACCCGCCATATAATGATGTTTTTTGCGTGACAGCGGTCCCATAAGTGGTCCCATAGAGCGGAAAGATGTCCATCACCTCGGATTGTCACAGTACTCTTTCTGTGTTTAAATGTGCTTAAATACAGGGCTGGCACAGCGGCATGGTGGGCTAAGCCTCTGCCTGTGGGGCTGGCATCCTATATGGGCACCAGTTCGAGTCCCAGCTGCCCCACTTCCAATCCAGCTCTCTGCTATGGCCTGGGAAAGCAGTAGAAGATGGCCCAAGTGCTTGGGTCCCAGCACCCACAAGAGAGACCTGGATGAAGCTCCTGGCTCCTGGCTTTGGATCAGTGCAGCTCTGACATTGTGGCCACTTGGGGGGTGAACCAGCTGGTAGAGGACCTCTATATCTCTTCTTTCTCTGTTTGTGACTCTGCCTGTCAAATAAATAAATAATTTTTAAAAATATACATATGTTTAGATACACAATACTCAGCATTGTGCTATACCCCCCTGTAGTGTTTAGAACTGTAATAATGCGCCTGGGAACAAAAGACAATACCACATGAGCTATACCATCTGCCCTTGGGGAGCAGACGCCCCGAAGTTCACATAGTGGCTTCCCAGGGCACGCCCCCATCAGTAAGCAGCAGGTGAGCTGGTCCTGGTATCTGTTAGTTGATTCACCCGAGGGAGTCCAGTCCTGCCCAAGACGGATTTGATCAAACTTTTCAAGAAAACACAGGAACCTCAATTCTTGGGTCAGACATTCCAAGGCTTTTAAAAAAATACAAACTTCGTACAGATCAAATAAGACGCACACGGAAGCTGCGTTCGGTCAGCACATGATTGATTTGGAACCTCCAGGCTAATTCTTGCCACCCGGCCTTTTCACTTCAGGGCCTGTAGGGATGCTCAGCGCCTGGATCCTCGTCCTGGGTTCACACACAGGGAACCGGCCCTCTCCGGAAGCAGTCCGTACTCAGCTCCCTCACCCCTCAACGGGTTACCCTGGCTCCCAGTGTCCCCAGCAGCATGGTGGCCAGGTTTGACGCTTTATTAGCTGCCTTCTTTGCCTAGTCGTGCTCCTCTTTCACTACCCTATTTCCTAGGCCTACTGCCTTCAACCTGCACCTGCACCCATGCCTTGAGACCTGCTTCTGGACAACACAAGCTGAAACAAATCTCAAGGGCACCTGTCACCTGGAAAAAGTGGGTCTTCCATGGTATCCCCCTGGATGGCACTGGCCACACATTGCCATGTGGACTGGATGTAGGCGCTAAGGACCTCTTTGGTGCCAAAATAAGGTTTCAGGATCTGTTGAAGTTTTCAGACAATTGCTCAGAATTTTGGAGTGAGGATGGGGGAGGGAGATCCTCTGGTTTCAGTGCATTCATTTGCATTTAAATTTAAAGTTCAAATTAAGGCTTTTAGAAACTTCTAATTTCTATTTAATTATAAGAATTTCACCGCAGGGTATCTATCTGATTTAAAGGAATAATTAAAATTAAGGATCGCTGCACTGATTTGCCACAGTGGATGTCTGTCCTTCAGAATGTTAAACAACAGCAAACGATTTGTGGCTGGAGGTGCTCTATATGCAAATTCCCCCAAGAATAGAATTCGGGGATAGAGAAATTTAGATCATGAAAATCACAGCGCAAGTTTGAACATCAGTGCCGAATAAATGCTTCCGTTGTTACCATTACTTCTCTTAATAGCCTCAATTAAGTGATTTAAAATAGGACAATAGATAAGCAAGATCAATTAATTTTTTAAGATGATCAAAGGAATGTGGTTCAGCATTGTAAACACTGCAAATGTGATAATGGTTTTATCAGACAGGAGAAATAACTTGAAGTGGTTGACGCCTGATTCACTCACGCTCAGAGGGGTTTTATTTGTGATGAATCAGATTGTCTTTTGTAATGGGGAGAGTTTTAGGATGTAGCCCATTAATTTTGGGGAAAAAAAGTAATTCAGATATTAAAATAGATGCTATTCTCGGCTGGTTGTATGTCAACCATAATAAGTGATAACAACCATCAAAATATCCCCATCCGATCACCTGTTGGAAGGAGGCTTCGGGAAGGGCTGGGGAGCTGCCAGGGGCAGTAACCTTGATCCCCCGAGCTTCCATGTCCGAGGTCCAGGCTGGAGGCCAAGTGGAAGATTCAGAGTCAGCCGGTGCCTCTCCGCTCAGACGAAGGAAGCGCCATTGGGAGGCTGAGGGCGGCGCAGTGAAGGGAAGCATCATCCTTGAATGGCTATGTTTGTCTGCACTGCACACTGGGATGAAGTATTATCCAATTATTTATACCCCTCTGGCTTTCAAAAAGGAATTAAGATAGTTGCCCCGCAAACAGGGACAGAAACAGTAAGAGAACAAATCTGAGTGATAGGGAGTGGCGGGTAATGGTGGCTCAAGCTGCCAAGCCAAGGGACCCTGTTTGCAACTGAAACTGAATTTTGGGTTTGAGCTTCCTGGCAATCAAAGCAAAAAGGGGAGCACGATAAGCTGTTATCTATTATGTAAATTTTTTGAAAAGATGACCTTTAGTTTCTAGGGGAATTTGTGTGTGTGTGTTTGAGAGTGAGAAAGTGAATTCAATCACAGAGTTCATTTTAAAAACTAGGAGAGGTACAAGTGTAAAACACAAAAATTGCTTCTAAGTTATCCTGTCTTACAGCACCTTAGCAAGCTGTGAGAAGGCACCTGCCGTAGGCTGTCACTCTGGAAGATCCGCAGTATCGCCACCGTGTAATGGTCCACCGACAGTGTGAGTTGGTGCGCTGTCTAATGACCACCGATGAATCTGGACTTGGCAAGAATCGAATTGAATGATCAGACTTTGGCTTCACAACTTTCAGGGGCACATCAGTGAATCTGAGGAGAGAGAATGCGAGAGAGTGGCAAACAGGGGCTGTCCCTGGGACCAACAGGTGGCTTCCTGGCAGGCAGCTGTCTGAGTGAGCCCCGGTTGGTTTCCCCATGGCTATGAGGCAAATGCTCCACTTGCTACAAGGCTCATGGGTTGGTGCCTGTCCTGCATTAGCACAGCTCTTGGGGTTACTGGAAAGACCTTGACGGTCTGTGCTCGTCCTTGCCCGCTGAAATTCCATGGCTAATCTCCTGTGGCTCTGGAATCTAATTGCCAAAAGGTGCAGCTAGGGACCGACTCCTATGGGAAAATCGGAGGGAGAGGAAAACTCTTGAATTCGGCTGTTGTTTGAGATTCCTGGACATACCAAGGAACTTTCCTGCCCAGCAGGGATCAATTCTCCAAGCTTCGTGGTATTTCGAACAGGATACCTGCAAGAATCGGCCATTTTCAATTTTACGTGTCACCCTTCATGGATATGAAACCAAGAGCTTGGATTAGTTTTGGGAGACAAATTTGGGTGCAAATCCTTTTTTTTCCTGCTTACTGGTTATGAAACCCCCAGCAAGTTAGCTAACTTTGTTGAGTCTCTATTTTCTCATCCGACAAAGCAGATCTCCAGGAGCTGCTTATCAGTCGTAAAGCATCCGGGACCCGGATGTCCTTGTTCACAGACAGTCCCCAGATCATGGTTCCATTTTTAAACACATGACATACCCTGTTTTAGGGGCTGAGGATACAGATGTCATACAACTTGATCCCCTGAAGAATTCTGAGACTCCTGGGGAGAGCCAAGACAAGGCACGGAGCCCGAGGGCCTGCTGGAAGGAAGGGCTGGCTGGACCCTGCGAAGGGGCAGTCACCAGCGAGTGGTGACCCAACGATCAGGGCTGACACCAGAAGAGCCGGCCAGCCTCCTGTTCTAGCCCTTCACGTGGGGCTGGGGAGCCTTTGTCTGCCAAGGGCAGTTTGGATATTTATAACATCACTCATGGGCCATACAAAATTAGCAATTTAAAAACGAGCCTGCTATCCAGATTTATTGAACTTCAAGTTCCGCCTGCGGTTGGGTGGCAGGGCCAGACCCAGTGGCTTCCCGGGGTGGGCATGCCTCACCTGGTCTTAGCGTCCGACCCTCGTCCCAGGTACTTACCTGCACTCACCTGTGACAGGAAGGAGGCCCATCTGGAGGCCTTTACGTGTCCTGGTAGGTTATTAGCAATATGGATGTTGCAAGGTAGACAAGAAAGAACTGCAGAGGTCAAGTAGATTTGAACGCTGCAAAGTCTGCCACGTCCACGCAGAGCTCAGCACGGAGCACTCTGCAGAACCAAAGCTTTTCGTTAGCGGCTCCTTGCTCCCCTGGAAAAGTACAAAGAAGAGAAATGAGGTACCTACTTCATTCCTGCAAAACAGCTATTAGCCTTGCATTAGGATCTGTTTACAAGGTGAGTGAGAGGCCATTGCTATGAAGTCCTCCTGGCCCAGTCACTGTGATTTGGCTCGGGGAAGGCACAAGGCGAGGCGCCCTGGACTGCTTTGCTGGCCAAGCGCACGGAGCCACTCTGCCAGCCTTGTGGCTGTGAGTTTGAGTTCTAGCGCTGAACTTCATCAGCAGTGTAATTCCATTTATGCTATTCCATAATTAAATTGAGACTTGACTTGTGCTTTTTAAAAGATTATGTGACCAGATGTAGTTTGAACAAAGGCCAGCTTTGAAAAAGGGGCCCTTTGCACACTCCCTTTCTGCTAGGCTGGGGCTCCGTGACTCCTTGTTTCTCTCTCCTGTTCCCCCCACCCCAGGTATGAGTCAAATCCAGTGAGTGGTTAATAAACTGATGGGATTATAGCGTACATACTTTTATCTTAAAATACACTTTCAATGTGTTTGGCAACAGAAATAAAACCTTGTGGAATTCAGATCACGTAGCCTTCCCACACCGGGAGAATAATGCGAATGAACTTTTCAAATGGCTTTTCGTCAAATCAGATTTTGAACAGAAAGTTTTAGGATGAGTCCTGAGTAACCGAATTAGGGAATGGCGCACTTCATTCTGAAAGTCAAGTTCAACAGAATGAAACCTATGTCTACCGTAAAGCTACTACTTTTTGAGAAACTCTGTAACTTTGGGGAAATCCATCTCTGGTACTCAGTAACATTAGCATATTTAATTCAGATACATACATTAACCCAGCAGAGAATTTTTATAGTAATTAATTTTATGGACAAAAAATGCTAATAGTTTTAGATGAAATTCAGCCTTTATCTCAAAGTGCAAGCCTACTCAGACAAAAATCACAAAACAACAGCGTACTTAAAGCCTACAGAGAATGTGAGCATTCTAATTTTTCTAGTCAGTATAAACTGTGATGCATTAGTGCCATTAGGTAATGGAACTACCAAGGGGGTGCTTTCTAGTGCTTCAACGAAGGGTTAAACCACAGACCAAACTCAGCTGGAGCCCAATCTAGATGCAAACTGTTGTCTAAGGACCCCAGTCTCACTTCTGAGTGGATTGCTTCCAAAACACAAAAGCACCACATTAAAATGCTTGTTTTGTCTGAAAGTTTGTTCTTTTCCATTGTAACCCAAACTGGGGCTTTCCCTAAACTCACACAGCAGCGGAGGGCACTCGCGCCCTCCAGCCTCGCCTCCCGCCTACAACCTAGTGCGTGTATAGGACAGAGATGCTGAGTGAACACGCGGACAGTGCCTTCCAGAAATTAACGGGGTTTGACCCAAAGCACTGTGCTCTTTCCTTTGAGATCCTGAAGCCCCTGCTTGCTTCCACTGGAGTGTATTGAAAGTCAATACTGGGGCCCGAGCCCTGGTGTAGCAGGTAGAGACGCCGCCTGCAGTGCCGGCATCCCATATGGGTGCTGGTTCAAGTCCTGGCTGTTCCACTTCCGATCCAGTTCTCTGCTGTGGCCTGGGATAGCAGTAGAAGATGGCCCAAGTCCTTGGGTCCCTGCACCCACGTGGGAGACCCGGAAGAAGGTCCTGGCTCCTGGCTTTGGGTGGGCTCAGCTCCGGCCATTGAGGCCATTTGGAGAGTGAACCAGCTGATGGAAGACCTCTCTCTCTCTCTCTGTAACTCAGCCTTTTAAATAAATAAATCAATCTTTTAAAAAGTTAATATTGGTTTTCATGAAAGAATCCTGAGGGTTTTCTCAGATTTCTCTTATAGTTTGCTAATTCTCTCCTCAGCTGTATTTAATTTGCTATTTAACTAGATCTTTGAATTTTAAATGGAAATGAGTCTATTTTTTCATAATACGATGTTATTAATAAGCATTTAATTTATAATTAGACAATTTATGAGCTGCCTAAATATCCAATAATTATAAATTAACTGAATGATAAAATAAATTACAGTGTGTCTATTTGATAATTATCTAACTACTGAAGTTGAAATTACAGTAATCAAGCAGCAAAATACAAAACAAAAAATAATAAAAGATACATAAAATTACATATATGCTCTTCTTATGAGTATGGGTATAAGTGGCTACATTAGAATAGTTATAGTAGGGGGCCAGTGCCATAGAACTCTAGGTTAATCCTCCGCCTGCGCCACTGGCATCTCATGGGGCCGCCTGTTCTAGTCCTGGTTGCTTCTCTTCCAATCCAGCTCTCTGCTATGGCCTGGAAAAGCAGTAGAAGATGGCCCAAGTGCTTGGGCCCAGGTACCTACAGGGGAGACCAAGAAGAAACACCTGGCTCCTGGCTTTGGATCGGCAAAGCTCCGGCCATTGAGGCCATTTGGGGAATGAACCAACGGAAGGAAGACCTTTCTGTCTCTCCCTCTCTGTAAGTCTACCTGTCAAATAAATAAATAAAATCTTTTAAAAATTAGTTATAATAGAAGGATTCTAATGCAGATAAATCTTTTCCTCTTCCAAACTTTTAAAAAAAAATTTATTTGAAACTCAGAATGAGAGACAGAGACAGCAAAAGTTATTCCACCTACTGGTTAACTTCCCAAATACCCACAAATACTTCGGGCCAAACCAGGAGTCTGGAACTCCATCCAGGTCGCCCACATAGGCAGCCCGAACTGTGGGTGATCCTGTGAGTCTGTCTGCCCAGCCCATGCAGAAGGTTAGCCTGACTGCCGGCAGGTGGCAGGAGCCCTGGGCACGTTTTCCCCCCACTCCCACCTTCTGCCAATCAGGTAGACAGCTCCCGGTGTGGCCCAGGCCCATTAGGACCACCTGGAAAGCCTAGCTACATGACCTTCAAGCTGATTGGTGAAGCATAGCGGCGCCAATGTCAGCTCTATATAGAATTAGTGTTGCCCTGAATTAGCTGCGCCCCCTCTGCCTGCCCTTTAAAAGATGTGCATGGTCGTGAATAAGGCGGACATGTTCACAGAAACTTGCCTCAGGTGCTTCCTGCTGAAGAGCTTGGTTGCCCCGTGGACGCTGACGGCGCGGGCCTCGCGGTATGAGCCCGCACAGAACCCCAGCAGCAGGGCCATCATCTGCTGCCTTCCTAGGCATATTAACAGGAAACTGGATTGGAAGCAGAGTAGTTGGGATCCAAACCAGCACTCCAATATGGGATTGCAGTGTCCCAAGCACTGGCTTAACCTTCTGTACCACCACACCTGCTCCTTACAGACTTTCTATAAGGATGTTTCATTGCTGTTACTAGTAAAAACAGTTGTTTAAAACACATTTTCCTTCCTAATAGAACTTGAGGAACAAACTCTACCTATGACGTCAGAATAAGTGCTTGCTTACATATTGTCTTTGATGGTGAACACTTTTAACAAGCAAAAAATCCATTCTAGAGACCAGCTTATATTCAAAATCCTCTTAGTCATTTTGTTTGGTTTTGCTTATTTGTTTAAGGTTTTTTTTTTAAGGGAGAATTACAGAAAGAGAGGAAGAGACACACAGAGAGAAAGAGATATTTCATCTGCTGGTTCACTCCCCAAATGGCCACAACAGCCCAGGGTTGGGCCGGGCCAAAGCCAGGAGCCTGGAGCTTCTTCCAGGTCTCTCACACAAGTGCAGGGGCTCAAGCACTTGGGCCATCTTCTGCTGCTTTCCCAGGCCATAGCAGGGAGATAATTTGGAAGCAGAACAGCCGGGACCTGAACCGGTACCCATATGGGGATGCTGGTATTGCAGGCAGCAGCTTAACCTGGTATGCCACAACACCAGTCCCCGTTTGTTTGTTGTAAGTTGATAGAACTTAAAACCTTAAAAAAAGATTCAAAAAGCAGAATAACAGAGAGAGGGAGAGGCAGAGACAGAGACAGAGAAATCTTCCACCTGCTAGTTCACTCCCCAAATGCCCAGCTGGGGCTGGGCCAGGCAGAAGCCAGGAGCTTCAGTTGAGTCTCCCACACAGGTGGCAGGGATCCAAATACTTGGGCCGTCATCCGCGGCCTCCCAGGCGCATTAGGAAGCTGGATGGGAAGCCGGGCTGGAGCTCTATCCCAGGCGCTGTCTCCGATATGGGATTACAGGTGTCCCCTGTGGCTACTTAACCTCCTGCACCACACTGCCCGCCCCATTTGGAATCCTCAGTGCTATTCTGCCCTGGAGTTGAGCTCAGGAAATTGCAAGCCACGTGCTTGCCTGTGTCACGGCTAAGATGCTCCTGAATCTATTTCTCACTTCTCTCTCAAACATAATTAAGAATTATAGCTGCCTTTGAATCTCATCAATTAGGAAGGGAAAATGTCTTTCCGTTCTACAAAGTGTACTTTCTTTTCAAAACCAGCTTGAAAAAAACCCTAGGCCGTGCTTAAGGGGGACTTTGTTTTAAACTTCTATCTTATGCTAAATAAGTGATAATTTTACAATTTTAAGGGGGTGGAAAATCAACCTCTTGGCTGTGAATTTGCTAACCACAGTACCTTCTTGCACTGGAGAAGTTTACCTTGTTTGGGGCTGGAACTTGCTGTTCAGAAAAGCTGGGAACATCTGTAGCATCAGCCCGCCCCTCGGTTTAGGGACCATCCGTTCTTCCTTCTCCCAGGTGTTTCCGTGGGGTGTTCTCCGCAGACAAAGGCGCTCCCTCCCAGTTACACCTCCTACATCAGCACTCCCTCTCCTGAGATGGCAGGAATAAAAGGATCAAGAGCCAAACTCGCGCACATTTCAGGATTTGTTTTTCTTTTTTTACCGTGTTCCTCGGGTTTGAATAATTTTCTGGTCAGACCCTAATCTTATATAACCCAGTGACCATCATGAATGCTCTTCTGTTTCCATTTACTCTGCCGAGGTCCGAAGATGCGGCTGGTTTATGAGGATCACTACGGATGGGTCAGCGGCCAGCCGCATGGCTGGGCAGTGCTGAGCTCCCCCTTCATTGCTCTTGTCAACTCGGAAGGGATTTTTTTATTTTTTTTACCTTGTGAAAGGCCCATCAGCAATGAATCAGTGAAGTGAAGACGACATTTGATTTGTGAATTTAGATTCTATAAAGTGACTCCGCTTTGGTGGCCTGTGTAGATAAAGCAAACGTCATGATAAGGTGGCAAGTGCAATTCCACAAAACCAAATTTATTGCACATTTGAGGAAATCATCCTATTTTAAAATGCCATAAATCCTAAATTGAATATTACTTATTCCCATGAATTTTGATTTATATTTTGAATATTTTTAATGGGATGCTAAATAGCCCAGGCTGGAAGTTATGAGTTTATGCATTTCTTCTCGCGGGCTATTGTGACTTTCCGCAGAATATATTGGCCATTCTTAGGATTTTATTTGTGTGGACGGCGGTGGGCGTGGGGGAGGGGATTGGTGCACCTGCTGAGAGAGCCCTGTAGGGAATGATATGGATGCTGGTTACACAGAAAGGGAGCTGGCTGCAGCCTTCCTTCCTGTGAGCTCATAAAGGAGCCTCGATCTCCCACCCAGGGACTGGCAGCCCCACTCCGACTGCTTCCACCCGCATCAGACACGCTCAGAGGCCCCTGCCTATCTCGGTCGCACTGATTCATTAACGATTGCAGAGGCTACCGATGACCTGCCCATCCCTGTGTCCACACCACGGCTGCTTGCTCATAACTACGGCCTCACGGAGCCTGCACGTAGGGAGTCTCCTGCTTCCCAGATGGTTTTAGGCCACTCCGTCTCCCCTTTGAGGGGTAAAAGAAAACCCTTTTCATTTCAACCCTGCCTGTTGAAGCGCTGAAGAACAGGTGCACCCAGTTACCTTTAACCAAGGAAAGATCCAGAAAGATCCTCTTGTCCTGTGATTGAACGTTGGCAGCTTTGCAGGCTCCCCCGTGGGTGGTGGGAAGACCGTGTGGGTGGGGTGGCCGCGTTGGGCAGGGCAGATGGCTTCCGGGTCCCCGTGTCTGACCTCACCTGGCACACGGCCTCTGACCAGGAGACACCTTCAGGTTTCTTCCTCACGACCAGGGACACCTGCTCCTCCGTCTGTGAGGCCCACGGCTGGTCTTGAGTCAAGAGAAACTTCCTGCTCCCTTGGAAGGTGTAGAACAGGCTCTCTACGCCGATGGGTGCCGGGTACAGCCATGGCACCTCCAGCACTCTCTCTCTCTCTGCCGCTTGGCGTCACTACCACATTGTGAGCACTGTGGAGCGAGCACAGCACCTGCTAGAAGGGACTTCAAATCTCAGCAAGGTGGGGCCTTCTAACTTCCAGGACCCGGGCCCTGCTAAGCCTCGAGCCCCGACATGAACCATGCTGTTCTATGTACTGATACCGGGTCTTCTCTTGCCAGGGCGCGCGGAGGGGGAGAGGCACACACATAGGCCTTGTTATACAAAGCTGGGGCATTCTCTGGCTCCACCCAACACCCACGCTCCAGCCACCAGCCCTACCCAGGCTAATTTTGGGCAAGCTGCACACTGCACAAATAATATGACCCACATGTGACCTGGCTGGCCGAGGCCTCCGCTGGGACCCTCTACTACATGAATGCAAGTGGCCTCCCGTGGTGGCCTGGGTTTCTCGCCAGCATGGAGGTGGTGGTTCCTAAAGGGAGAGTCCAGGGAGAGGTGGGGGCAGAGGTAAGGAGGGAGAGAGGCAGAAGCTGTGCCCTCTTGCTGACCTGGCCTCTGGGGCCACTGTCCAACCCAGGCTGAAGGGGAGGGGAACCAGGGTGCCCCTTGTAAAGGGAGGAGGCTCAAAGCACTTGCACAGCTTCCTATTTTATTTTAAAGATCTATTTATCTATGCGAAAGGCTGAGTGACAGGGAGAATCTTCCAGGCACTGGTTCACTCCTCCAATGACTGCAACAGCCAGGAATCAGGAAGTTTCCAGGCTGGCGCCGCAGCTCGCTAGGCTAATCCTCCGCCTGTGGCACCAGCACACAGGGTTCTAGTCCCAGTCGGGGTGCCGGATTCTGTCCTGGTTGCTCCTCTTCCAGTTCAGCTCTCTGCTGTGGCCTGGGAAGGCAGTGGAGGATGGCCCAAGTGCTTGGGCCCTGCACCCGCTTGGGAGACCAGGAGGAAGCACCTGGCTCCTGGCTTCGGATCAGCACAGCGCTGGCGTAGCAGCAATTTGGGGGGTGAACCAACGGAAGGAAGACCTTTCTCTCTGTCTCGCTCTCTCACTGTCTAACTCTGCCTGTCAAGTAAATTAATTAATTAATTAATTAATTATTTTTTAAAGAAGTTTCCAGAACCAGAAGCCAGGAGCCAGGAATCAGGAACTCCTAGTGGCAGGAGCCCAAATCCTAGGACCATCATCCGCTGTCTACAGGGGAGTGGGGAGAAAGTGCATGGCAAGTCTGGCGCCTCCTCGCGCACATCAAACACCTTTAGTTATTTCTGGACCTCTGCTCTGGGGGCGGGGACACCAGAGCAGCCTGTGTTCTCCCTTCTGCTGGCAAGGTCTCTGCCCCTTTTGTGAGTGCGTGGCAGTCTCCGTGCAACCTTTAGAGCCCACACTTAAGTCTCTCTCCTCCTTCAAATGCCCTAGGGTGGGGGCGGGCAGTTGGCCCTGCAGTTGAGCCGCTCCTTGGGCACCCCATACCAGAGTCCCAGCTCCTCCACTTCCAAGCAGGCTCCCTGCTAGTGCTCACCCTCTCGTGCTCATAGACAATGGTTCAAGTACTTGAGTCCCCACCATCCATGTGGGAAACCTGGGTGGAGTTCTCCCACGCTTCTGTCTTGGGCCTGGCCCAACCTGGACTATTACAGGCATTTGGGGAGTGAACCAATGGACAGGAGCTATCTCTGTGTGTCTCTCTGCTTTTCAAACAAAATAGAAAGAAAGGGAAAAAATAAAAAATAAATGTAAGATATCCCAGCATGCCCCAGGCAAAGTTGGTCCCCTTGCCCCCCTGCTGCCTGCAGTCCATTCCTCCTCCACCACCTCCTCCTTCTTCTTCAAAAATATTTTATTTATTTGAAGGCAGAGTTATATACAGAGAGAGTTTCTTACATATGCTGGTTCATTCTCCAAATGGCTGCATCAGCCAGGACTGGGCCAGGCTGAAGCCAGGAGCCAGAAGCTTCATCCGGGTTTCCCATGTGGGTGCAGGGACCCAAAGACTTGGGGTATCTTCTGCTGCTTTCCCAGGGTCATTAGCAGGGAACTGGATCAGAAGTGGAGCAGCCGGGACTTGAACTTGTGCCAATACAGGATGCCAGCTCTGCAGGCAGCAGCTTAACCTGCTACACCACAGCACCAGTCCCAGTCCACCACTGCAACACTGAGAGCCTCTCTTCCTGCCCCTTCCACAGGTGAAATTCCCCTAGGGCAGGAAGCTTGGCCTGGAGCGGGCATCATGTTCGCATACGGAAAATGTTGGCTCCGAGGAGCTTAGGAACATGGCAGGTGTCTCAGGCTAGCATTTTCCAACATGGGATGTGCGCAAACTGAACTTCATAATAGAAGAGTTTGTGTCGAGCGAGGTTAGAAAAACCTGCTTCCTCTCGTTTTTCAAAAATGCATTTCTTTTCATTTATTTGAAAGTTAGAGAGGCAGATGCACTGAGATGGAGAGAAATCTTCCATTCACTGGTTTCCCCCCTAAATGCCCTCCCCTCAACAGCTGGAGTTGGGTCAAGCGGAAGCCAGGATCTGGGAACAAAATCTGGGTGCCCCACAGGGGTGGCACGATGCAAAGTACTCGAGCCATCATTTGCCGCACCCCAGGGTGTGCATCAGCAAGAAACTAGCATCAGACAAAGCTGGGGCCGGAAGGCAGCCACTCTGCTGTTGGATGCGGGTACCCCAAACAGTGTCCAAATTCCATTTTTTTTTTTGCCTGCTCCCAAAATCCATTTTTTTTTCTTTTCACTCTTGGAAGCTCATAGATACACATACTTAACTAGAGCTGCATGTGCAGCTTAACTAATGTGAGCTCTGGGGCAGCCTGGATTTGAACTCTGACCACTCTTGTACCCTCTTTTCTCTGACCATAAAATGCTGATGAAATTCTTATTCCCCCTCCACATGGAGATGTTAATGTGAAAGAATAAAGTAGAATAATTCACAAAACACCCTTGGATGTGTTAGGGATTCAGCAACTATGGAATAATATGGTTATCTTTAAAGACTGGGAAATCCTGCCACAAATTATTACATTATTCTTCAAATGTATTGGATGGTGGAATCATTTTGTTCCGATCACACAATAACCTACAGCTGTAGATGATAACATCAAAATTATTCTCAATTAGATAATGCTTTAAAACTAGAAAAATTCAAAGTTGTCAGAACTCTTAAGTGACTGTGTAAGGAATAAAGCTAGAATGAGCGGTCAATGAATGAGTGCTTGCACATTTTTCTCATTCAAATCTCTTTCACTGATGGCTGCTGTCCCTTTGGAGAATTCACCTTGATGAATGTGTTTCGGATGTTTTTCAGCAGGTTGTGTCAGCAGCCAGCAGTGGGGAGGAGGAGAAGCCAGAACGTGCGGGGCTCTTGTTCCATGTGTGGAGCCGGTTACCAGCTGTTCAGCTCTGGCTTCTGCGGCCTCACAGGTGGGTTCGGGAAGAGATCCCGCCCTTGTGGCTTCTGCTTATAGGAGTCTTGTTATTTCCAGCTCAGCAGGCTGCTGATGAGTTTGTGAGCTCCCAGAATTCCTGAGCGGGAGTGGGCCCGAGTGGCTGCTGAAGTGACCGTGGGTATGTAGGACCCGAGGGGAGACAAGTAAAGTGGCCTTCAGCACCCCACAACCACACCCCTTTGCTGCAGCGCCCAGTCCTCATCCGTTCTCAGGAAACCACTCCTATCCCAGGCCCCAGCACCATGGGGCAGTCTACTCCCCTACTCCGCCCCACCCTCCTCAACAGAGGTGGGCCCGTGACCCAGTCTGGCCAATCAAAACACCCCATTCCCTTGCTTCAGAAACCTACGGTGACCTAAGGTAGATCAAAGGAGGCCCAGCTGGAACTCCTGGGAGAGAGCCCAGGTGGTCATGCCCAGGGGCATGCGGGACCAAGCCAAGAGCTGCTTTTGTCCAGGAAAACCTCAGTGTCAAGGGTACAGAAACTTCTCATTTGATCAAAAGTGGAGAAAGAGGCCATTTGCATCCACTTGCATTACGGTTCCACTCGTAGTGATTACTGTCATGAATATCTCTGAGAATTTACTGTGTCCGCCGTCTCCTAAGTTCAAACACGCACACTGCTTCCCACCCGAACATCCCTGAAGTCAGAATGCATCCTGCCATGGAGGGCTTCTTACAGTTGCTTGCAGCCAAGCAGCAGTCATGGCCTGGCTGTCATCGCCTTAACTGATGTCTATTGCTTCCATTTTTTTTTTATGAATGCCAAGCTGAGATATCATTAAAATCTCTGTCTACATAAATCTTTCAAAAACTTCTCCAACAAAAATTCATGATAATACGACGTCTTTGGGATACGGCTCGATCACCAGTGTTTTTTTTCCTTTCTTGAAAGGATGCAAAACAATATTGCATCTTGCAATTGATGGCGTCCCAATCTCTGCGAGGCAGGGGACTGTGCGGATTTCATTGGTGTTGGAGTCAGGGTGCTGCTGTGTAAGGAAACCATGGCGTGGGGAGATTAGCTAATCACCCATATCCACAACAAGCTCCCTGGGTTGGACAAGTGTGTGAGAGAGCACGCGAACGTGAGTCAAAGCAGATCAGCTCAAGACCCAAACCACAAACACACTTTGGCATCTGGTAAACCTTTCAGATCTGCGGCGGTGACGCAGATCATCTTTTCTTACTTCTGTATTAAAAAGAAAATGTTTGGAGCTGGCGCTGTGGCGCAGCAGGTAAAGCTGCCACCTGCAGCCCCGGCATCCTATAGGGGCACCAGTTCAAGTCCCGGCTGCTCCACTTCCAATCCAGCTCTCTGCTGTGGCCTGGGAAAGCAGTAGAAATGGCCCAAGTCCTTGGGTCCCTGCACCTGTGTGGGAGACCCGGAAGAGGCTCCTGGCTCCTGGCTTTGAATCCGGGCAGCTCCAGCCCGTTGCAACCATTTGGGGAGTGAATCAGCTGATGGAAGACCTCTCTCTCTCTCTCTCTCTCTCTCTCTCTCTGTAACTTTGCCTTTCAAATAAATCTTTAAAAAACAAAATGTTCCTGTCCTCTCCCCAGGCTCCAACCTTCTACTGGAGTTGCGGCTTTAAAAAGCCGGTGCAGCCCCCCCGGGCAGGGGCCGTGTGCAAGTGACTTGGGACCTGCAGGACCAGAGCGAAGCCGCGTCCCCGCGCCTGCTGCTTCTCTCCGGGAAGATTCACACCCGGGACCCAGGCCCGCAGTGGACGGAGATCAGTGAGCTTGTTGAAAATAGCCAGGGACGCGGGCTGCCACAATCAGGATGGGATTTCCTCGGGGAGCCACGCCTCTCGGCGCCCCACTTTTTCTGCACGGCGGCCCCGCCCCCGCTGATGTGAATTAGAACCGTCCACTGTGGCGTCAGAGCTTGGATTCTGGGATAGATGTCAGCGCAGACAGGCGCGCGCCGGTGCCCGCGCAGGTCTCGGCGGCTGCGTTGGAAAAGCAGCTTCCATGTGACAATCAGATACGTTATTGCCTTGACTCGCGCGACCTCATCTCCCCGAATGAAGTCAACCGTCCCGCCAGGGAAGACAAACCTTCGTTCCAGAGAATCCATCAGCCCCATCCAAGGCCCTCCCTGGTCCTTCGCTCCAGCCAGGGAGCGAGCGAGCGAGCGATGATCAACCTGACGGGCCCTGGGCAGGCCCTGGGCAGCCCCTTGCCCTTCGCCTGCCCCTAAATCACAAAGGAGCCGGGCGACTCCGCGAAGCACCGGCTGCTACTGTCCGAGCGCCGCCTGGCGTGACATCTCCTTTGGACTTGGGGGGCTTGTTTCGGAGCAAGGTCTCTCCTGTGAACAGACCCCGCGGCATTCCAGGGGACGTTGGGAGTTTCTCCTTGTGGTTACTAAACTCTTTAACTCCTGCCAGGTAGCAGTGCCAGGCGCATAATTGCTCACCCAGCCTTTTCATCCCCAGCTATTGCACAACCCATAAACTGTCCAATAAGGGAACCAATTAGAATGGGAATGAGGCTTCCTGAGCGATCCGGCGGTTGGGGCAGCGCGGCCTCATCAGCCAGTGCACGGTTTTTATTGCGTCTGCTGAGGAGGTGAAAGAATTGAGGCAGCGGTGTTGCCCGAGGGGCCCACCTGCACCACCCAGGCTCCCCAGCCCTGGGCGAGCTCGGAGACGCTCTGCTGAGGCTCCCAGGTGCGCATAGAGCAGGAAGAAGCCTTGTCTGCTCGCTGGGAGCAAGGCCAAAATTACAAGTCAACATGTTGAATGTTATTGTTAAGTTCACGGTCACACAGGCACAGGTAAGTGCAGGGATTCTCACAGGAGGCCGCTCACGTGCATTGGGTGGCTGCCACCAGGGGGTCCCAGAGTGGTTGTAGGATCCCCAGGTCATCAAGGGCAAAGCCGACCTTGCCCACTTCTTTCATCCGTTCAGGAGACTTGCTGTTGGCCCACTCTGTGCAGTAGACACCAGCGGGGCCTGGGGATGTGAGAGACCAACACGGCACTGTGATGCCTCCAACAAACATGCAGCCGAGGGACACAGCCAGGCGCTTCCCCCTGGGCTCTCCCAGCACCTCGCATGACCTCCTCTCCACGTGCCTGCAGCCCCTACTCTAGTGTGTCTGACACACTAGAGGTACTCAATCAAGGCCTGGTAGAAATGTCCCGACCAGCAGGCTTCGGCTCAGATTCCGTCAGTAGTCCTTGAAGGCGAGGGTGTGGCACTGCCTCCTTTCCCTCAGCCGGAAGTTACATGTATGTGTGCATTTGTACATGTGTGTGCATGTGTGCACCTGCGTGCCCATGTGCACACGCACATTCAGGTGCTTGTGGGGAGATGGAGTTAGTAGGCTGAGCGCCCTGGTCGGGATGACTTAACTTTGTCCTTTACTGATTACAGAGTAGAAGGGGAGAGGATTGAGCCGGCGCTGTTCTGAAGTGCTGAATTGCTGCGTCCCGGGGAAAGATCGCTTGTGCTCTGTCGTTGCACCGACTACACACTCCCTGATCTCTGACAGGTTTTGCCGAGTCTCCCTTTCTGGCTGAATTTTGAACTCCTTAGAAGCAGGCATAGAGACTCTTTGCTAATGTAATCCCAGGCCCCTGGCTCAGAGCCTGGCTCAAGGTGGCTGTTCCCTGGACCACCTACAGGTAAGCACCCCTTTCTTGGATTTCTCTACCAGGAGGAGTGTTGCTTCTCAACTGGGACTTACTTTGCCCTGCATGGATTGTTGGGCAAAGTCCAGAGACATTGATCAGCATCCTTAACTAGGGAGGGAAATTGTGCTGTTAGGTTAAGGATGCTACTAAACACCCTGCAATGCATAGGACAGCCACCCACAACAAAGAATTAGGGGACCCAAAATGTCAATGGTGCCAAGGTTGAGAAACTCTGGATGGGATTCTGGGCCTTTCTGGAGAATCTTTCCCGCCCACCTGTGCCTCCATCAGCCAGGAGAGATGAGGCAAAGTGAAGTAACACACACAGCTGTGTCTTAATGGCTGCGCTCCACACTCACTCATTTCTTCCCTGTGCTCCGTGGCCACTGCAGGTTGGGTGTGGGGCTCTAGTTCATGTCTTCCTCACTTGGGGACCCAGGCTGAAGGGACTGCCTCTTTGGGAGCATCACAGATTACAGTAGTAGCAGGAGAAGGCGTGGGAAGTTGTCCCTATTTCATTGGCCAATGCAAATCACATGGCCACGCCCAATCCCAAAGTGGGGGTGGGGATGGGGTGGGGAGTACAATCTTGCAATGGACCTGGAAGGGTGTGATTTGCGAACAGTCCTGGTGAACACCCCACACCCAGTTCAGTCTCGTCCTTGTAGGCTCACTGTGGGCGCCGTGATCACCCTCTGGGTGCTGGGGGGTTCCCTGGCTCCATGCTCCCCCCAAGTCTACTCCACTACAACACCTGACACTGCAGCTTCCAGGTCTGGAGGACAGTGTGGCATGTCCCCAACAGTGTGGCATGTCCCCAACAGTGTGGCATGTCCCCAACGCCTACTCGGGGCTTGCTGAGGAGAAGGGCACAGGAATGACTTTCTAAAGCAGTAAGGGACCGGCCAGGCACTTGTCATCCCAGAGGAGGACTCTGAGCACAGGCTGCTGTGTGTGTCTGGTGCTGGAAGCTGATGTCATCAGGTAGTGAAAGGCCAGTGCCTCCACGCCCATCGCAGGGGTATCAAAGTTCGGAAACCGCGATGCCCCGTGGTCTCCTACCCTGGAGCTATCCCGTTCTGCCCCCTCACCTCAAGCCCCGACTTCCAAGCTGACCTTCCTCTCTCAGCAGGTCAGCTCTTCTGCTGACCGTGTTCCTGCTGACAGCTGCCCCGCCTCCAACCCAGTTTGCCGCCTTGGTGAGAGTCGCTTCCCAGGCTACCTCGCTCGGACAATCCCAACACTGGTCAGAGCTTAGTCTCACTCCCCCTGTCATTTAGTTAACATTTTCCTTTAACTCAACTCATAATTTCACCTCAAGCAAGTTGACAACTGTTCCAGACAGGTAAGTGGATTGGCCAGCTGATCAATCTATCAATTCATAGATAGATAAGAGTTGAAGGGATAGCTAGATAGATAATATTTCATCCTTTTGGATAATTCTAGGGAATTCCTTTAATATTTTGAAAACTGGTAAAACAAGCTGGCGCCTGGATAGTCACTGGAGTAAAGTTATTTCTTTGATGAAGATTTCCAGCTAATAAATAAAGAAGGAATATTGGAATAGAAACATTACTATTTTGCGACCCCTAATGAGTGAGTGGATCTAGGTAATGATCATTAGTAGCTAGTAACATCACGTAGAGAGGCAACAGACGCTCTGTAACTCCGGTGGACCACTACAGTGCTGTACGTGAAATGACCTTGCAGAAGCACGTGGAACTTAGAGCCGACCAAGCCTTGGGACGCACCCACCAACATCCAAGTCATTCACAGGACAGATAGGCGTGTCAATGACCTGCAGATTCAATCAGCGAATCCAGATTGTGGACAACTCTAGCAAATGGAGGAGCTGGCTTCTAAGGTGCAACCCTTCCTCAAGAAAATGTGGCTTGAGAGAGACAGAGACTGAGAGAGAGACAAATCTAAAGGTTAAAGGAGGCTTAGGTGACAGAACAAACATTGCAAAGTGTGGGCTTCGTTTTTATCCCAATTCAAATAATGGTATAAATGTGAACAACTTGACTGGGTATGAGATGAGATGGCTAGGAATTGTGCATTTCTTAGATATGATAATGGTATTTTTTATAAAAGACTTATTTTATTTATTTGAAAGACAGAGTCACAGAGAGAGGGAGAGAGAGGTCTTCCATCAGTGGTTCACTTCCCAAATGGCCGCAATGGCCAGAGCTGAGTTGAGCTGAAGCCAGGAGCCCCTTCCAGGTCTCCCACGTGAGTGCAGGGGCCAAGGACTTGGGCTTTCATCCGCTGCTTTCCCAGGCCATAGCAGGGAGCTGGATCGGAAATAGAGCAGCCGGGACTCAAACCAGCGCCCTTATGGGATGCTGGCACTGCAGGCTGGGGCTTTAACCCACTGTGCCACAGTGCTGGCTCCGATAATGGTGTTGTGATTAGCTTTTAAAGCCCTTATATTTTAGGGAAACACATGAAAAATACAGTTGCCCCTTGTAATTGTGAGGGATGAGTTCCAGGATGCCCCAAGGGTACCAAAATGTGAAGGTACTCAAATCCCTTCAATAAAATGGTACAGTGTTTGCATGTAGCCCACACATATTCTCTTACATGTTTTAAGTCAGCTCTAATTACTCATAATACCTAACACAATGTAAATGCTACAGATGCAGTTTTATGGAATAATAGCAAGAAAAGTCTGCCCGTGCTCTGTCCTGACTCAGTTTCCCCCCAGGATTTGCAAGCTGTGGTTGGTGAAATCTGCAGAGACGGGATTGGAGGATGCGAAACGCAGACTGTATTTTCAGATGAGATGACCTTGTACCCTGGTTGTGCTTTGGAGTAACCTGGGCCTGGGGACGAAGGGGCCAGAGCGGTGGGGGGAGTAGATAGGGTGGGGAGGCTGAAACAATGCTGAGTGTGTCACAGTCATCCTGTTCTCTCCTCCTTTAAATGCACTTGAACCTTTCTCTAGGAAGAAGTTGACTGAGCCTGAGATGATGTCACCGAAAGATGGGCAAGCCCTGGTGTGCGGCGAGAAGTCAATGACCCACTGCAGAAGTCATATTCCAATGCGAATGACCGAAGGGGACCTCATGGAGGACTTGGGCGAGGGATGTTCCAGGCAGAGGACATCACAAGTGCGGAGTCGCCCGGATTACCCAACACCATCCAGGAAATAACCCTGAAAAGCCTTGGAAAGCACCACTCAGACACTTTCCAATTCACTTGGTCAGCCGGGGCACTATGTCTAGTTTGCAACCGAGAACATGGCTGCTTTGAACATGATGTTAATGTTCAGTAGGAGCTCTCGCCTTGAACATGGAGATGTGTGTGCAAGCCTTATGCTTAGGATTAAAATTTCAAGTGTTTTTAAGATTTTGATTAAAATCAGTTTAATTAAAAAAATGTTAATTGCCTTATTGTCTCCGCTGCTTGCTGTCTGATTCCACCGCTGGGATCAAACCCAGCACCTGCAGGAGTCGCACGAGCTGCCAGTTCTCACAGCCACATGCCAGCAAATAAAAGGAGAAGAAATTTTTTTTTTTTTTGTATTTGTGAATTACTGCACCAATGCATGTAGTGTAAAATAGCCCAGTGTGGTCCCAGCTGAATAGCAAGAGGGTGATTTATTCCCCAGGTTCTGTTTCCATTTTTGCTGTTTATGATAGCATATCAACGGAGCTTTTTGATTGAATTACCGCCTTGTATTCAGGCTGGGACCATGCATTATTACATATGTAAGTATAAACGCTGATGCAAATGAGTTTCCCTAATGAAATGAGAGGCAGTGTATTTTCCCTTGCATAATGGGTGGTTCTGAGGACCAGATTTATATTCTCCAAGTGAGTACACGCTTATTTTTCAATTTGTCACCCGTTCTTAGCATGAGCACCCCAATAATTCAGATCGGCAAATCTCTAAGCTTTCACATTTTAATGCAGATTTTTTTTCCATTTCTAAACTGAAATCAATTTCAATGTGATTTATCATCAGAGAATTACCTTATGTAAAATGCTTAAGTGAATGAAGTAATAACTTTAGGCCCATCGGTTAGAGAGAGCAATTTTCCTTTTCTCAGTTCTAAATAAATGGTGAGATCCTGGGTCACATTTTCATTTCATTCATTACACTGGTAGCTTTCGTTATAACTGAGTTTTGGAATGTCTAGAAGCTTCGACTGAGCTGAATCACTTTTAAATATTACTGAATTTCATTTGACACAAGCGGAGCTACTTTGTTTGCTGTGGCCTCGTCTTCTATTAGCCCCTTTCTTACACCAGCTGGCCAAGCCCAGAGTTTATTTCACTCCTCATAAATTAGGATGCCACTGTTGAGCCCTGGGCACTCCCTTTGCATATAAAATTAGCTGCAGTTTTCTTGCTTTGAAAATCAGTTGAAGATTTGTTTAGTAAATACTTGGCCAAAGATCACAGCTGCTTGGATCTTTCAGTGACCAGAATCGTGGCCAAATAAACCCCTTTATATGGTATCCAACCTCAGGTCTTCTGTTACAGCAACACCAAACGTTTCAAAACAACATTCTAGCAATAATAGTAATATACACTTACTGAGCGCTCACAATGACCACGCGCTATGCTAAGCATCTAACTTGTGTTATTTCTAACTTGTGTTATATCTAACGTGTTATTTTGTTTATGCGCCACAACAACCCTCCAAAGCACAAGCTACTCTAACTTCTATTGTTCAGAAACAGAGGCTCAGAGACATTAAAATAGTTCGGCCAAGGTCACCCAGCAGATACGTGGAGGAGCCGAGATTCATAACCGGTCTGGCCTCAAAGCCTTCTTCTCCCTGCTGGCGATGAACACGATTCCCACCTGGAGAGGAACACATTTGGGAGCAGCATTTGTCAACATCCTCAGACAATTCCACCCGAGAGGGTGGAAGGGCAAGGAGATTGTGGAGCCATGAGGTACTGTGGAGTGTGAACCGTGCGAGTGAGACGGCCGGGGCTGGGTTCCACGCCTGGGGCCGTCATGCACCAAGTTGCGTGGGCCGGTCCACTTCAGTTTCCCCCTGTGCAGTCCGGTGCTGACAATGGCGGTACTGTTGCTGTGGGAAGCACCCGAGGGGTGAGCCCATCAAGGCACTCAACCACCGTCGGACCCGGGGGGTTTGTGCAGGTGGGGGCCGCCTCCAGGAGCTCTTCTAACAGGGGCGTCTCGATTTGCATTTCTAATTATTCTCAAACTACCTGCCCAGCCAGTCCTCTGGGGACCTGCGTGGTGATTGATGTGATACACTTGGAAATGGCTTTTGAGTTTCTCAGAAGAAAGGTTTTCTGTATGATCCAGCTGGTGCTGTTACCATTTAGAGAAATCTGAACACCAAACCGCGCCGCTGATACGCTCATGGGGAGTTGAAAGGGGATTATCTTTTAAGACTTGAGAATGTTGATGTTTGCAAATATTTTCTTGCTGCCTCTCCTAATACTGCAAATTGACTGCAGAGATAATGGGCAGGGGATGACATCATACAGAACAGCAGCCTTTTAAGTAGGAAGGCTGGAGGAACCACTTAGAGTAATTAGGAAATCCTCAAACAAGTGTTTGCAAAGCATTGGCTAACCCTGAATGTTTGCCTTTTTTTTTTTTTTTTTCCTTCTGGCATCCAAAGCTAAAAGTCTGACCTTGAATAATTATCTACTCGTTGGTTCTCAGCACCAGGCGCAGAAAAGCTGCCCCACGCTGTCTGGCTATGTGGACGGCACCATCCAATGCAAGGCCTGTGCGGGGGAGGTGCTCTCCCAGGCAGCCTGCAGCGTGGAGCTGCCCCAGGCCCAGGCATACTTGCTTTCCTCTCTGACTCTGCGGGATTTTGCAAAGTGGTACAACACTCTCACCGTTTAAACGGACCTGGCTCCCACGGGTGATCACCACCAGGAGATTCTCGTAGGAGAATCCTTGGCAGGATTTAGGAGAGTGTGTGGGAAGGTTGGACGTGCTGTCTGTCGGAGCACAGGGCTATGGGGAGATAGGGAAGGTCAGCTGAAGGCTGGTGTTCAGTTTGTGTTGTTCTAGTTCTGTGCATCGCGTCATCTGTAAACCGATTTTCCTACCCAAAATACACAGATGATAGAGGTGACAGGTGGAGAGGTGATAGAGAGATACAGACAGATGAGAGAGAGAGAGAGAGATGAAATTCTTTTCTATTTTTAAAAGCAATACATTTCTCCTGGCAGAAAATTTAAAAAGAAACAAATGAAAGGACGCAGGGGGAACTGTCCGCGATCCTCCTGGTGGAAATTGCAGTCTTAGTTCCATGCGCGGTTACAGAGTTGAGATGATAGGAAGTAGACAGCTTTGCACCCAGGAAGTTTCATCCCCTTGTCTCATAGGCATCTGTTGTGAGCCTTCCTGCTATGCCATCTCAGGGCCCCTCCATCCCGCCCGTGACCGTTCCCCTGACGCTGGACGCTCGGATTGTCCCTAGCATTCAGTTACTGTAACTGAGGGGAGGGGGCATCGTCCCACCAACTCTCCACTTCTTCACCAGGGTCAGGTGTAGGGAGCATCCTGTGTCGCTGACTCAGCAGGCGAGAGATGGGACTGCCTGGATGATTATAATGCCAAAATTGAGTTTTCAACTACTTGATAGGAAAAGAAGAATACAAGGCACGTGTGGTGGCCAGCGTTGTGGCCCAGCAATTTAAGTCACCGCTGTGGATGCTGGCATCCCCTAGGAACCTGCTTCAGGTCCAGGCTGCTCTGCTTCCAATCTAGCGCCCTGCTAATGCACCTGGGAGGGCAGCAGCAGGTGGCCCAAGTGCTTGGACCCCTGCCAGCCGCATGGGAGAACCTGATGGAGTTCCAGGTTCCAGGCTGCAGCCTGGCCCAGCCCCGGCTGCTGAGGCCGTTTGGGTGGTGAACCAACAGACAGATCTCTTTATCTCTCTGTGTCTCCCTCTCTATCTCTGTAACTCCACCTTTCAAATAGAATAATCAAATCTTAGGAGGGAAAGCCACAGGTTTTCTCGGACTAGATAGCATTTTCTTCAAGAGCAACCTAGTTTGAGAAAAATGGATTAAATTGATGAGTCAACCCAGAGGGGCTATTCGGCAATGCTGATCTACCAGATGGCCCAGAGCTTGTTCTGAGATCATTGGCGTTTGTGCAGACCACCGCGGGGAATGGCGATGGATTTACCATGGAGGGTCTTTCCTTTCAGGGTAAAGATCAGGGTGAGCCCTCCCCTCGCAGTCCCTGAGTGCTCTGTGCTGACCAGTGGACACTTCAGACCTCCCACATGGAGCCCAGGCGTCATCAGAGATGGATCAGGATACACAGGGCTCTAAGAAATACAGCCCAAAGGGCCGGCGCCGTGGCACACTAGGTTAATCCTCCGCCTATGGCGCCGGCATCCCATATGGGTGCCGGTTCGAGTCCCGGCTGCTCCACTTCCGACCCAGCTCTCTGCTATGGCCTGGGAAAGCAATGGAAGATGGCCCAAGTCTTGAGTCCCTGCACCTGGGTGGGAGACCTGGAAGAAGCTCCTGGCTCCTGGCTCCTGGCTCCAGATCAGTTTGGCTCTGGCCACTGCAGTCATTTGGGGAGTGAACCAGCAGATGGAAGACTTCTCTCTCTCTCTCTCTCTCTCTCTCTGGCTCTATCTCTCTCTACTCTGTCTTTTAAATAAATAAAATAAATCTTAAAAAAAAAGAAATGCAGGTTAAGGCTGTGGCAGTTGCAGGAGCTTGGTGCCCGTGGGTGTGTGCACGGGAGCCCGGGGCGGGCCACCCAATGGAGGAATGCAGGATTCAGAGGACCTGAGGGCTGTGGGCCCCACTGAAGGTTCCTTTCCTCCCCCTGCACATGTCCAGGGCTCTAGGTGTCCATGTGTCACCCACGAGAGTGCTTTCCTCTCCCTGGAGCATGGGGTGATCTGGGAAGCGTGGGGTGACCCCGAGCAGCACTGGTGTGGGCATCAGCAGCCCTCAGAGTGAGCCTCTGGGGTGTGCGTCCTCTCGTGTCTCTCTTCTCTGGCCTCTTCTTCTCCCTCTCCCTCTGCCCTCTCCCTCCTCTTCTTTCTCTCCTGCCCGTACATCCAGCCCAATGGCTTCCTGACGGCCAGAAACTGTTGTAACTCCATGGATGCAGCTCCCTGGATCAGAGATCTAGAAACTCTGTCTCTAGCTTGAGCTGCCTGAGCACAGGGACCCCAATCCCTCGGGGGAGGTCTTAGTCTTTAATGAGCACTGCATAGAATGTCCTGGAGCCTGGCGGGGTGGAGGGGGAAGAACTGCCACCATCGCTACATGGCTGCTTCGAATTTCAATCCTTTTCAGTTCCAAAGAAATCCAAATACATGCAGACAATCAGTGCACACACTTCCGAACAGATCCAAGCTCAAGGACTCACAGGCTCCTGCTGTTACTGTTCCCAATCACGCTAAAACTTATCATGATCATCGCTTGGTGCTGTGCCTTAGGTTAAACTCCTAGTGACATTGCCCTGTGCAGATGAGCCACGTTCATTCCCCTGTTCATCAACTACTCATTGAGCAACTACTTTGTGCCAAAGACGGTGCTCAGTAGCAGGAGCTCTTTGGAGGACAAAATCTGCTTCCTCCCCTCCAGGAACATGCCTTCTGGTGGGTGGCGGATGTCGGGCTTGTAACCGAGCACTCAGAAATCATAGTAGCTCGCCGTAAGTGTTAGGAAGGGAAGAAGGGACCCGGAGATCTGACTTAGATTTGGGGTGCAGTACAGGACGGTGTGGGCAGAGGAGACTGACTTCAGAGACAAATTTTCCAGCTGACTGTCTGAAAAGGTGCAGAACTTGGCAGGCAAAGAGCAAGAGCCTAGGTCTTCCAGGCGAGCAAGAGCAGATGCAAAGATTCTTGGACGGGGGAGACCTTGGGCCACCTTAGGCACTGGAAGCCTGGCCCTCTTCAGTGGTGGGAATGGGGTCAGAGGGCTAGGAAACCAGGCTGGGGGAAGGCGTTGGAAAATTAGCCTGAGGACACAGCGGCAGTGTTGACTCTTCACGTTTCTCTTTTGTTCAGCAGGGAAGGGATGTGATAGAGTTTGCATGTCAAGATCCCTTGAGCTGCATTGTAAAAATGGAGGGGAAGCCACATTCACACGAAAGATGGTCCAAGACCCAGGTCTTCATGGCATCAGGGAGAATGACAGATCTGGAAGCTCTTTGGCAGGAGAATTGACAAATCTTGCAAGAGCTTCAAGGGTGGGGCCTGGAGAAGGAGAGGAAGATACCGGGGATGAATTATGGATGTCTGGCTTCAGGCAGCCTCTCTGTTGCAGGAAAACACTGAAGGCCAGCAAACGTGGAGGAAGCAAATAAATACCCAAGAGTGAGTGAAGCATTCAAATGCCGATTTTACTACCTAATGGAAACCTCTGACCTGCTGGGCATTCTGGCAGCGTGAGACAGGATAGTTCTTGTCCTCACGACTCCACGGTGAAGTGGAACACAGATGCGATCTGCAAACGCCACCCTCGGCACTGATATTAGCAGTTCGAGCTCCTCGGGGGCCCTTGGTGAACTTCACGTCTCTCGTGGTGGGGCGCTCGGAGTGCTCAGCCTCCACATTCCCACGCCACGCCACGGCCGTGCTCATGGTGATGGGGAGGCACTTGTCTGTTTTCCCGCCCGAGGTGAGCTCCGTTCTTCACGTTGCTCTGCTAGTCATGGCCGGGTATGCCACTCCTCACAGACGTTCTCACAAGGTTTCTTAGGAGCCATTTCAATCCGTTCTTTAAAAAGAAACACTGCCCATTTTTTTCAGGAAGTAAACCATGGCCATTATAAATCATGATGGATTTCCATACTCTCTACCATCAAGAACCTTTTTTTTTTTCCTCTTAGAAAGGAAAATTAAGGTTGCTGTGCCATGGGATCACTTTCATTATCTTTAGCATACAAATGATCTTTTAAAAAGATTTTTCCCCTCTACATATGTACGGTAGCAATGATGTAATTTACCTTGCATCCTCCGTATTAACACTCGGATCCATCATCGCTAACAATGCCAGGGCTTTGTACAAGGGGCTGTCGGACAAATGTTTTAGCTTGTGAGAAGAAAATTGTTAGCATTTGAATAGAGAATGGTACAGGAAGGATTAATAGCCCACTTTGATGGATTAGAATGTAGGGAAATTGCTCAATATTAATATGAAAATGTTTGTGAATTGGTTGCAAGGTGCTGTCAATGGAAAATGATTATGTCTCTGAGGCCTTATCAGTTGAGACTTGACTTTAGCAAAGACTTCCACACAAAAGACTGATGAGGGGTGTGGAGAATGACTGGCCCAGGAGCTGGGACAAAAACACACCATTCAACCAGCGGGGTCCTAGTGTCACTTCGGGTGCCCTTTCTGTAATATTGTACATCTTTATATGAACATATCTGAATATGGATTATAATAAAAGAGAAAAGAAAGTGGGTGAGAGTTATTATTTCTCTCATTTAGCCTTTGCATCTATTAAAGCCTAAGCAGAAGCGAGGCTTGCATGCACAATGGAGCTCCCTTGAACTGATTTTTCTTTTTCTTTTTTTTTTTTTTTTGGCCTGTTCACAATGGTGGTCATTTGCAAGGACGGTGGATAGTTTCAAAACCATGAGAAGAAATTGTTGTTGAATACTGTCGCCAATAAACTTACAGAAAACCAAGTTCTGTTGTTTTGGCTTTTATTTTTTAAAAACTGGATGAATTGGGGTGGGCGTTTGGTACGCAAGGTGCACCACCTCTTGGGATCCCACATTCCACATGGAAAATCCTGGGCTTGCGTCCCGACTACGCACCCAACTCCAGCTTCCTGCTAATGCGCCTGGGAGGCATCAGGTGGTGACTCGAGTAGTGGGGTTCCTGCTACCCACATAGAAGACTCAGATTGGGTTCAAGGTCCTTGGCTTCAGCACGGCCCTGCCCTGACTACTATGGATGTTTGGGGAGTGAACCAGCAGATGGACAACCTCTGTCTCTCTGCCTTTCAAGTAAACAAACATAACGAAATAAACACAATTTTAAAGAGAAAGAAACTAAGTGGTCCAATTTCTGTGTTTTATTTTTATTTGAGAGACAGAGGGGAGAGAGAGAGAGAATCTCCCATCTGCCAGGTCACTTCTAAAATGCTTGCATCAGCCCATGCCAGGCTCAAGGACAAAGCAAGTAGCCAAGAACTCAACCCAGGTCTCCCACGTGGGTGTCTAGGACCCAGTTACACAAACCACCGCTGATGACCCCCAGGGCTGACACTGGCAGGAAGCTGGAGTCAGGAGGCAGAGTCGGAATTGATCCCATGTACCCCGGTGACGACACAGCCACCCTAACTGTTGCCTTAGCCACGAAACACCCATCCCCAAGCCTGGTTTCATACAGATGCCAGAAAAAGCTTTTTGGATGTTAAAAAAAAAAAAAAAAAAAAAAACCTATGCTTGCAAAATTTCACTCTAGTGTTTGAATATATCTCAAGTATTACTTTACCTTTAGAAATACATTTCCTATTGAAAGCCCAAATCCAAGATAAAATGGTGCCTAATAAAGCTTTGCTGTTTCCTCCAAAATCCTAACTAGCCGCTGATCCTCACTGCTGCCCTGGTGGGTGCCAACCGGCGTGCAGCTGCCCCACCGCACTCCCGTCCCTGGAATAGCAATGCCAGGCTGGGCACAGAAAATGCTGCTCTTAATGTCAGCTCACTGTCACTCCCAAGACAGGAGGCGTCCTTAGCAAGGGTCCTGAAGGTATGCTTTTCTACTTAAGTTTCCTAGTTAGCACATAGCTCAGACTTTCCCCTGCTCAGCGTCATTGAGCGTTTGGGCTGCAATAATTCTGCCTCGTGGGCACTCTCTGTGCCTTGTTGGATGCTTTTAGCCACACCCCTGGCCGATACCCACTACATGCCAGGAGAATTTCCTTTCGGTGCGACAACCAAAATAACTCCAGACATTGCCAAGCATCCCCTGGGGGACAAAATTCACCCCTGGTTGAGAACATCTGGCGAAAGCAACATAAAAGTAATCCTCATGAATTATGGAGAAGTATTACTATTCGAGAGAAAAATGCATGTATAATGTTCAATTACTTTCTCCTTAAAATAAAAAGTAAGATTCCACTGTTTATTTTTACGTGTTACAATGTAATCATTCAAGAACACTTCAAAAAGTTCTTGGAAGATGGAAGCGAAAGATAAGTGTATGTTGGTACAAAACATTTGAAACCTATGCATGGTTTCTTCATAATATTATACATTTCCATGAACTTTTTGAAGACCCTAAACAGTTATCTATTGCATAACCATGTACTCTGCATCAAATGTTTTCATGTAATTGCATCTTCGTAGTCCTCAGAAAACATCTCACAAATGGGGAGAAATTATGCCCATTCTACAGATAAGCAAATGGAGGCTTACAGAAGTTAAACTGCCTGCCTGCCCAAAGTCTGCTTACATGGCACACAGGGTCCCAAGCCTGGGGCGGCTTTGATGGTGGTGCTCTCACCACCACGGCGTGTTCTTGGCAAAGCCTTCACTGCTGACCTAAGCAGCATCCCTGCAGTTTCCCGGTCTTGATAAATCTCTGTCTCCCTGAGTTCTGTTGACGCTACCTCCATCACAGGCTGTTGACGGGTCATCAGGTAACACGGCAGTGGGAGTGGGGTCTGTGTGTCGGGGGACCTGGGGATGTTTTATAGCCCCCAGGGCCCTGGTCACAAGAGAGACGTGGTGGCAGGCATTTGGCACAGCTGTCAAGATGCCACTTGGGACACCCAGTCCCGTATAGGACTGCCTGGGTTTGCATCCTGGCTCCACTCTCAGTTCCAGCTTTTTTTTTTTTTTTTTTTCACTAATATGCACCCTGGGAGGCAGCAGGTGCTGGCTTAAGGAGTTGCATCCTTGCCACCCCCACAGGAGGCCCGGATAGGGTTCCTGACTCCTGGTTTCAGCTTGGCTCAATCCTGGCTGTTACAGGCACCTGGAGAGTGAACTAGTGCATGATAGGAGATTCTCTCCCCCACCCCTGCCTTTAAATTAAGTAAAACTAAATACATATATGTTTAAGTTTAAAAAATAAAAGTGACTGAAGCATGGTTCAAGTCCCCTTTCCTGCTGGGTTAAGCAGATACCTAAGCTTCCATATGCACCTGCTGCACCTGCCGCACTGGTTGCCCGCTGCTCCTGGGAGACAGAAGTGGATGAATCACTGGTTTCAGACTTATCTGGAAGCCTGTGGGGCCTCTGCGGTGCTTTCTCTTTCCCCGTCGTCTCAGGAGATGGGGGCCCTAAGACAAGGATGTCCTTTTTCCCCTGGCTGGGTTGCCAGTGGTTTGAGTCCAGTGCTCCAGTCCAAAGCCCCTCCCAGTCCCCCCTTGCACAGCCAAGCACGAGATGCGATTCTGCACTGACTTTCACATAGCCCACAGGACACCCCTCCCCAGACCTCAGATTCAGGAGCTATTTCTGGACTGTAAGTGGGCCCTCCCAGAATTCTGGCATCATTCAGCATAGTACCTTTTTCGCAGATAAAGAAAGCGGTGCTGGGATCTAATTTGTGACAATAAGCAGTTACAGGAAGCAGCGTGCACAGGCACGAGTGACATCCTCCCCAGGCCCAGCAATCTGCATTTGAGAAGGCTGACAGCTCCCAAGGCCAGCCCGTGGCAGATGCATCCCCTGCGCGCCCCCGGGATTGGCAGCTTCATTATTGCTGTTGTCAGTGTTTGTGGAGCGCCACCCCGGCGCACTAGGCAGGCTTCTCCCAGGTAGAGATGTTCATTGTAAGCTATTAATTCCCAGGTGAAGACAAAGGTGGGACAGAGCTCTGGCGGCTCACAATCCCTCCGCCGCTCTCTGCCTTCATCCCTCCTTGTTGATGGTGGAGTACTGCTGACCCCCGTCCTGTCTGGTTGATACCTTGACCCAGATTCTCTGTTCCTTTTGAATGGAAAACTTCCCCCCAAAGGTATACTTGTCCCTCATTCCAAAATAATTTAGTAAGGCCTCCCCTTGCCTGCCTAATCCCTCTCCACCCACCCTGGTCCTGCTCTTTAGGAGCGTGTCTCATGTCTTTTTTGTTGTTAACTTTGGGCATTTTCTTCCCTGTTTCTAAGCACCAGCCTTTTCTGGACTTTGGAATCTAAGCTTTTTTCTTGTTGACTTCATAACTACTGAGTATGAGGCTCCGGCTTTGAACGCACTCCCCACCACCAACACACACACGCCTAGCCACACACAGGTCTCTTTCCCATCTCCCTCCCCAAGAGTTATGTCATAATCTGTGTCTAATCCAATATTCAGATCATGGAAACAGTACCAACGGCTCTGTCATTGATGATGTGATGATTGCATTTCCTTCTTGTGTGACTTTTTGTTTTCCCTGGAGTTGCTCATAGCCTTGTTTTCTATGTACCCTTTGGTAATTCACCTGCAGGCTCTCCAGCAAAGCTGTGATCTCCTCTCAGCTTTTCAAAACACATCTGTTATGTGACCAGTTTTGGATTCTTCTAGGAGTTATCCTCTGGAGTCCAGCACCATCCCTACCCTACTCTGCTGCTGAGTCTGAACTGGCTGTCTGCCTGTCTGGCTTCCCGAGACTTTTTCTCACTTTCATCCTGAGGATCCCCTTAGACTCTTGATGGGGCTGAACCCCCGTTTCTCTGTTTCCTGAAGCTATTCTTTATCTTTTGTGGACATCATTTACTTAGTCTTGAACTTCTGTTGGTAAGTTCATCAGGTGCATGTTTTTTGATATTGAATCAGATTGTTTTCTAGCTTCACTCACAAATGTCAAGACTACAAGTGGTTCCTGCAAAGCACCATAAAAATCCCTTGTGGTCTCTGAACCTTATTATTCCAGGGGTACCAATGGGTTTTGGAAGCCATTCATTTTCTCAGGTTCTCAGGAGCACAGAGTGCACCCAGCAATCTGTTTCCCACTGACCTCTCAGAATTAACAATAATGTCCCCTTTGACAAGCCCTGGCACAGTCACATTTTATTGCGGGAAGCAGCAGACATGGTACATCCTGTGTTCAAGGAAGCCGAGGCTAACTCAGCACCACACTGTTGGCATACTGGGTAAAGCTGCCACCTGCAGTGTCGGCATCCCACATGGGCGTCAGTTCAATTCCTGGCTGCTCCACTTCCGATCCAGCTCCCTGCTATGGCCTGATACATGCATGCTGGGGCAGGTGCTGCGACACAGCTGGTAAAGCCACTGCTCGCAGTGCTGGCATCCTATATGGGTGCTGGTTCAAGTCCTGGCTGCTCCATTTCTGATCCTGCTATCTGTTGTAGCCTGGGAAAGCAGTAGAAAATGGCCCAAGTGCTTGGATCCCTGCACCCACGTGGGAGACCTGGAAGAAGCTCCTGGCTCCTGGCTTCAGATGGGCCCAGCTCTGGCCTTTGTGGCCATTTGGGGAGTGAATCAGTGGGTGGAAGACCTCTCTCTCTCTCTCTCTCTCTCTCTCTTTCTCTCTCTGCCTCTGCCACTCTATAACTCTGCCTTTCAGATACATAAAAAAATCTTAAGAAAAATGTATTCTAGGACACAGGGTTCTGATTCCTGGTAGATGTCAGAGTGCTCAAGAAACCAAAGAGATTGTGCTACAGCAAAATAAAAAGAGCTGCTGTAAAAAATTTCATGTTGGGTGAGCATAGCCAGGATTTTGCATTAAGAATTTCTGCCAACAAATTATTTTATGTCAACATACATATAAGTTTTGTGTTTTTTGGTTTTATATTTTTTGGTTTTTTTTTTAAGATTTATTTTATTTATTTGAAAGACAGAACTACAGAGAGAGGTAGAGACACAGAGAGAGGTCTTCTGTTGGTTGGTTCACTCCCCAGATGGCCGCAATGGTCGGAGCTGCGCTGATCTGAAGCCAGGAACCAAGAGCTTCTTCCAGGTCTCCCACAAGGGTGCAGGGGCCCAAGGACTTGGGCCATCTTCTACTGCTTTCCCAGGCCATAGCAGAGAGCTGGATCAGGAGAGGAGCAGCTAGGACTTGAACCAGTGCCCACATGGGATGCCGGCGCTTCAGGCAGGGGCTTTAACCTGCTGCACCACAGTACCGGCCCCTGGTTTTATAATTTTTTAAACTTTATGTGTTAGAGCAAGGGAGCACAAATATTTCTGTGGCTTAGCATCTTAAAAGTCTTAAACTTGGTTTGCCTCAAGCTACGTAATTTGCTTCCTCCGTTCCATTTTCCTGCTTTGCTTTTATTAAATGAATTCCATTTCTGTGACTTAACTTTGGTTCTCCCAAGGAACCAAAAGTGAGCTTCGGTTTACTTTAAAGGAATTGGCCAAAAATGTCCCATTGATGGAACAGTTCAGCAGTTGCAAAGGAGGGAAAGTGTTTTAGATCCAAAATACCAGTGAGGCTTTGTCACCTGGTCCCTCTCCCTGACCCCCGTTCCAGCACCTTCAGCCATGTTGAGGAGCAAGTGTTACTGATGACAATAATCGGTGGGAAGGAAAATGAAAACAGTAGAATTTCACTGAGCAGTGCAGAACTTAGGAACCATTTTTTGTTTGTTTGTTTGTTTCCAGGAGAAGAAACAGCAAGTGCAAAAGCCCTCTGGCTGCTTTGAGAGTCCCAGTCCCTCAGTGGTCTGCTTCCTCGGGAAAGAGCTGCCTAATTCTTACAAGTAAACCCTGACGAAGTCTTCCAGACTGCTGTGGTTCAGCTTAAAAATGCCTTCTAGAGACTCTGTCTTAACCCAAGGGAAGCGACGTGGAACTTCTGATCTGGGCAGGCAGGAGCCTCCTGTGGTTTTCAACCATACAGAACAATCCAGCTGGAGACACGAGAGAGTATGGAGGAAGCAGGGGAGAAACTGAGCCCAGGGGACCCAACAGGTCCCCCCTACTCTGTCCTGTCTTATGTGATCCAAGTCACCCAGCATTGCTGAATCTGTCTCCTCACTGTACGTTGAGATAATACGAAGCGCGCCATCCATTACCTGCATCTCAAAGGAGGAGTGTGGAAAAGTGCGTTGTCATGGGGTGCACCGTGCAGAACCCGCCTGCTTGCCACCCACCATGCAGCGCATGCTCGTTTTGGCCAGGTTAACATCACTTAACATGTAAATGCCAGCGTGCAGCACGGTCACGTGGTTCCCTCATGGAGGTGTGTTCCTAGAGTTCTTTTCCATACGTGGCTACTTTCAGATGGGAGGTGGAAGCCTGGCACGTCAGCCTTCTAACCGCTGCCACGGGCTCACTGACCATCAGCCCTGGGGACGAGGCTGGGGCACCAGTGACAGCACGCAGAGTCCTAAGTGGGGATGTCAGCAGGCCAAGGTGGGGGTGGGTGGAAGGAGGCCAGCGCCGCTCCCTCCTACAACGCCGTCAATGGGGATTTCTTCCGTGGAGAGAAGGGTGTTGAACGCCAACTCTCCACGGTCCCCTAGACTAGGGACATAGAGCAGTCACAAGGATGCGCTCTGTCAGGGGCTCTGGGAATCTGTTTCTCCTCTCTGCCTCGACTTGAGAGTCGCTCCGCGAAGAAATCATCATTCTTGTTACAAAGGACCTTAAACGCCATAAGGCGATCTGCAGCGTGTGGCACGGCTGAAGGTCACCTTGGGTTTTCATCTCGACTGCCATGCTTTTCTCCTCATTAAAATATTTGACAAGAATTCTCTGCATGGATGAACAGCTCCGAGCACCCCAGCCCCACGCGGTTCTCACAAAGATGTTGCACTGTCACAGTAAATAATTGTGCTGTCAGCCAAAAGTCAATATCTGTGTTACACACGCATTCACACGCAATCCGGTCTTCTTAGAGCTACCGTGCTTCCCGGAAGGTAACTGCACACGTCCTTGATGAAATAACAAGCATTTTCTTCCTTTTAGGGTACTTCTGAGTGTCCTACGAAAGCACGGTGTGTGTCTTCATTTGTCTCTGTGTCCCTGTTGTAGTTGACATAGAGCGTGGATCCTCGTTGATGTTGGAAATGTTGATGGGATCAGACAGTGCACTTAGGACGCAAGTGTGTGAATGTGTTCTGAGTTTGAGCGGTTGAATGCCAGAGGTCCGGTCCGGCAGTTAGTGATACAGGGAGGATGATCAGCTGCCCTTGTTTGTCTGACACCCAGTGGATGCCCTGGAAACAGGAGCTCCTGGGCTAAAACCAGCAAGGTCCACAGGCTCAGGTCCAGTGGGTCTGGATGTGAATCCTGGTCCACCCCTTATCAGTGGAATGACTCTGTTTTCTAGTTGTAAAAGCCGAATGATAAGACACTTACTACTGGACTTTGGAAATGAATGTACTAATATGAGGGTCCTTCAAAAAGTTTGTGGGTTGGGGCTGGCATTGTGGCGTAGCGGGTAAAGCTGCCGACTGTGGTGCCAGCATCCAGCCTTGGCCATGTCAGCCATCAAGAGACTGAACCAGAGGATAGAGATCTCCCCCCTCCCCTACCTCTTTCCCTCCGTGACTTTGACTTTCAAATAAACACTTTTTAAAAGAAGTTCATGGACAAGATGAAATCAAAATAAGTTTAGGACGCAGGTGTTTGGTGCGGCAGTAAAGACGCCGCGTGGGCGTGCACAGATCCCACAGCAGGGTGCCTGGGTTTGCGTCCCAATTTTGGTCTCGATTCCAGCTTCCTGCAAATACGCACCCCAGAAGGCAGCAGATGATGGCTGGAGTACTTGGCCCAGCCACTTACACAGGCTCCTGGCTGGTTGGGGAGTGAGCTGGCAGATGAGAGGAGTCTCTCTTTTTCTCTCAAATAGAAAGAAGCAAGGAAATGAGTTTTGACAGTAAGGTGAGGGGTGAGCGCTTGGCTTAGTAGTGAAGACATGGCTTAGAGGGCCTGCACCCCACATCCTCAGAGTGTTTGAGTCTGACACTCAGCTCCCGGCTGACGCACACCACAGGAGGCAGCTGTGAGGACTAAGCAGCTGGGCACCTGCCTCCCAGGTTAGAGATCTCATTTGGGTTCCTGGCTTGGTCCCACCGGGCCCGAGCTGCTGCATGAACCAAGAATGAACCAAGAGACAGGAAATCTCTCTCTCTCTCTCTCTCTCTCTCTATGTCTCTTAGGTAAGCAAATAATTTTTTAAAGCTTAGTTTGTTGCTAAATAGTTTAAACATCCATGCAATCTTTTCATACTATGCATTCCCACAAGCTTTTTGAAGACTCCTCCTATGAATGGTTTTCCAACCAAATCAAGCCCGATTCCATCTTTCTAGAACTTTCTCAAGTGCCACATATGCATTTAGTGACGAGAGCAGCCTCAGATCGCAGTGCGTGCTTCGTAAAGGCGGACGGACAGTGTCTTCTCCTAGCAATGACTGCTTAGCATCTCCTCCCGGAGCCCAGCACGCTGCTCTGAGTGCTGGGAGAACTTGTAGGTCTGGAAAACCGTGCCTTGGTCCATTTTCAGGTGCTGTAACTGAGCACCTCAAAGGGGGAGATTTGTGAAAAATACAGCAGAGCCCAGTGATCAGCTCAGAGAGTTCTGGTGGCCAGGAAGGCCAGGTGCAAGGCACTGGCACCCGGGAAGGCCCTCCCGCTGTGCCATGGCCTGGTGGAGACTGTCACACGGCCAGACAGCGCAGGGGCGCCAGCTTGGGTCTGTCTTCCTCGTCATAGAGCCGTGGGTGCCACCATGGCTGTCTGACCTCACAGCCTCCCTGCACCCTCGCGTCTCCCGGAGGCTCCACCTCTACACCCCGCTACATAGGAACTCAGGGCTGTGGACTTCAGTGAGATGCACTCAAACCAAGGGCACTGTGGACTGTATCAGTTAAATGGCAACGAGATGCTTCCAATACAGCAGTATTTTGAAATAGAACAGACCAGCCTTGTAACTACTGACCAACAAGCCTTGTTGGAAATCCCTTTGTATAATTGCAGTATGGCACAGCGTGAGACAGACCGCGAAGATGTGCAGGTGTGAGAAAATGAGATGAGCCAAGTTAGTTCACTTTTAACTCCTTTATTATTGTATGGGAGGCAAAGACAAAGATGGAGGGAAAGAGAATGAGAGAGAGAGAGGAGGAAGCGGAGGAGGAGGAGAAAGAGAAAAAACAGAGAAAAAGAAAGAGGAAAGAGGAAGAGGAAGAAAGATAAAAAGAGAAAGAAACAACTTCTCAGCTGGTTCCTTCCCTAAACATCCACACTGGCCAGGTTGAAGCTGGGAACGCAACCCACGTCTCCCATGTGGGGAGCAGGAACCCAGTTACTCAAAGCATCACAGCTTCTCCCTGTGTCTGTACCAGCAGGAAGCTGGGATGAGGACTGGGACCCACGGAGGGCATCTCACCTGCTAGTACAAATGCCTGCCCGGCTCCACTTAGCAGGTGAGTGTTGAGCCGTCTGCTCTTCCCTGCACGCTCACGTACTCACACGCACACACTCACATGCACCCCGACCCCCAGTAGGACACCAGTTGTTCGGGGAATGGGAGCTTGAGGAGTTCCCAAAATTCCCCAAGGGAAAAGAAAGGGGTGTGGGAGACTCGCAGGAAAACCTCTTCTGCTTAAGCAAACACTGTTGAGACGCCGGCCTGGTTCCGATCCCTTTGATTTCCTCTCTGCCTGAAGAGAATGTTCCGCAGCCCCGAGTTCACAGACAAGCCTGAATCGATGGGTAAATATTTTGCCATTGCTAGGATGTGATTTCTTCATCTGACTCTTCAGAAGTCGTTTGAGCACTTGAGAAAGAACTTAGAGGCCTTATCATCTTACATGGAAACCAGGGCACGCACTGCAAAGCTGGGCCCAGGCACAATAACTGTGGTCTGCAAGGCTAAGGCGTGCTCGCTGTCAGAGACCGTGGCCCCCGAGCCCGTATGGCCCATGTGTTCTGAAATTGGCCTTGCTTTCTAAAAAGCTTGATTTTATTTGTATCTATTGGAAGGCAGAGATACAGAGACACACAGCAAAGGCCTTCTATGTGCCAATTCCCTTCCCCAGATGCCTGCAACAGCCAGAGCTGATCCAGGCCAAAGCCAGGAGCCTGGAACTCAGCCTGGGTCTCCCACGTGGGTGACGGGGGCCCAAGTCCTTGAGTCGTCACCTGCTGCCTTCAAAGGGGAGCCTCAGCAGGCAGCTGGAGTCGGAAGAGAAGCCAGGACGTGAGTCCAGGCACTCCAGTGTGGGATGCGGGCGTCCTAGGCAGAGTCCTAACCGCTGCACCTAACGCCCATCCCTGTTCTTCACGTGCATTGCGATCGAAAGAAGAAACGGCCGGTGCTCGGGATGTGTCTGTGCTAGCAGACGTTGGCTGTGGGAGAGCACGGGGCGGGGGTGGGGTCATTCTGAGTTTTGTCATCCAGGCCCAAATGCTTTCCCCGTCGCCTTGGGCCGTCAGACCCCCGTGGGGTGAGTTAAACTCTCAGGATGGCAAGGTAACGGTGGCGCTCCCTTGCTTCCTTCTGTCTTTTAGAATAGAGAATCAAAGCAACAGGAGGCAAGGAAATATAAAACTTTGATTAAAAAGAAGTTAAAAAAATAGACTATGCGCAAGGGTTGGTAAGATTCACCTGTGTTGTGGGTTCCAAACCCAGAGCACCTGCCCCTCGGGGGAGGTGAAATTACACGAAGGAGGGCAGTAAAAATGGAGGCTGTGCTGGGCGTTTGGTGCGGTGGCTTGGACGCTGTTGGGACTGTCCCTCCTGCCCACACTGGAGCACCTGGTTCAAGTCCCAGGTTTTCTTCCCGTTCCAGTTTCCTGCCAGTGGGCACCCTAGGGAGGCAGCAGTGACAGCTCAAGTACTTGGGTCTTTGCCACCTGCATGGTAGGCCTGGATTGAACTCCTGGCTCTGAGCTCTGGCTCCGCCCAGTCCCAGCTCTTGTGAGCATTTGGGAAATGAACCCTTGGATGGAAGCCCTCTGTCTGTATGTATCTCTGACCTTCTCTCTCGATCTCTATCTCTCTGCCTTTCAAGTAAATAAAAATAAACAAAAATTTTCAAAAATAATAGGGAGTGCTATAGGGATGCCACGCCTCCCTCTTCTGCCTTCGATCTCACCTCTCCCACCTGGAGAATATCGCACTGGGCCACTGGTCCATCTGCAACACCTCTCCAGCATGGGTGAGACTGCCCCATGGTCACTCCATGCTGTCAAGTCTTTAGCAGGCCACAGAATCTAGCTGGAATTGAATATCACTGTTTTGCTTGGCTTTTATTTTTAATGATTGCTTTATTTTCAATTTACTAAAGTGCCTCCATTTGATGTGCCTATTTGAAGAAAGCTTTCATGGCAAGCATTGCAGGGCAGCATGTTAAGTCACCACTTGGGATGCCTACATCTGACATCAGAGTTCAAGTTCAGCCACTCCATTTCTGATCTAGCTCCCTGCACCTGGGAGGCAAAGGATGATGACCCCCCCCCCCCAAAGACTTGTGTTCCTTTCATTCATGTGGGAGACCCAGAAGGGGTTTCTGGCTCCTGATTTCGGACTGGTACATCTCAGAATGTTGTGGGCATTTAGGAAGCAAGCCAGAAGATGGAAGCTCGCTCTCTCTCGCTCTCTCTCTCTCACTCTGCCTTTCAAATAAATAAATAATACTCTTTAGCAAAAGAAAGAAAGCAAGCAAGAAAGAAAGTAAACAAAAACTACTCGCCCAGGTGAGTACACAGATGCAGGTAGTACACGAACAACACACTTTTAGGAACTGCTGGCCTATTCTTTCACTGTGAAGGGATGGATTTATTTATTTATCTGAAAAGCAGAGTTAGAGATGCAAAGGCAGAGAGAAAGAGAAGAGAGGGAGAGGGAGAGAGAGAGAGAGAGAGAGAGAGAGAGAATCTTCTATCCATTCACTCCCCAGATGACTGCACCGGCCAGAGCTGGGCTGATCCAAATCCAGGAGCCAGGAGCTTCTTTCAGGTCTCCTACACAGGTGCAGGAACCCAAGGACTTGGACCATCTTCCCCTGCTTTCCCAGGCCACAGCAGGGGGCTGGATCAGAAGTGGACTCGAACCGGTGCCCATATGGGATGCCGGCACTGCAGGCGGCGGCTTTACCTGCTACACCACAGCACCAGCCCCAACAGTACCATTCCTTCAACCGCACAATCCTCCATCCTCCATCTACCAATCCATGTGTCCAATACATATTTACTGAGCATCCACTATGCTGTAATGGACCCTGTGGATCAGGGAGTAAAATTCTGGAGGAGTGGTAGAGAAGATAGCCAACAAACTAATATGCAAAATAATAATGCAGAACGTCAATGCTGAAAACTAAGCCAAATTAAGGGAGTAGAGAGTGACAGGAGTAAAGGCTCTGCTTTCGACAGAGTGGTCCGGGCAGGACCTCTGGACAGGGCACCCTTGGGAGCAAAGGCCAGAGTGAATAGAGGTGGAAGCTTCTGTGTATCTGGAGGAAAAGCATTTCAGGAAGATGGAACAGCCAGAGCAAAGTGTTCTGAGGCTGGGCTGTGTCTGGAGTGGTTGACATAGGCAGCCAGGGAACAAGGAGTATGGCCCAGATGGGATGGTCCTGGACAGCCAGGCGGAGATGAATCACAAGGGACCCTCTGTTTATGGTGAGAGTTTTATTCTTGATAACTTGAGAGCCAAATGAACAGAGAGGTGACAGCATCTGAGTTATGTTTTCAAAGCTTCCTCCGGCCACTGCATGGTGACACTGGGAACGGCGTGGCTCCATGGAAGCCGGGAACCCAGAGGCGTCTCTTGCAGGCTACTCCAGCCTTAACCTACACCCAAGAAGTGGTGCGGAAAGGCTCAAGCCCCAGGAAGCAGGGGGCCGTTTACTGACCGTTCCTAAGGGGCGAGTGAAACCCATGGAAAACCAGCCTGGTTTGGAAGAGCTTGCACACTGGCAGCACACGAGATGAGAATTCTGGCTGTGTGGAAGGTTCTAGAACAGATTGTATAACAGGGCCCTTTTTACAGGAGATTCTGTGAGCGCTTCATCTCAGGCAAGAGCAGGCATCAGAGAAGGCTCACCGAAGGGCAAGAGGATGAGAGGCGAGCAAGGACCCGAACAGTCCGTTACCTAACTCTCCGAACTCTGTCCATGAAGGTGAACACGGGCTTGCTCAGAAAACCCCGGGAAGACTGTCCAATAAGGGGCGCGGTATTGACAAGGGTGTCGGTTCTCAGCCACGGCTGCACGGAAACAACCCAGGGGGCTCTTAGGAATTGGTGCCTGCCCCTGGTCCAGGCCACGTCCCAGAGCAAGTCAATCAGACGCCCTGGAGATGGGGTGCAGGTGACTGTAACGGGAAAGCTCTGAGCGCAGCCGAGGTTGAGTGCCTTTCGCACAGAGCCACGCTTCGCAGACGGTGAAGGACTCGCAGAGCAGCACCTGGGGCTCTGGCTGGCGTGCTGATCCAGGGCCTGCGAGTCTGCGGGGGGCCTGAGGAGCTGCATTGCTCCCAAAGGAGACTGATGCTGCCGGTCCAGGGACCTCGCGGCGGGGAGCGAGAGCACAGAGAACAGAATTACATCATGGGAACCTCTGGTGGGTATTTGTTCTGGCACTTCCCGGCTGTAGGTTTAACCATCCTCATTTTCCAGGAGTCTCCCTGGTGCCGCACAGAAGGTTCTATGCTCCTGAACACACTGGTCACCCTCTGTGGGCTCCTAGGAAGTCAACCAAAGCCTCCGAGCCTGGTAAAGCTGCACGAGTATTACATAATGTATGCATTGGTGTCTACTGTATGTAACCTCGTAGACAGGAGGAGTCCAAACGTGCTTGGTAGCCGAAGGGTAAGATAATAGTTTGCAAATTAAAACCACAATGTGGTGTTTGGCACGGCAGTTAAGACGTCAGTCGGAATACCCACATGCCATGTCGGAGTGCCTGATTTGAATCTCGCCCTTCCACTTCCTACTCTGTTTCCTTCTACCGTACGCCCTGGGAGGCAGCAGATGATGGCTCGAGTAGTTGGATCCCTGTCACTCACATGAGACACCTGAATGGATTCCAGGTTCCTGGTTTTGCTGAGGCCCAGCGCTCACTGTTGCAAGCACTTGGAGGGTGAACCTCAGATGGCAGATCTCATCTGCCTGTCTCTGTTTCTCTTTCAAAACACAAAATAAAATAAAAAGCCACTTCATACCCACGAGTATGGCTACTATGCAAAACACTGAAGATGACAATATTGTGGAGGATAAAAAGCAGAACTTCCATGACAAGTGGGTAGAATCACTTGGACAAAGCTATGAATGGCGGTATCCATTCATCCCAAGCCGGTGCATCTCCTATGACTCAACCATTTCCATCTTAGGTCCGAAAGCAAAAGAAACACACACATATTCACCCAATTCATGTATTTCAGGTTTATTGGTAATGGTAAGAAATTAAAAACAACCCAAAACCCATCAGTTAACTGAAAATTGAAATTGTTGAATGTTCATCAAATGGGATGCAGCAAGAAAAATAATGAACTGTGGCTACACACAGTCATGGATGAACCCCACAGACATGATAGTGAGTGAAACTGTAAGTAAAAAATACTGTAACATTTCATTTATATAAAGTTAAAAATTTTTAAAAAACACACACAATCTGGCCAATTTTATGGCATTGGAAGCCTAGACAGTGGCTTTCCACTGGAGGGTGGCTGGCAATGCCCTCCTTGCTCCAGACATTGGAGACACCAGTGTGTCACCTCAGTCAGTGACCATGCATCTTACTGTACAAGGCAGCTGTGCACAGTGTGTGCACAGTGGTATGCTTTCATTAAAAGCTTTTTTTTTTTTTTTTTTTTTTTACAAAAGGTTGAAAAGCGCACATAGGGAATGTACTGGCCTTCAGAGATGATGCGAGCTGGAGGCCCTAGCGGACCCCAAGAAGTTTTAGACAACTTGCAGCTGAGACTCCTTGGTGCCTTCTAAGAGACCCAGGGGTGCTAAGCCCTGCAGGAGGTCGGTGCTCTCCAGGGATCTCCCATCCCAAGCACACAGCGCACTGAAGCCTCTGCGAGTCTAATCACACTCCCGGCTGGGGCTCCACCACAGGAAAACCTCTCGTTTCTGGCAAGAAAGCCCAAACCTCACCGCCAGCAGAGGGAAGTCGCCAGGAGATGGGGTGAACGTCTCTGAGAGAGGCCGCCATTGACCAGGGGCTCCCACCCCCCGGAACTCCAAGCGCTGTTCACTGTCCAGAATCGCCACTGGTGTGCCTCATCTGCTTCCTTGGGTTTATCTATTAGATGCTGTCGGCCAGTTCTTATGATTACTGATGGACATGGATACGCAAAGCCAGCTGAGTGCCCACACCGCCAGCGCCCTGTGTTAAAATGGGATCATCAGGTTGCAATCAGAAGCCACTGACATCTTCAACAAGCTCTCTCACCGTAGCTGGTGATGTAGAAGGCTACGCCTGTCCTGAAGCCATGGTGCTCCTCGCAGATGCTGGACCACAGGCGACCTCTTCCAAGAGTCATTCATGACGCAGTCATCCCCCTGTATCCGCAGTTCCAGCTGTCCACGCACTAAACATGGCAAGTGGAAAATGTCAGACACAAACAGTCCGTAAGTTTTGAACAACTCTTAGTACACTATACTGCTGTCTTCTATTTTATCATTGTTAATCTCTTAGGTGCCTGACTTATAAATATATCATAGATACGTGTCCAGAAAAAAAACTTTTTTTATTTTTTTTTAAATATTTATTTATTATTTATTTTGAAAGAGTTACAGAAAGGGAGAGAGAGAGAGAGAGAGACTGTCCATCTGCTGGTTCTCGCCCTAGATGGCTGCAATGGCCAGCACTGGGCCAGGCCGAAGCCAGGAGCCAGGAGCTTTATCCAGATCTCCCATGTGGGTAGCAGGGCCCAGACACTTGAGCCAACTCCTGCCACTTTTTCCAGTCCATTGGCAGGGAGCTGGATTGGAAATGAAACAGCTGGGACACAAACCAGTACCCATATGGGATCCTGGCATTTCAGGCAGTGTTGTTCTTTTTTTTTTTTTTTTTTTAAACCTGTTATGCCACAAAGCAATAACATAATCATCATCCTGTTAATTTAATAATGAGAACTCTTCTGGTTCTGGCCCAGTGGCCGCCATCACCTTTGCATGAATGAAGTCAGATCACATCACCTTTCCTCACAACCTGCAGTGGCTCTCACCTCCCTTCCAGAGTCTTCCTGGGACCCTGAGGTCTTGGTCTTGTCTTACCTGCTGCCATGCCTGCCCGCCTTTGTTCACCCGCCTCCGGACCCATTGGTCCCTGGCAGCTGCCAGTGATCACAGGTAGCTTGCACAGCTTGCAACTCACTCGGCCCCTCCAAATCTTGGTGTCTCCCCTCCGCAGAGCCCCACCTTGACGATCCTGTCCACTCCTACTGCCATCCTTCAAGCCTCTTTGTGACCTACTTCCTTTTTTCTGCAGGTTCCATCGAACACTGCTATGATTTTCTTGACTTTGTGCTTGTTGTGAATTACCTAGCTTTCCATCCTAAAATGACAACTCCTCAAGGTCAAGGGATTTTGCTGTTGTTTTGTTCACTGATGCATCCCAAGTACATGAGTACTGCAGAAAGTTCAGGGAAAATGGAATTAAAAGATGAGTTTATCTGAAGTAGAAATTTTGAAATCCCTGCATAGTTTTTCATGCTATACATTTCCCAAGAACTTTTTGAAGAGCCCTCATAGTTAAGAATTTCAAAAAATTTGGCACCAAAATGAACTCACCTTGCAACTCCATTTTCTGCACATTTTTTGAAGGACCCTCATACAGCTTCTGGGACATAGTGGGTATTCAACAAACATTTGTTGAATGTTGAGTAGCTAAAATGTGTTGTCCTTAGCATGTGTGGTTATTATGCTCAAAGCTTTGCATATACACACAATATAGCAATCCACAAGAAAATTCGTATTATTAACCACATTTACAAATGAAACAGAAGCAGAGAGATATTAATTAACCTGCTGAGAGCCACACAGCTCACAAATAATGAAGCCAGGGTTCAAAGTCCAAATCCTAGAATACCAGTTCTTGATCCCACCAAGGGGCGGTGCCAAGAAGAGGTTATGTACTCCACAGGCATATTTTGCTTAGGGTGGTTGTCAGCTTGTCATTCCTCCATTCATTCTTTTCCTGGTCATTGCACTTCAATTTCCCTCCAACAAACCATTCATTCCAACATTTTCCATCTGTGGACATCCTGGGGGGCGTGGATTCCATTCTGAAACTGGAGGCCAAGTGTGCGATGAGCGAGAGCCGATGAGCACCTGGCATTCCTCTGGAGTGGGTGAGTGACCGGACCAGAGCTGAGAATGCTGGGACAAAGTGGCTGCACTTCTCCTGTATGGCGTGGAGGCTAGGGGGAAGGGGGGTGACAGCTGTCATGGTGGGAGTCTGCAGGGGTGAGCCTGCCGGAGAACAGATCCAACACCAAGGAGGCACAGCCCATAAAGGACGTGAGCAAGAGGCCCTGGGTCCTGTTTCTCAGGCTCATGTGAGCCTCAAAGTGCTGTCCCCCATATTCCAGCACCTCCTGCGGGTAATAGCTTCTTTCTGTGGCTGTTTCACTGCCCTGCGAACATGTCCCCTTCCTTTGTTCTCTCTTCTCTCTTCTCCTCCACCTGCTCCTCTTCATTCTTGCTTCCCCTCCTTCTATCCCTCCCTCCCTCATTCCTTCCTTCCTTCCTTGCACTCCTACATTAACTGAGTGATTACTATGTGCATCATCCCATTTTACGTTTACAACAGCCACATTTGGTAGGAATGTTTAATATTCCCATTTTGCAGGTGAACTTTGCACAGTCACCCGTGTGGTAAGGGACAGAGCCAGGACCTCTGACTCCAGCCCAGACCCCACTGCCCGCCTTGTGGAGCGGAGGGTTGCATGTCAAGCAGACCAGAGCTGACGGAAGAAGAATGTGTCAGCCGAGCGTGGGCGCAGGGGACGGCGCAATGAAAGGTGCACACAGAGATGGGCACCAAGCTCTGGGTTTGGGTCCGTCTTGGTCTGAATCCCATCTCTTCCCTCTAGGGGATTCCTGAGCGCGGCTCACGGCTCAACCTCTCTGAGCCTTGGAATTCTCATTCTCGCACCCATCCGGACGCCGTGATGCCCGGCTCACCGGGGAACCACAGATAGGCAGTATGGCTCCACTGTTTGCCACGAAGTGGGCAACACCATGATAACAACACACTATGTCCAATTACTATTAACATTTTCCTGCTGTGTTGAGCCACCCTGAGAATTCTCAACTCACACAGCAGAGGCCCTGAAGACAGAGCAAACTGTTTCTCCCCTGTGACTTCAGCCAACAACGTCCATTCTAGCTTCCCCCTCGGGATGGGAGACTGCTTACAGGTTCCTGGAAGACAAAAATCCATTTCAACTACGCCAGTTGAATTTTGTCAACCTTCCTAGGGAGAGATGGTAATGGCGCAGTCTTCAGGTTGTGCGTGCTCTGGGAGACGCGGTCAGAGAGATGCAGGTGCCCCCGTGAGCGCTGAAGGCAGCTTGAGACCCCCACCCCACCCCACCCCAGGTGATGCCAAGTAGGCTGTTCTTCCAGAATTAGGCGCTCTGGCTCTGGGCGCTGGGCGGGAAGGGCGGGTTTTGTGCAACTAGCGCGCACCTCCCGGATCTCAGAGGAACGAAGCTGTGGAAATTCGCATTTGACTCAGTGCCTTCTCCAAACGGAGGCATTTTTAGTGCAAAGCCTCCCTTCTCCATCCTGAGATGTGGAAGGTTCCGGAGAGGCACACACAGCAGCGCGAGCCTCTTGTAAACGCCCACGCGCCCTGCGGGGCAGTGTGACCGCGCGTGGGAGGTGGCTTTTGAGACTCCTTGGGAACGACAGCTCCAGTGCCTCTGTCTTGAGGGGCAGCGGCCAGCACAGCTGCCGCATATTCAGAGGGGTCGCACCCCCCGCCACTTCCTGTGATGGTGCTCCATTTGTACGTTCACGAAGGAACGGACAGGTGCACACCAGCCTGGACCAGAGTCTATCTGAAGTTAAAACTCGTTGCCAGTTTCTAATGTCTTCATAGCCTTCCTCCCGCTTCCGCTTTTTCTTAAAAAAAAAAAAAAACAAAAAATCCTGAGTGAAGAAAACTTGATGCATTTGGAGCAGCCCGGCCCCAGCCATTTCTTCCTGTGTTCCCTCCCAGGAGGAGCGGAGGGAAGAGGGCCTGGAAGATTCCAGGAGGCAGAGGCCAGGGGCGGCCAGAGGCCAGCGGCCCCCTCCTCCTCCTGCACGGGGGACACTCGGTGACTCTCTCGGCCTTTCCGCCGCGGGACGGGGCGACGGCAGCTGTGTGACCGCGTAGCTGGCGTTCTAGACGGGGCAGCGTCGGTTCCCGGAGCCGCAGAGGGCACGGGGCCGGGAGGAAGGGCCGCCGCTTCCCCTTGCCTTTTCCTGCTCCGCAGCGCGGCGGCCTCCGGACCCCGGGCACCCGCGGGCTCTGTGGCCAGGACTTGGAAGGAAACCAGCCCCTGTTCCTGAACCTTTGGCGGCAGAAACACTCATTGTTGAGAAAGGGGAAGAAGGCAAAAAAAAAAAAAAAAAAGACTAATGAACTCCTCTCTCTTCGGGATTTTCAAAGACCTCGGTGTGTTGGTGGCTGCCTCTTCCCCCCCCCCCCCTTAGGAACTCTCATTAGCCCCTCAATAAATGCTGCTTTAAGGGCTTGTCACTTTGTCATTAAATCTTCACTCCGAGATGAACTAATGTTACAGCCACGAAGTGCCCTCCCACCCCCAGTGAGCTGCTTTACAAAGACCAAAAAAGTCAGGAAAATAGATTTGCAGGGGATTTTTTTTTTTTAACACACCTTCTTGTCAAATCGCGATTCATGCAAGACCACTTCGGTTTTTCTAATTTTCATCCGTAATGGGCACACTGACATTTTTATTCGAATCTCCTTATGCCTCCTTGGGCAGCAGAGGCTGCTGGTTGACTGCCACAGAGCAGCTGTTTAGCTCCTCCCCGGTGGGCAGCGTCTCCCAGGATGGGTTGGAGCCAGGAGCCTGTGGGACTGGGCACCTGTGACAGGCGCGTCAGGTGTATTGAAGGAAGGCCCCTTGCTCCCCATGAGCTGTGTCGAAATTTAGCCTTTTCTTCGGCCCCAGGCTTCCCCGTCTTGTTTTTCCTTTCTTCTGCTCTGTAAAAGTGTCTAGAGAGCCCCACACTTTAACACAATAGACTTCTACCTGGATTTGCATATCCCATGGATCACACCGCTCCTGGAAGTTCAAGTTCATGCACAGTTAGCCTGATCATCTGGTTAACTGAAGGCCAACCAGAAAATGGCTTTGAAAAAGTCACTGTCGCTACCAGGTCTTCTGAAAATGTGTGCAGGCACTTTCAGAAGAACAGAACTTTGGGAATGCATGAGAAGTAGGGGTCTGGGTGCACAGAGGGGAGGGTCGATGGGTTCAGCCAAGTTCCTGGACTTCACGGAAATCTTTTGCACAACCCATTCCATTCTTGAACAGCTTTGGTTCTTGAGGACTTCCTACATCTATTTCCTGCTTTGATTATTAGTCAAATGAATGTTCTTAAGATTAAAAATGTATTTACTTGAAAGGTGGCGTGATGGGAGTGGGAGGAGAGACAGATTCCATCCACTCACTGTTCACCACCCAGATGGCTGCAGCAGTTGGGGCTGGGCAAGGTCAAAGCAGGAGCCTTAAATTCCACCAGGTTCCTCCCTCGTGGGTGGCGGGGGCCCAAGCACCCATCTTCTGCTGCTTTTTGGCACATTAGCAGGGAGCTGGATTGGAAGCAGAGCAGCTGGGACTTGAACTGGCACCCTGATATGGGATACTCAATAATTCGGGCACCAAGACTTGTTTTTTTTATGGTGGGGGAGCCAGAAGGGCTTTGGGCTACCACACTGGCTGTTATCCTGCAGAGGGGAAGGTTCCTTGCTGTGGGTGAGATGGGGGTGGCTCTTCAGGAGCCATAGAACATTTGTGGCCGCCTCAGACTCTCCAAACTTGTTTTCTTGTCACCAGCCCCTTTCCAAGTGTGGCTGAGCGAAACCATTCTGGATAGTTGGAATCCAGTGAGATGAGTTCCTATGCATCACATTTTGGCACTGCTGAGCCCTGAGGGGTAGCCTTGATGAATTATCCCAATTTGTGGTGAAAAGAGAAAGGGAAAGGAACCAACTGTTTGAAAATAACCTATATATTGTCTTAAAATTATCTAGACACTCTTTTCTGTTTATGAACGTAATATGTGTTATGAGTTCTAACAATACAGAAATGTAAAAGGCAGAAAGTGGAGTTCCTTTAAGGTCTATCCTGCAGAAATAAATATTTCACAATTGCTAAAAAATAATAATAAGCATATGTGGGCCCTGCCTTTGTGGAGAGGCATGGCCCTGATTCTAGTACCATTATAGGTTAGGCTCATCTGGGTCAGGCTGTCAGTTCCGACATCTGCTCAGTTCCTTTTCAAAGTGACCCATAGGACCCCCCCCCCCCATCAGCCTTCCAGCTCCTCCCAGAGCCTCAGCTAAGGAAATTGTCATTCAGGGACGTTTCATTGGCATCTACCCCACCAGGCCCCTCGAGGCCTGTCTTTGCATCAAGTCGCACCCCAGAAGGCCTCATTGGTGCTGCATTTCTTTAGGCCAGGTTAGAACCACAAGTGTGGTTCAGCCATCCACCCTCTGGCTACAGCATAGGGCTGCAAGCTACTGTGGCAGCCTCTTCTGCCCCGCCCCCAGTGTGGCCTTGACTCCAGCTTAAGTGTGAACCCAGCAACAGGCAACTGCAGTGGGCACTCAACAAATGCCCATTTGTTTTCCTTTTCCTTTTTTTTTTTTTTTTTTTTACTTCTGCCCTGGGAACTCTGCAATTGCATTTGTTCTCCAAATTGACATTGAACTTCTACACTCATTGTCCCCTTACGTGGAGCCCTGAGTGTAAAAAAATGAGGCATTTGGAAAGTTGCTCTCTCAGAAGAAATGTACGCTCGCTCCGGGGAAGTGAGCCCTTGACATTAAGTCATCGGTCCCTCTTTCACTCTTGCTACCAGGAAGCTCTGGCTCAGATTTCAAAGCTGGGGGGGTGGTGTGCAAACATGATGAGCCTTACAATGTCCTTCTTTACAACTTTTCCGTGTGTGTGTGTCCAGAGTTTGTGTTCCTTCACTTGCGTTTTGGGTTATGGACAGCTTAATGTCAAAGAAGCAAAGGTATAAAGAAGTAAAGCAGAAAATCATGCAGCATCCTGGCCTTCGTCTGAGAGCTCTTCTGTGTCCCTTCATGCTTAAACCCCACCCCCCTCCCCGGGCATTTGCACAGCTATCCCAGCACACAGGTCGGCTGCCCGAATGCCGTAATTGGAGCTGGGAAGGGGAAATAGAACTGGGTTGATGGCCTGGATAGAGGAGGTCTTTGTTTCCAGCTTTTGAACAGGTTGCTGGAGTCCCATTTTACAGATAAACAGGGGCGGACAAACAAGGTCAGCCCCCTACCCCGGGACTAGCAGAGCGCATCTGAGCCCCTGAGCCTGTCATCTTGTCCAAGCTTTCCCATCTCCCACATGCCTCTGCGCTCCCCGGTCGTGTCCAGTGCTGCTGGTGAGCACACTTAAGTTCTACTTTGTTCAGCCGTCAGCATCGCTTGGACGCCCCCAACTTTGGAAAAGCATGAAATCTCTAAATGAAGGAAGGAAGGTTCTTGGCTTCCAACCCTCAACCCCCCATCCCCCGCCCCATCCCCACCCCAATGTGGAGAAACAATCTGAATACACAAAATTAGAAAAACATACACAGAATGGTTGTTTAAAATTCACAGCTGTCAACATCAAGCATTTTGTGCGAGAGAAAGAACGCCTGAAACATCGGGTTAACAAAATCGCTGCAGACGGATCGGTTCGCGCCGAGGACGGAGCTGGCATTGTGTGCGCTCTGTTTGGCCCAGGCTCATTTGCATCCCAGGACAAAGGTTCGCTGTTGGAGACCCTTTCTCTCCCTCTTCCTCCTCCAAAAGGCGCCTCGCCATCCGCCGGGGAGCTCGTCGGCCTCCCTCCTCCCATCAGAAACCTACAGGAACGAACACAAATCTGTTATTTTAACACAACGTGGGCACAAAGTGGTGTTTTCACTCCCAATAAAGCTGGAGGGGGGCCGAAGAATAGGGCCTTTTATTCGCGGGAGATACTCCAAAGGAAGCAGGATTGAACTGGAGGCCAGCGTGCATGAATAAAGTTGTTAGAGAATTTGCTGCCGCTGGCCTGGGAGCCCCGCCGCCGGTTCTCTCACCGCGTTCTCCCAGCTCCCAGCTCCTGGCATCAGCATGCATAATTGCATCCGTTAATTACAATTTTAGCCGAGCCCTCCAACACAGAATATATTCATTTTCCCCTCACTCTTCCTACTGCCTGGGAGAGGAGACTTGGTTTTGTTTGGGTTCCCCCCTGCCCCCAGTTTAATAAACATGATTGACAACAGAAAATGTCGATTTCCTTTTTCCTGGCATGATTGTGTATTTCAGTGCAGAACGTCCGATTCCCAGTTGCCACTGCATTCATTCCACACATTCTGAGGCCTCACGTCACGGGCTCTTCTAAGAAGCAGCTTGAAAGCAGCACGCAGAAATATTTAGAAAGACACAGAGATGAAGGACTTTTTAAGCACCATAGCTAAAGTGAAATGCCAGGGCGGAAATGGCACTGAGAGGCTAGCGACCAGCACTCTGCACTCACACCCGAGGTCTCCAGTCCTGGAGTGCTGGGCTACACACACTTCAGTCTTTTACCAAAGGCTTTGAACCAAGAAGCCTTTGCATATGGCTCCGAAAGGGGGACAGCTACTTCTCCCTTTGCCCAGTCTCACAGAGACATCCGGGACCAGCACCCTCACCTGCATGAATGGGGTCTGGATGTATCCACTTCCCTCTCTCCCTCTCTGTCTATGCTCCCCGGAAGAAAGGGTGAGAGTGCACCTGCTATGCTTTGTCCCTCAAAGCTCCATGTGCTGGAAATTGGCTCCCCAGTGTGGCGATGCTGATGCAGTGGAACCTTGGGGAGATGGAGACGAGGGGGTGGTCACTGGGCCCTGGGGGCTTCTGCCGCCTGAATGGATTAATCCTTGTCTTGAGGAGTGGGTTGGGTCTCTCAGGAGGGCTGTTAAGAAGTAAAGAGGGGCCGGCGCCGTGGCTCACTAGGCTAATCCTCCGCCTTGCGGCGCCGGCACACCGGGTTCTAGTCCCGGTCGGGGCACCGATCCTGTCCCGGTTGCCCCTCTTCCAGGCCAGCTCTCTGCGTGGCCAGGGAGTGCAGTGGAGGATGGCCCAAGTGCTTGGGCCCTGCACCCCATGGGAGACCAGGAGAAGCACCTGGCTCCTGCCATCGGATCAGCGCGATGCGCAGGTCGCAGCGCGCCTACCGCGGCGGCCATTGGAGGGTGAACCAACGGCAAAAGGAAGACCTTTCTCTCTGTCTCTCTCTCTCACTATCCACTCTGCCTGTCAAAAAAAAAAAAAAAAAAAAAAGAAGTAAAGAGGGTTGTTATAAAGTAAGGAAGGTTGTTATAAAGTAAGGAGGGATATTATAAAGTAAGACCACCTCCTCTGCCCGGTTTATTCCTGTTCCACTTCTCCACCAGGCCCCGGGGCAGCCCCAGGGACTCTGGCCAGAACACCAACCCCATGTCACCAGAATCATGTGCCAAATAAACTTCTGTGAAAAAATTTTATTCCTTTGAAAGGCATAGTTACAGACAGGGAGAGGAAGGAGAGAGAGAGAGAGAGAGAGAGAGAGAGAGAGAGATCTTGCATCTACTGGTTCCTCCCCAGATCACTGCCAGCCAGGCCAGCCAGGAACCAGGAAATCTATCCAGGTCTCCCATATATGTAGCAGAGGCCCAAGCACTTAGGCTATGTCCGCTGCCTTCCCAGGCACATAAGCAGGCAGCTGGATCGGAAGTGGAGCAACCTCGACTTGAACAGGAGCTCCTATGGGATGATGGCACTGCAGGTGACGGCTTAACCCTCTGTGCTACAGCACCAGTGCAAGCCTCTTTTCTTGACACAAGAGTATTTCCAAATGTTTGTGGAAAAATACATAAAAATAAATTTATTTCGATGCAAAACGTGTTGAAATCCATGCACTTTTTTTTCATAATAGGTGTTTCAGTGAATTTTTTGAACACTCCTCATATGCAAGGTCTTCAACATTTCTTACACCCAAATCAATTTATCTTTCAATTCCATGTTCCATGTTGAAGTGCGCTTGGGCAGCCCTGTTACTGCACCAGGGGCTGAACCAAGAACCAAGACACCCCCTTCCCCACAGCAGGTGCGGGGGCGTGCCCAGGGATGGGAGGCTGAAGGCAGACCGAGAAGCACACACTGATTTTCAAGGCCATGACACGAGGCGCCAGGAGTCTGGGGGTGGTGCCTGTCCAGCCATGCTTGGGAGACTGGCCCCATGATGTCACAGAGGGCCTTGACCCCCAGCTCTGTGAATCAGGGGCTCCTGCAGGGGCTCCCTGCTGCCACTGTTTCTAACACCCTTCGCCCCAGGCCCAGGGGCAAGTGAAACACTGGTTCATTTTCAGCTACTGAAGCTCTCCTTCCCGTGTGGGTAGAGGACTGGGGCGAAGAGTGGATCTTGCCAAGCCTTCCTAATCTCCCTCTGATCTGGTTCCCGACTGGCCAAGCCCAGCCTGAGAGAGAGAGAGAGAGAGAGAGAGAGAGAGAGAGGGAGCCTCCCTCCTTCAGTCGGGACAGCCCAGGAGGGAGGGAGTCCCCGTGGCGTCCTCGGAGCCCACAGCCAGCACTGGTCTCTAACAGCAGCTGGAGACACATCCCAGCCTCCACGTCGGGCGCTCATATATCTTCGTCCAAAGGAGAGGTCAGATGAGCTCATCGGAGTGAAAGAGCTTTGTAAACTATAAAGCACCGGACAAATGGCAGTCTGTTTTCATTATTAACTGGTAGCACAGTCTCTCTCCAGCCAAGGAAGTAACTAAAAAAAATTTTTTTTTCAGTCTGAGTTCTTTTTTTCTTTTAATTGCTAACAAATATATATTGAAAGCCTACCCGTGACCAGGCACTTGGAACACAGCGTTCGGAGCATGCGCCTCTCCTGCATGAAGCACTCCAAGGCTGCCTGTCACACAGCCTTCAGTCCTGGGGCCTATGAGGCCTCGTACCCTGGGGCTCTGCGCCTCTCCATCCGCTGCCTCTTCCCCCTGCTCAGCTGTGATGCCCTCCTTGCTGCTCCCTAAATAGGTCAGCTTTGTTTTCACCTTCAGGCATTTGAACGTGCTATTCCACCTGCCTGGAAAACACAGTCTCCTTCATTCACTCAGGTCTCTGTTTCAAATCTTCCCAAGGAGATCATCCTGGACCACACGTTCTGAAATGCCTGCCCGTGGAGCAGGCACTTGGCCTAGTGGTTAAGATGACCTGGTTAAGATACCTGGGTTCCACACCGGGTGCCTGGGTGCCATACCTGGCTCCATCTCCTGCCTGCAGCTTCCCACTGAGGCAGACCCTGAGAGCCAGCAGGTGATGGTTCAAGTGATGGGATCGCTGCCACCCACATGGGAGACCTGGATGGAGTTCCCAGTGCCAGGCATCAATCTAGGCTCAACTTGGGCTGTGGTGGGCATTTGGGAAGTAAACCAATGGATAGGAGTTCCAGCTCTGTCTCTTTGCCTTTTTAATCAATTAATTAATTTTAAAAATTACCATGAAATACCCCCCTCCTCCATACCCAACAGTCTTTTGATCCCCTCTCCCTGCCTTAAGATTCTTCCCAGCCTTCATCAGAGTCTGAACCGACTGGAGACCTTTATGTGTTTGTTCGTGGGTCTATTCCTGTTTCCTGCACTGGAATTCATGCTCTCATGCAAGTTGTGCCCTGGGCTGCATGGCCAACACCTAGAATACCATCTGGCACATAGTAGGTACTCAATCAATCTTTATGAATGAGTGCAACACATTGGGAAGACAAAGACAAGAAGAAATCCTGAGGCTTATGGCTCTGGTCTTTATCTGATGGGATTTGGCTTAGAAGTGAAGCAAACTCAACCACTCAGAGTTAAGTGTATGAGTTAGCGTGAAAGACTCAAATACTCAAGGTGTCTTTTCTCTAAAAAGGTCTAGAGTCCTCCTTGAGTCAGGAATCATTTTTTAAGTTTATTTATTTATTTGAAAAGCAGAGGGACAAAGAGGAAGGGAAAGACATAGACAGAGAGAGATCTTCCATTTATCCATTTACTCCCTAGATGCCTATGACAGTTGGGCCAGGCTGAAGTCAGGAGCAAAGAACTCTTCCCGGGTCTCTCATGTAGGTGGCAAGACCTCAAGTACTTGGGCCTTCACCTGCTGCCTCCCAAGCACATTAGCAGGAAGCTGGATTGGAAGCGCAGTCGGGACTCAATTCTAGGCACTGCTAAATGGGAGACAGGGGTCCCAAGCAGCAGCTTTAACCCACTGTACCACGACACTCACCCCATCGACCAAGAGTCTTAGCACAGGACATGTGAACACCAGGGTCCAAAAAGCCAGGCCAGAGACATCTGAGGGCACACGGGGAGAGCTAGATCAGTACCACCCAGCTGCTCGCCACCTCCCTGTGTGTGAACAAATGAGAGCCACGTGGTGCCTCACTGATGGGTGGAGAGCGGACTGAGTCAAACCTGGTTCAGTGGTGGCCACAGCCTGCAGCAAACCAGGCAGGGTCCTTTCCTGGGGATTTTCCAACTGGAACAAGAGTGAAACACAGTTTGCTGTCCAGTCACAAAGCTGCAAGACCAGGAGGCCAAGAAGAGCCAAGAACGAAGGTTCTAGCTTCAGAGCAACAGCCACGGATGAGAGTGGCAGAGACAAGGTTGCTGGGGCAGACGCAGAGACTCTGTCTCAGGCCTGCGTTTGCCTGTCTCCTCCTTTCTTAGCCTACAGTTGTGAACCACTAACCCCTCATTTTGCTAAGCCAGCTCAGGCTGGGGACTTGTTCTGTTTCGGCTTTAATCCACAGAAAGTGCACTGTTGAATATATTTTTATTTAGCTATTTTATTGTAAAAAAAAAAAAAAGGCATCAATGTAGTTTAAAACCTCAGCTACTCCAGGAGATTATACAATGACAAGTGGTCTTCCTCCCTGTCCCACTCTGCAGCCCCCAGCCTGCCCTAGGTTCATTCTTAGAGGTAACCCGCAACCACTTGTTAAACTGATTATCCCTCCAACTGTCATATGACCGACTTCTGGCAGGCATTTTGAAAAGCAGCAGAAAACCCTTTGTAATTTTGATTTATCTGATTGTAATATATATGACTCTTGTACATTTTCAAACAATGGGTTATTCAACCATTTATTTCAGTCCGCTTTGTCTGCATTAGCAAATGTTTTGACACTAGCCATTTATTCCAGAGATGAATGATTCATTTGGGTATTTCTCAACAACATAAAATAATACCCTGAGCGAAGGCACTGCTGACTTTTTGGCAGCGGCTGAGTTATTCCTTTGCACATTCTTCATCCTGCTCAGTGGGCTTTGCACAGAGTGGGCGCGCAGGGTGTGCTGGAATGGATGAAGAATTTGGTGCAAAGGAACTGGGACAGCAGAGAAAGAATGAAGCTCTATTGAGAGTGGTTTCACGGTCCTGTGGACTTGGCCTGCCTTATCTCTCTCAGTCTGCCTGCGGCTCTAAGCAACTCTTGTTCTTGTGCCCTCTCCGGCTGGTTCTTGAGCTTCTCCTTGAACTGTGTGGCTACCCTGTGTCTCTCCCATGAGCTCACGGTGCTCAGGTTAGCCTGCGGTGGTTTCTGCTGCTTGCGACTCCAGAACTCTAACCACAGACCAGTCAGTGCATCAGAACTAGGGAGACGAGCAGGCTTTTGGTCTAGTGGATAAGACACTGGGTAAGCTGCCCACGGCCCGCATCAGAGTGCCCAGGTTCGAACCCTGGCTCCAGCTCCTAATTCTACCTTCCTACTAAGACAGACCCCAGGTAGCAGAGGTAATGGCTTCAGTAGTTGGGCTCTTGCTACCCACATAAGAGATCTAGATTGAGTTCCTGACTCCCAGCTCTGGTCCCTGTCCAGACTCGGCTGTCTCAGGTATTTGGGAAATGAAACAGCAAGATGGAAGCCTTATCTATCTATCTATCTATCTATCTATCTATCATTTATCGGTCTGTACTTCTCCCTGTCTCTTTGCCTCCAAGTAAATAAATAAATATTTTTCAGTGATAAACTAGAACCAATGGACTGGGCAGGAAGAAATAGAGAACAAGAGGCACAGGTCCACTAAGGACTTCGTTTTGTGCCACCTAGCGAGGGAGTGGCCGAACAGGCACCCAACCAGGTCTATCAAGGTGCAAACATTTGGCCCTTGCCAACCCTCTGCAGCCTCGTGCCAAGACTCTGGCACCAAACAAGTAATTTCTAGAAGCCAAAGAAAGCCTGACTGAGCATGTATGGCTCTTACCAAGAAGTCGGTCTGCATGAGTTTTGCAGAAGTTGGCCTCTTCCAGAAATCTGTCGATTTCATCCCTGGAGAATTTTCTAGATCCTTGCTGATGCAATGGCATCACTTAGGAGAAAACAAACACTTAGAAGAGACAAATCGTGAACGAGAACCTCGCGCGCTAAGGTTACTTGTCTTTCTTTTCTCTAGATGCTTCCTGTGGGTCCCAGTTTTTTGCTGTCCTCTTCCCGTAGGCAAAAACAAAAAAGCTAGAACCATTTGTCCTTAGGAAAATTCTCTATTTTACACAGCATCCCATTGGAGTCCAAAGCAGGGGCCGAAAGCCACATTCCCTGGGTCACTTGCCCTGTGGCCTTGTTGGATGTGAGATACTTGTTACCACCCTGGCCTCTGGCTCCTCACCTGTGGAAGTGAGTTGAGTAAAACCTCCTGCCTGCTGGGGTGGTTGTGGGGATGAAGAAGTTCACCTGAGTAAGGCCTGGCACACGGGCCGTGCGGTAGGTATGCACTGGCAGTGCTGTTCCTTGCTTGCTTGTTCTGATTTTTGAAGAAGTACTCCTGGAGCCGCTGAGCAGGGCAAATTTTCAATTCTGCAAGGACATGTGTATGTGGATTTTGCACTTCAGAGCAGTGGCTCAGAATCTGTGATTAAGGCACAGGTCTTGAAGTAGCCAATGCCTGGAGTATTAATAGAATCCTGCTTCATGGATATTCTAATTATTCTCTCCTCCTTGACATGATTCCGTGTTTAGCTATGTAGCATTAAGCCATACTTAACGCAGTTCGCAAAGGGTAATTTAGAAAGATCAGGCCCAGTGATCTTAAAGCTGCGACGTATGGTTCAGTGACAGTATAAGCAGGTCAAATACCTCTCACATTGAATTAGCTGAAATTATGCAAGCTATTCTATTGGATATTACTACTTGAACATTTTGTATACACTGCACTAACACACACTCATCTTTATGGGATGAATCAAGACTTAAAACTAATTCTGGTGAATTAAGGATTGTCTTTTCCAGGAATTAACTACCACAATTTGACTACAGCTGTAAAAATTTTATTAGGCAATACATCTGACCTCAAATTGGAAATTTGTGTTGGAACCAGTTTAGGAAATAATTATTGCTGTGTTGTTAATTTTATATCTGCCTAATAAAACACAGCAGGAAAAACAGGGTTGGGTGAATGCAACAATGGAAAGCCCTTGGACATGCTTTAAATGAGTGTTTTCAGCCGGGCTGAACCTAGAACTGTGTCTCTCCCATGGACACTGCTACTGCTGGTGTTGTGGAATTAATGCGCGTGGTTTTCAGCCTGTGAAAGATAAACGTGTTGATGTTGCCTTACACAGTTCACTTTAGTAAAGTTTAACTTGCCCACAGCCTCGCAGGAGCACGCACCGCTCTGCACCCATCTGTGTTAACCCTGTCGCTCTGGGACCTGTCTGCAGGTCTGGTGCGCCTCGGGAAGAGTATTAGAGAAAGACCAGCTTCCCCAGGATCTACAAAGGCCTTGTCCTCGATGCTGCTAGGGAGGGTGTTCTGTTGGCGGCTTACCTGTTTCAGGCAAGTAGGCGAGGGTATTAAACTTCCTTATGCTACTATCCTTTTCCAGACTATTCTAGTATCTTCCAGGATGCTCTAGTTTTATCTGAAAGACAATTTGAGGCCATCAACTGAGTCAGCAGCTATGTGTTACTGGTTACTGTGGTGCAGTGCTTTCCAAAACTTGGACTATTGATTGCTTTTTGGGTGGGATTTCAAATAACATAGATTCACGCCAGGACAAAGCTGTTCTCTCTACAGTCCTCTCCGGGTCCGCTGACTGTGTCTACCAGGATGTCGCAGTTTGATGGTGGAACCTTTAAGACTGGCGGGCATTGGCCAGTGCAGTGGCTCAACAGGCTAATCCTCCGCCTTGCGGCGCCAGCACCCCGGGTTCTAGTCCCGGTCGGGGCGCCGGATTCTGTCCCGGTTGCCCCTCTTCCAGGCCAGCTCTCTGCTGTGGCCAGGGAGTGCAGTGGAGGATGGCCCCAGCGCTTGGGCCCTGCACTCCATGGGAGACCAGGAGAAGCACCTGGCTCCTGGCGTCGGATCAGCGCGATGAGCCGGCCGCAGCGGCCATTGGAGGGTGAACCAATGGCAAAGGAAGACCTTTCTCTCTGTCTCTCTCTCTCTCACTGTCCACTCTGCCTGTCCAAAATAAATAAATAAATAAAATTAAAAAAAAAAAGACTGGCGGGCATAACGTGCCCACCGACTCTGGCAAAGGCTCTTCCCTTCTCTGCTGAACATGGGAGGAGCGGGGCAGACCAGACGTGGCCTCCGGATGGAACTTGCTTCAGAGAAGCAGGATTCTGAGAATTGGAGATGGAGGAAGAGAAATAATCCTGCAAGGGGCTGCTGGAAGTGAAGGAGCTACCGTATGGGATTCAGAGTAGCCAACCTCTAGTTTACCCACCTTGTGCTATGCACGTAGGCTCTCGACACAGGACAGTATGTTTGTTTCAGTATGTTTGTTTTACCGACTGGTATAGAGCATGGGGTGCAGTAGTGAGAAACAGGTCAGAAAATACGATCGAGGTAGGTGATACATAACTTGACTCGTCAGGTCAAAGAATGTACGTGCAAGAAGAATATGTACGGATGTTTACTTTCAAACATGCAATGAAAAAGTGGCCCAGGCTGTTAGAATTAAGAGATGGAAGCCGAGGTCTTGCTTTACAGAGCTCACAGTGAGACGTGTAAGGTATTGATTACTGCCCACTGTGTAGACTGCAGTAGGGGAACTGCCGAAACGGAAAGGAAGGGTACTTAACTCTTGGTGGGTAACAAAGAAAGGGTCCTTGTGGGCGGTCCCGGGGAAGGGCACTTGTTGATCCCCAAAAGAAGGCGGAAGGAAGGTGCTCCAGGCAGAGAGGGTGGGCCCGCCAAGAGCGGGATGGGAGAGGAGAGGGCTAAGGGGAGCAGCCAGCCTGCTTCCTTGTAGAATATACAGGCCATGGTGGGTTTGCTTGCAAAGCAGGGAAACTCGTTGAGGCTAACGAACACAAAGACATGAGATCATTGCAAGGTCACTAAGGTCTCCTGGAATTCAGGGAGAACGCAGCCAGATAGGGCCACCGGGAGCCAAATGGTCCAGACGCTTCACCCTCCCCCCACCCCGGACATTGCCATGTCTTGTCTCTGCTTTCTCTTGCATTAGCTGCTGTGTCTCTCATTCTCTGTATCCTCTTGGGCACCCACCTGACTCCACGTGGTCACCAGCCTGCAACACAACACAGCCTATCCACACAACCCCCCTTATTTCCAGTAGGGGTCTCAGTTTGACTCTCTCACCTTGACTTGGGCAGAGCCCTTGGCACCAGACTAAGCCACGTAACCACCGAGAGACTGTTGTCTTTGGGTCAGAACCTCCAGGCCGATTGTCTGTGGCCTGGGAAGGAAGGCAGCAGGGTCACCTGGTCCACATCCACTCATCGGGGGCGGTGGGCCCTAATGCCCCAAGCCCCCAAGGACTCTGGGATGTCACTGAGGTGAAAGCTGTGGACACATCTGGAGATGAGTTGGTCGATAGCGTGAATGAAAAGCCAGCCCCTGGTGCTGATAACGCAGTGCTCTGGCAAAGTCCCTCCCCCGCCAAGTAGGAGGACCTGAGAGACGCTTGCTTGATTGACATTCTTGGCAAGATCCACTCATTCTAGACCTACATTTTTATTTTCACTTGGAAGAGCAGAGAATGAATTCAATTAGGCATTTTTCTGTTATACCTATGGGGAGAACTAAGTGATAGGAATTTCTCCATCAAGTGGTTCAGTTTTATCTTAAGTACTCAGGGACAGAAAATGGTGACAAATCACAATTTGTGATGTGCACTCCTCCATCTGAATGTTAATTCTTAGGTTTTTTTTGTGTTTATCTTCATGGCTAGGCTTCCTTCATTTTATTAAAAGTTCAAGGATTTCTCTGAGCAATAGGACAGTGATGGGCTAAGAAAAAAAAAATCTTCCCCCCCAATAATGGCATGTTACAATTTATCTCCCTGGAGAGAAAATAAATTTCCACGGAATCAAAGAAGGAACTAATAAACACTCACTTTCTGAATAGCCGCATATTTTTTCTTGCAAAGAATACGCTTTCAGGCAAATACATCTACGAGCCTCTTGAGATGTGCGATGTGTGCTGCGGTAAGACAATAGTAATTTAAAAAATTAAACAATTAAAAAGGGAAAAGTTTGTCATCAATTTTAATCTTATGTTATATGAATTAATATTTCTTTTTATAATGCGATAGTCTGCCATTTATCATGCAGGCACAGTCCTTGCTTCCGCAATGTAGATAATTAGTTTACATTACTCTACAGAAATGAATTGTCGCTGTTGATCTTTAGTGCCTGCTGACAAATCACTCGTGTTGGGGATTCATTGGGATTCTACTCAGGCCTTGACAATAGGAATATACTGCATAGGCTTATTTTTTTTTTTAAAGATTCCTAGTCCAAGAAGGCTAGAAACCTGTTCTTGGGGTTTACCAACACTCTGTTCTTTCTCCCCATTAAAAAAAAAGTAATTTATCTTCTCAAGTATAATTTTACTATGAATTTTTCTTGCTTTCTCCTGCCCCTGACACCACCTATCCAACCAGGCCACTAAGCAAACCAGGAAGAACAGTAAAGACAGATGGAGGACTCCTTCAGGCTGCTAACAAGACAAAATTACTCATGAGTCTTTGTGGATCTTCTCCTCCGAAACTTGGTCTCACCATGAAATACTCATGAAAAAGAAAAAATGACCTCAAGATCCAATTCAAAATTTCAGTATCCATCATCAAGAGATGAGAGTCATATTATGGATTAATTTCATCATAGGAAATGTTTGGATTGTCTGGCCATGTCTTATGAGGCCACTATTCCAGACCTGAGCTGTCTGACCACACTCTCAAAAGAGTGACCGTTTACCTAGCAACTAAGATGCCAATTGTGATGTCTGTGTCCCGTACCAGAGCACTGGATACAACACCTGGCACTGGCTCCTGACTCCAGCTTCTTGCTAATGTAGACCCTGGGAGACCGTGATGATAGCTTAAGTAATTGGGTCCCTGCCTCCCACAAAGGGTAGTTGGATTGATTCCCAGCGCCCAGTTTTGGCCTGTTCTGGTCCCAGTCATTGTGGGCATTTGGAGAGTAAAACAGCAGGTGAGAGCATTCTCTCTGTTTCTCTCTCTCTCTCTCTCTCTCTCTGGCTCTCAAATAAATGATTCAAAACAAATGAAATACAATAATATAGTCTAAGCTTATTGAGTATTGAGCAGAAAGTGAGGTACTCCTAACTTTTCTCTAGGATTTCTAGAAAGTCAGTACTTTGTGAAAATTTTACTTACTGTTATTCAGAGATTCTTAAGCACATAGTAATACACCAGAAAAATATCAGTACAGCTGGCAAGAGTTCCAAACCTAAGGTATAGCTAGATCTAAGCATGGTATCAAGCAGTATTGGGTGAGCTCTACAACCATTGGTTCTTGAACCAACAGGAAGTATAAGTGTAGTCTCTGAGATTGAGAGACTTGAAGACTCTTTAGAGAAAAAAAAATTATCATAGTTCACGAGCAACTAAACTAGAAGAGTATAAGCATTGATTACTTTGAAGTTCCCACAGTTCTGGTGGCATTCATGTGATTTTAGGTGGCTCATGGGCACCACATTAATTAATGAGTTAAGGAGAAAGTTAACTTTTCAATCCTTCTCAAACTTAAAATGACAGGAGAAAGTTTAAGTTGGGTGCTAATAGGCCTTTTTGTTTTGTTAACTTTAGTCAGCTTCCCTTTTCCCAAGCAAAGGGCAGGTTTCAAAGCACAACCTTAGTGAACACTATTAATAATACTATTTTGTGTGTCTACTTACACCCTATTTATGTCAAGTGCCCCTGGTTTCCAAATTTCAATCAGGATATACAATCTTCTTTTAGAATAAACTAAGCAGTGACTCTATCTAGGGAAATATAATAAGTAACCAGTGGTCTAGATGGTAGGTGGCTTCAGTAAACCAAAAAAACAAACAAGCAAAAAAGCAAAAACAGCAAAGGTAATGAGGTGATACATGACACAAGTTATGGAAACTCGGGTTTGCTGGAACCAAGCATCAAACCAGATGGCCAATGACCACGAGGGACTGACTAGGGGAACTGCACTGACGAGGAATGCAGCCTGGGAGGGAATGGAGGAGAAATGGGTATTGTGGATTGCACCATTGTTCTGGTAGCCCGGGGGGGGGGGCAGAAATCCTGCACAGGAAGTGTAAAGACGTGTGAGCACCCCAACTGAGCCACTCCATGTCCCACCACATACACCGGCATTCAGACACCTGCCCCATCTCTCACAAGGGAAAAGAAGGTCCAAGATATCTCCAATATCTTTTGAGCTGGAGCTCAGAGACAACATCACATCTTTTTCTCAAGGTCCAGTGGAAGACTTTGGATGCTGCGGTTGGGCAGTGACCGTGTCCAGGAGCTGGGGTCTCCTGCTGGGTAACATGCCCAACCACCACAGCCTGAGAGTTGGGCCCATGTGGTTGTCAGCCTCAGTAGGAGTGTGTGAGTGTTCTTGAAATAAAAGATGCTGGACAGAAGGTAACAGATATGGACCAGAGACAGATGAAATTTCAAGACAGGAACAGTGACAAGCATCAGCAAATAATTTGTTTAGTTCTTACTGTTGTACAACGCAGACTTCCCACTCTCCCACTTTGCTCTAGATCCTCAAAGGCCCCTGTTCGCTTGGGTCCCTGGAAGTCTTGCCCCCTAGATTTGCTCCAACAGCATTTGAAGTCAACCAAGCAGCTAAGAAGCCGGCTAGTGGGTCACTGTGTCCTTGTAGCATGTGAGGCTTGCCGGACTAACCAGAAGTTGACCTGCCTGGGATAAGGCCACTTCAGCCCCCAAGTTGTGGAGTTCATCGCTCTCTTCTGGAAATAGGAGGGATGCTTTCCAAAGAGGCTGAATCTTGCTCAAAGAAGATCTATGACTCCTGCTGCACACCTCCACGGATTTGGGGCTGCCAAGGCTACGCTTCTTGGATGTGGCAATATCGTAGCCAATGAGGTTTATCTGAGGTGCGATTATTGCTAATTGAAACTGAGGCTGAGAGCAGGAATTGATGAGAGCTACATTTGCAATTCCCTGCGACAGCATGGCAGAAACGGGACGGAAGAAATGGTGGGATGGTAGCCCTCAGAAAAGTCCCTGCAGGGCTTCTTTTCATCTACAGTGTTGTAGGGACTTCTACTGAGAAGTAGTCTACTAGCTCTGATCCAAATCTCTCTGCCCATTCCTACTCTTTTATCACTCCAGGCCTTCAGCAAGGGCTACCATACCAGGTACAGAAAGGCGTGTGCATGTGTGTGCGTGTGTGTGTGTTGTGTGGAGTGAGTGTTGTGGTGGGGCTGGTTCCACCACTGAGTCCAGACAGTATGGGGACCACCCATGCCAGGTGTTGGAATAATGCTGTGGAAACAGGGCTCCAAGCCAGAAGTCACCATGAGGAGTCCACTCCTGGAAGACAGTGTTCTTTGCTGAGAGGTCAAGGAATCAAGCCGAGGTCTTACGAGATGGGAGACCTGAGCCAATGTCTATTTGGATTTCCAGAGAGAAGTGGAAATGACTCAGAAGGTCAAGTTTGGAACTGTCCTCACCACGAGGAATGGAGACTCAGGCGCTGAGAATCTGAACCTCACCTGGTGTTCAGACTCCAAGAGGCAGCAGGGTTCCAGCCTCCATGGACCTGGCAATTAGAGACCTCAGTTGCATCATGGAAATTCAACTAATTACTATGTGCTCCTGGTAATGACTCTCAGATCTCTGCGATCTTGTGTGTGTGTGTGTTTTATGGTAGCATTTCTCATTGAGACCACAAACCTCCCAGTGATTTATTGTAAATAATTAGATATCTAAAAACAGCCTTTTGGATTCTAGAGTTAGGGATGCCCAGAGTCCCACGGTATTCTCTATGGATAGGATCTCCAAGAATTCTGACCCTGGGAGCCACTCTTGTGTCCTCATTCCCTGTCCCCCGGTTCTGCCTGTCTGGGATTTCCCCAGCACATGGAATGGTAACATCCCCAATGCAGACACCCACGTCTTACGAACCCCACAGGTTGTGAAGGAAGGACAGATACCATTGTCAATCCGATGGGTGCTTCTCCAGGCCCAAGGCTGTTCCCCATCCATCCATCTCCATCCCTACTCACTGGCCACCTCTCCCTGCGGGAAAAATGCCCAGATTGAGGATCCCCTGGCTGGCTTCTCTGGAATGCAGATTAGGCTGGCGTTAGCCCTGGTTCAGCACCTCAGAGGGTCATTGGGAGATGCCACAGTCAGACAACCCCACTTTGTGGTTGATATTGTTTCTGTCTGAACAGTTTTCCCTGATTGCTGTAAATAAAACCCCTTAGAAAACCCAAGAAGGTGGGTCGGCGTTGTGGCATAGCAGGTTACTCTGCCACCTGCAATGCCGGCATCCCACATGAGCACTGGTTCAAGTCCCAGCTGCTCCACTTCCAATCCAGATCCCTGCTGGTGGCTTGGGAAAAACAGCAGAGGATGGCCCAAGTGCTTGGACCCTGTGTCACATGGGAGACCCAGATAAAGCTTCTGGCTCCTGGTGAACCTCAGGGAGTGAACCAGTGGATGAAAGATTCTCTCTCTCTCTCTCTCTCTCTCTCTCTCTCTCTCTCCCTCCCTTTCAAATAAATAAAATAAATCTTAAAAAGAAAACCCAAAAGGGAAGCACATGTGGGCTCGGCTCATGCCAGGACAGGAAAGAGAGAGCTCTCTTCCCAGATGATGCCCTGGGCTCACCAATGCACCTGCTCCAACACTTTGCTCAGTCATCACTTCCCCCAGGAAGCAACCAGAACCCCCTTTCTAAAACCCTCCCTCTCTCACTTCCCTCCTTTAATTTTCTTCATAGGGTCACCACCCTGAATATTCATATATTTAACCTAAGCAGGTACTCCAAAAGGGTCATGGAAAATTGAATCAAAAGATGAGTTTGGGGTCAGCACTGTAACACAGAGGTGAAAGTGGCCACCTGCAGTGCCAGCATTTCATATGGGCGCTGTTTCAGGTCCCACTGCTCCATTCCCCATCCAGCTCTCTGCTAATGGGAAAGCAGTAGAAGATGGCCCAAGTCCTTGGGTCCTTGCATCCACATGGGAGACCTGGAAGAAGCTCCTGGTTCCTGGCTTCAGCCTGGCCCAGCACAGGCCGTACTGGCCATCTGGGGAATGAATCAGCAGATGGAAAATCTCTCTTCCTCTGTAACTCTGCCTGTCAAGCAAATAAATAAAATTTTATTTAAAAAAGATACTCAGGCCGGCGCTGTGGCGCAGTGGGTTAATGCGCTGGCCTGAAGCGCCGGCATCCCATATGGGCACAGGTTCTAGTCCCAGCTGCTCCACTTCCAATCCAGCTCTCTGCTATGGCCTGGGAAAGCAGTAGAAGATGGCCCAAATCCCTGGGCCCCTGCACCCCCATGGCAGACCCGGAAGAAGCTCCTGGCTCCTGGCTTCGGATCGGCGCAGTTCCAGTGGTTGTGGCCAACTGGGGAGTGAACCAGCGGATGAAAGACTTCTCTCCTTCTCTGCCTCTCCTCTCTATGTGTAACTCTGACTCTCAAGTAAGAAAATGGATAAATCTAAAAAAAAAAAAAGATACTAATTTTGGCCCCCATCCAAAAAAAATTTGAGATGCATGCCCAGGTTTTCATAATATGAATTTTCCATGAGCTTCCTGAATACCCCTCATCTGGATCTTACTTGCTTGCTTCTTGCCCCCTTAGAACATCGCCCCACAAAGTGGACATTTTTGTTTGTTTTGTCCACCTCTGAGCTCCCATGGGCCTCGACAGGAAAATGCAGGTATTAACTCTAAGATAGGAAGTAGACAGGTGTCTTTTTATCTTTAGTCAGACCCTAGATGATCAGAGATTCCAGCCCGGGTAAAGGACCATCAACCTGGGTTTAGTCCCTACAGCTCATTACCCCATTACCCCCAGAGCCCCGTCTCCATCCTCAATGCTCCTGCCACAAACTCTAGCTTTTGGGAGCCCAGGTTCTCATGCTGGGCACTGGTTACGGATGATGGTTCACTCCTCCCCGGGCTTGGGTCTACACCCTCGCTCCTCGCTTGAGGAGTGCCAGGGGTTATGCAGGCATTCGAAGGTTTGCTGGACACACTGGCTGCAGCCCTCTCTGCAGGAAATGGGTGGGGCCTCGCCCTGCCCCCGCTGCAGTGCCTTTGTGGAGAGGGACGTGAGAGCTGCCAGTCACCAGGATACACCGGTCGGAAAGTGTTTCTCCCAGACCCCAGCTGCTGGGAGGCTAATCTTTCTGTGCCTCGTGGGCTGAGAGTGCAATGCTGAATCCAAAAAGGGCTCAATTCGCTCTCATTTCCTCCTCCCTTTGATCTCCTCATTTCCTATTTCACTTCCTCTGACAATTTCCTCCTTCCATTCCCAGAACAAACAACTCTCGCCATGGCACTGGGCCATGCGCAATCATTTTCCCAGACGCGGGGCTCCTCACTCGGCTGCCATTCACCATTGCACCGGGGACACGCCAACAAATAGCAGGCACCAGCTGCAAAAAGGCGAGGTCGGGGACACCTCACTTGGTGCCCTGTGGATCTTCATGCCTGGAAACTTGGGTGTAGCCCTGGGGTCCCCCCAAAGGGAGGTAGCACAGCCAGCAACCATCAAGCAGGGCGTTCCCGGTGAACAGAGACAGCTCCCACCCATGCATCTCTCAGGGCTACCCAAGTCCTGCTTCCAGTCATTGGTGTTTTTCTTTCCTTACTGAGCTTCTAGGTAACATCTAAATAGTCCATTCTAAAAAAAAAAAAAAAATTAAGAAGCAAAATGTTCTAGAAACTTCTGTATTCTCTGACATCCAAGCCTCAATGTAAAATGGCTCCTGAACTAATCACATTAGTAAAACTGGCAAGATTAAAAGAGCCATAAACACACACGCTCAGTGTTTCAACATCCATTAAAATGTATAGTGCAGCCTCCCAGAATATTTAATAGGCTTATATGATGACTGAATGTGAATTCATTCATCTCAGTCAAGTTGGGTTATTAAGATACACATGCTAAGTGATTTGTCCTGTGTTTACCCTGTGCTGGGAAAATGGTATCTGATTTGAAAAAAAAAAATGCAGAGCCATTCTTTGTTGGAAGAAATGGGAGTCAGGACCCCACCGCACCCCCAGTTTCCATGCCGGCTTTATCACACGCAAACTGCTTAATTCCCATGGGACTCAGTCGTCTGTCTGAGAAATTGGCAGGGTTGTCCAAATGGTCTGTAATGTTTCTTCTAGCCTTGACCTCTTTAAGTGCGGTAGGTGAGGCAGAGTAGTGGTTTAGGAGCGTGGACTCTGCCATTCACTTGTACAGGGTTCAGACTCCGCTTTGGCCACGAGTGGGAGCGTGATAATCGAGCCCCACTTCCTCCATCTATAAAATGGGACATTAGAAGGCAAAAGTGAGGTGATCCAGGGGAATCACGGCACCTACTGAGTGTTAAATGTTGGTTAATTTAGAATGTAAAGTAATACCCAGAGGGCCTTTGAGAATATAGCACTTTAGATGGTTATTTAACTTCATTCTAGGCACAGCCTTGCAGGGTGGAGGGATTCTAACCCTGACTTGCAGATGAGAAAGGGAAACTCAGAGAAGTTGACTAACTTGCCCAAAGCAACACTAAGTGGCTAAGTTCTGGGCTTCTCCCACTCCTTCTACTCACCCACCGCCTCGGGTTCATTTCCAGCATCTCTCAGGAGTTCTGAGTCCCACCGCCAGGACTCCGACTCTGACCATTGCCTTCTCCACTGTGGTGACGGTTGGGGAGTCCCCTGGACAATTTTCTGACCACGCTGGCTTCTCTGCAATTGAGGGCTCAAAACTACAGCCAGGATCTCCACACCCGTGCCCTTCCCTTCGAAGCTCCCTCACAAAGAGCAACTGTTCTGATTTGCTGAGACTTTGACCCAACATCACATCTTGAGAATTAATGGGTAGTATACTCTTGCCAGGTTGAACCTAGTGGAAAACCATTGGCATGCCTGTGTCTAGATCAGGAGTGCCCACCCATGCCACTGTTGACACTGGGGCCCAGCGAACTCTGTTGTCACACACACCATGACACCGTGTTGGGTAGCCTCCCCGGCCTCTTCATCACCTGCTTTAACGCAGAGCTTTTGGGGTTCCTCTGGCTCCAGTCAGTAATTATCTTCTCTGGCAACATCCTAGCAGGCAAAAACATGCGTCGGTTTGAGATGCTGTTGGTCTGAAGACAAATTTGCCCAGACAGAAATAAATGCTTTTGTCTTCATGACTGGCATGGCGGCTTCTTACCGGGATAAAAAGGTAGCCATTTTCAAAATGGTTTCCCCAACTTTCCGTGGGACCAGTGCCCTCTGCTGGAAAGTTCGTCGGCGTAGTCTCAGAGTGGGTTGGGTCGAAAGTTGAAAATTTGGAAACAGCAGAAGCACAAAAAAGGGTCAGGGGAACAATGCAATTAGTAGGAAACTTTTGCAATCTCTTCCTCTGTACTCAGTAATTGTTTCCACAAGCTTTCTGACTTCTCAGGCGGTTTTTTTGGTAGATTAACAAAAAAATTTCCTTTCCATCTTTCCAACTATAAACCTTTCCAATCTTTTGTTGATAATTATAATAACCACATCCACAGGATCTCAACTAGCATTTACTAAACACTCTCCAGGCCCTAGCCACCCCGTCCTCAGGACCCCGCCACCTTTTGCCTTCTCCCTAGCTCCGGGACATGGGAGCTGTTATTAGTATGTTATTAGTAGTATTGTTAGTGCTGGGCGAGAAGAGGTCAAGTGCGCTCCGTGACCAAGATCCCACAGCTCGTCACAGAGAGACCTTGACTCTGAAGCCCAGGTCTCTGGTTCTAGGCCATGCCACGGCTTTCCTGAATTCACTTCTGCTTTTTTCACTGCATCAAGAAGTTTCCTTTCCCCGCGTGGCTCTTTATTGATCTGAGGAAGCCGGATATGGATGTCCGGTGCCCTTAATTTAAAGCCTATTTTTCATCTAAGGGTAGCATTTTTTGCTTCTGGGTTCCCAGGAAGAGAAGTAGCTTTTTTCCAAATGCAGATCCCGACTCTTAATGCCGAACTCTGTCTCGATTCTGAAGCATTCCATCGCTCACGCATCCTTCTAAAAATACTCCAAACGGAGACCACGCACGTGCATCAGCAACCCACCAGAATCTGCCCGCGACGCTGTAATTTATGGCCTTTCTTATTACTTGAAAAGCCTGGGATTCTTGTAGAATATGGTGTAGTAGGCCAGACGTCCCCTTTCCTCCCATTTATCAGGCTTTTGATCTCTTGTCAGTCCTGAGCACTGGTCCGCCTGGCCGACAACCGTGTGCTGGGACATCGCGCACACAGCAGGCCCCCTTCCGTTTCAAGAACTCGCCGGGCTGCGGGTGCCACAGCCCTGCCCGGGTAAGCAGAGGAGGTATCGAGTTGCCCGGGCCCTCACTGCCCCTTTGTCTATTATTATTTTATAGTTTTGTTCTGCATTCCTTCCACTCAACCTCCAGTCCATAGAAGCTGTTTCTTTATTAGTTGCATATGTCTGAACCCTTTTACCTCCGCAGGGAAAGACAAAATATTCTGGAGGGCTTGGAGGCCCGGGATGGACAGCTAATCCATCCCCAGCTTGAACTAATCGTCGGGCCCATGTGCTATTGTACCGGGCCGCTCTGTGCAGCTGAGCGGTGGGGTTTCAATTTGTAGGAGCATAAACAGATACTAAAGTTGGAAGAACGGCTCGGTCATTTGTTAGCAGAGTTCAGATCAAATTATCACAGCAGTCCCCTGCTGACAGCCTGAACAATTACCTCCTTTTTTCTTGATCTTTAAATGTTTTCTGTTTCACTTAAGCCTCAGTAAATAGTTTACTTCTCATGGGCTCCATTTATTGACACAACGAGGTTTGATTTATTTAATTTTGTTTCTCTGCCGCCTTCCAAGAAAGGAGTGGTAACGTGTCATCGAAATCTCCCCCCCCCCAACTCCTGCTCCCCCCATGATAAGTTTATCACAGTAGGCTGGGGAAACGGTTTAATGATGTGACTATAAATTATCTGGATTTTTAATGAGAAGTTGAGATGGCCCAACTCGCAAGCCGATTTGCAAAGCTTTCCACCAGAGAAGCCAGCCCCGGGTGCTTGGGAAGTTTGCGATCCCAAGTCAGCGACCAGTATAAAGAGAGATGGCTGCGATTTGGGGATCTGAATCCATAATTGGATTATTCAAAACCCGGGAATTCGATTATTCTTGGGAGGAACGCAGAGGCCATTGTGTCCGTTCTGTTTGTCCTCTGCGGGCGCGGACCCTTGATGTTCTGCGTGAGTTCACCGGAATTAACTCCAACATTTGTTTTCACTCTTCCCCCCTCCCCCAGCCCCAACCCTTGACTTTCACTCTCCCATAGTTACATTTCTCTGCTTCTTACAGTCCTACTGGGACGGATTTATCATCATTTGCTAACATATCTGTCTCAAAATCTCAGCTTTGATCAGCTTGTATTTTATAACTTACATCTGTTCTACATTTAACCTTTTGTAATGCTGTTTTTCAAAAATATTACCTGATCTAACAAAAGAATTGTACCAGAGCGAGAGCGCCAGAGTATAGAGCAACACACACACACACACACACGTACACACACACACCCCAAACCTACCTGCCTACTTGGCCACATTTTTATTACTCTTCCAGAGTCACCCTTTCATGAAATATATAAATCCATCCTTTCTCCCACCTCGAGACGGGCCCTCCGTGGGGCGGGGGGTTTGAGCTGCCCGCCTGCTCTCTCCCAGTGTCCCGACCCTAGAATGCGCCAGCACGCCGGGCTGTGTGCTCTGTAGAGGCCCACGGCTGGACCTGGAGCCGGCCTTCCTGTCCCCCTGGCCTGTCCCCCAGGGGAACCACAGGTCCTTTCCTGCAGATTCTGGCTTCCAAGGCATGAGGATTCCGTCTCACTTACTTGTTTTGTTTTAGTGCAGCTAATTTATTTTTAGCCAATGAATTATGGGATACTTACGATGGTACGAGAAACTGTATCATCAATACCCAAGAGCCCACCACCCGGGTTAAGAAATAAAATATTGCAAATACTGTGGGAGGCGCTTATGCACATCTCCCTTCCATATTACATTCTCCCCACCCTTTTCTTAGAAAGATTGGCTTCCCTGAATTAGGCTTCCCCATTCCAAGGGCTTTCTCTACACTTTAACTACTTACACACACTTCCCTACACAATTTAATGTTTTCTATTCTGCCTCTAGCTTTTTTTTAAAAAAAAATTCATTTTTCATTTATTGGGAAGTCAGAAAGAGAGAGATCTTCCATCCACTGATTCACTCCTCAAATGTCCAGAACAATCAGGGTTGGGCCAGGCCAAAGCCAGGAACCAGGAACTCCACCCTAGTCTCCTATGTAGGTGGCAGGGACTGACATAACTTGAGCCATCATCTGTTGCATCCCAGGTGCTTTAGTAGGAAGTTGGGTCAGAAGCGGTGGTAGGACTTGATCCCAGGCACTCCGATATGGGCTAAGGGCATCCCAACTGGTCACTTAATCCACTGCCCCACAGCACCTGCACATGCTGCATTGTGTAGTGCTAAGTAGTCATTTTCATCGCCATAGAATATTCCACCTTCTGATGAACACTTACGTCATTTGCAGCTGGCTTTATGCAGATCCCTGTTCGTGTTTCCTGGGGCACATGTGTGAGAGATTATTCTAGGCTATAAACCTAAGAGGCAATGGCTGATTCCTAGGTTGCCCTCGTCCCTGTCTCATTAGATCTTGCAGGTGTAGTTGGCCATCTTACCCTTCACATCCTTTATTTTATTGGTTAGCAACCAAGTTGAAATGAGATGGTACAAGGCAGCATCGCCTGTCCCAGTACTTGACACAGGAAACACTGCATTGATGTTCGTTATTAGTCTGATTAACTCACACAGCAGTCTTCTCAGGTGGTCAAAGGAGTGATTGTCTCCATTTTACAGATGAGAGGCCGGCATTTTGGAAACACAGCCCGAGACAAAGTCACCCACAGGCCAGGACGTCTCCACGGTGGGCAGCAACCCGTGACTCAGATCTGACAGGCTGGGGCTGCCACCGCGTGGAACCTGGGTGGGGCTGCCACCTTGAATGAGACTTCCCATCTTTCCAAATCACCTGGAGGCCCTGTGTGGGTCCAGGCTCAGCACGGGCAGGTGAAGCTCAGAGTTGCCCTCTCCTTTTTGGTGCATGGTTTGGCGAGAGCAGAGTTGGCCACTGGGGATGTTGACTTCTGTTCATCTCGATGGCGGAGGAAGAACCCTCAGGTACGCGAGATCTCCGACTGCACACAAACCTCGGGCTTTCTCCCTGTCCCTCTGCAGCCCCGTCCCCACCACGGCCCCAGCACACCTGGACTCTGTGGACATCCTGCAGGCCCTGAATTGCTGGAAGAAGAAGCAGTGTCGGGGCCCAGATGAGTCATCCCCATGGCCGATGATGATGACGAAGGTGAAGAGGAGGAGAAAGAGAGAGAAGCTACCATGCATTTTCCTCAAGCACCCCTTGGTGGGGATCCTCTGTCACACCTGGAGCTCAAGACAGCTTCACTAAGGGGACAGCATTATCTCCATTTACAGTCCCAGTAGGGTTGTTAAAAGCCTAAGTGGGGAGGATCAGGGAACGCCTAGTCTGAGAAAAGTGGGTGTCAAGCTCTTCCGTTTGACTTAAATGTTTCTGTGGCCAGTCTCTCCTTCTTCTTTAGATCACTCAGTACATTTCCTTTGACAGAGCCAACCATGAACTCTGCAATTCGGTCCTCCTTGGTTCCCAACACCCAGAGCCGCAGCACAGGAGCAAGTCCCTGACACACCAGGAGCCTTGTGTCTGGGTTTCCCCCGCTCCCTTAGGGAGCTCCCTACGCGCAGCTCCACTTGCTGAGGTCACGTGAGCGCCCCAGTGTGTGCTCTGGCGACAGGAGGCACGCCGCTACCACTCGGGTTGAGATCAGTCTGCACTTTCCTCTTTTGATTTCTAGAATGCACGGGCACGGCTAAGGTTACCAAACATACCTCTCTTGATGGGGCAGAAATCTTTCTTCCCTTTTTTTTTTCTTTTTGGTTTGGTTTTGTTATGCCAAATTCTATCCTTTGAAAAATGCAGAAGCCCATTAAAGATTAAGACTACAAACAAGCTTAAAACACATCTGAATGGCGTTCACAAAGGTCGCAGGTGTAGGCGGGTCAACGTGATATCTTGTTCTCCTAAATATTTCAACAGATACACAAACTTTTGACTGCGCTATCTGTTCAAAAAATGACTTTGAACTTGCCGCCAGCGCCGCCCACTTGGGCTTTCTCAAATCCACCCAGGGCCAGCCCTGCAGATAAGGGGCCTGAAGTGGTCCCAGACGGCCGGCGCCTTTCATCCCACCTGGGCTGTGTACACAAGCCGTTTGCTTAGCTTGGCTCCGTTCTCTTGAGGTCCTTTCTGAAATCCTCCCATCTGTAAGGCTCTAACACCCAACCTGGAAATAACCCAGGAGCACACGGGCGATTCCGGGGGCGCTGGAGTGCCATTCACCTCCGGGCAGGCTGGCTCCTCCCTCTCGCTCATTAGTTCTCTCGCTCACGAAATCGCCTCGCCCCCCCCCCCCACACACACACCCTGCCTTTCATTTTTCCTGCCCTTCCTTGCCTCCCTTCTTTCCTTCAGCAGATAATTGGAGTAAAAATACATTGGCTGTTTTGTTTTGTTTTTAACATGGACTTCTTTGGCTTCATGTATCAAGGAAAGCAAGGTGGTTAAAAAACACAGATTGCTGGATTAAAATTCTGTATGGTCTTAGGCAATTGAAATAACTTGGGCCTCAGTTTACTCACCAGTAAAATGGGGACAATCGTAGCACCCACTCAGGGAGGAGTTGTGAGGGCTAAACCAGCGCTCTATATAAATGACTTAGACCCAGGTTTAGGGGCCAGCACTGGGGCACAGCGGGTTAAGCCTCAGCCTGCAATGTCAACATCCTTTATCAGAATACCAGATCGAGTCCCGGCTGCTCCATTTCAGGTCCAGCTCCCTGAAACTGAGCCCAGGAAAGCAGCAGAAAATGGTCCAACAACGTGGGCCATGCACCCACGTGGGAGACCCAGATGAAGTTCCAGGCTCCTGGCTTCAGTCTGGCTAAGTCCTGACTGTTGGGGAGTGACACAGTGGGTGGAAGACCTCTCCCTCTCTCTCTGTCTCTCCCTCTCTCTCTGTAACTCTACCTTTCAAATAAATAAAAAAAAGTGCTGGAGGCTGTTCCCATAGGCAGACGTCTTTCCCTGCACCCCCACCCCTGTCCTGGGCCCCTGGCTCAAGAGTCTCGGACAGCAACTTGTTATCCTGCTTCCCCTGGCCAGACGCCCTCAGTGGATCCTACTGAGCCCATTTCATTTATTTCGCTGGAGCGCCAGAGTCCCGGCTCATCACACAATCTGGTAAAGGCTTCCCTCCACACAGCGCGGCGGCCAGCTCAGCCAGCTGGATCGATTGCACCAAACTTTAATTTTTCTTGCACCGCTGCGGCAGTGTGGTGGGGGCGGGAAGGGAGACACAAGGTGGGTGGGGGAGCCTTAACCGGTACAGTTATGAATTCCCTTTGCCTTGAGGAGTGAAGGGTGCTGCTGCAATTTTGGCTTGAGTCAGACTTGATGCAAACATCGCAAGGAAGTGGGTCAAGCAGGCGAGAGCCAACAGTTGGCCGGCGTTTGTGCTAACTCCAGTCTTTTTGTTTTTGCCAGAGGGGAAAAAAAATTCTAATTTCTATCAGTCTAAATTGAGTTGGGGAGCATTATCAGCTGGAAGGACCCTTCTGATTTGACAGGTCCCACTGTATGATGATTAATTACTTCTCAGCTTCATTGGACTTTTCTAATTTCCTCTTGCCACTGGCTGGAGGCGCCGCACGATAAGTACTGCTCTTATTATTTTGTGCAAAGGAAAATGTCTATTACGCTCTGTCGTACAAGCGAGCAGAATGAAAAGACAGCTGATCGGGCAGCTGGCAAGCCCCTCTATCTTTATTCCGTCTCCCCTGGCCTTCCTCCCTCGCTTGTTCTAAGACAGAGGTGGCCGCACACGGTTTCCTGTCAAAATCAAGATAAAATCATAATCTCTATCAGAGTACTTGACATTTGGAAATTTGTATAATGATTTCATGGGGTTTAATCCTCCAGCTCGCCACAAATCCTCCTCCAAATGCAAATGCAACTAAAATATTATCCTGCAAAAGGCACAGCCATTCTTCTTCGTCTGCATTTGCTTGGTCATAAATTAAACTTTGGGCATGGCCTTATTATCTATAATACTCAAATGCAAACAGTTATCATCATTATTATTACTAGTACTATTAAAGAGTCTTCATTGAATTTAGAAAGAGAATGTTTTATTTTCTGGCCAGAGCCAGGACCTAAATTATAACATGTAGGTTTACAAAGCATCTCGGGTTAGCAGGTGACAGTTTTTGTGGCCGTGGGGCCGGCTGTCTTCTGACGAATCCATCATTGATGCTACCCTGATGTTCAGTGGACACCCAATAGCAGCTGTCTTCCTGGAGGAGAGAGAGAAAAACATATACAGGGCCCTGGCGAGTATGGGCTCAGGCACTCAACGCGATGCACTGGTGAGGCTTACTCAAGAAGGCCCCGAAGTCTTGGCTGTGTTTCTCCTTGTCTCCCACTGCCGGGGAAGCCGCCGGTTCGCCAGCACCTTGTTTCAAAGCAGGAGAGGCAGGGAGAGGCACTAGAGAGCTGGGGGTCTGAAGGCCTGGGCTTCCCAGCACAGCCAATTAATTTATTTATTTGAGAGGCAGAGAGACAGACTGAGAGGCAGACAAAGAGAGCTCTCATGGCTGGTTCACTCTCCTAACACCTGGGAGCTGGGAACTCCATCCGGGTCTCCCAGGTGGGTGGCAGGGACCCAATGTTTGAGCCATCCCCTACTGGCACCTGGGGTGTGTGTTAGTAGGAAGTGGAATCAGGAGCAGAGCCAGGACTCAAACCCGGGCACCCGGATGTGGGATGCAGGTGTCTCAAGTGGTCTCTTGAGTGCTGTACCAAACTCTCACCGCAGCCTCCCTTTTCAATCAAGTTAGCTAGCATTTAGTGAGCACCTACTGCATGCCAGGCCCTGGGCTGCATGTGGCATGTACCTCATCCCATTTAATCCTTGCAGTCCACTTGGTGTTGGTGCCCCACAGAACCCATTTTACAGACACACACCAAGTTAAATGTCTCATTCGAGATCATACAGCTAGGAAGCGACAAACCTAGCATTTGACCCCAAGACTGGCATTGTCTCAACTTACCATGCTGTAACTTGCAATGATTTCAACATCAGCATTTTTGCTCTTTTGCAAAAGCCCTCATGATAATGTGTGTGGCCGATGATAACAGCAGTGGGTGAACAGGGCTTGTGTGCCCCATTCATCCACATATTCCATTCGTTACCCTCTCCTTGTGTCTTCTTGTGAGCCACAAATATTTATTGAACACTTGTTATGTGCCAGATGCTAGACCAGGCTCTAAGGATGTTCAGATGAAACTCCAGAGACTTACCTTCAGGAAGTTCAAACTAGCATCAACAAATAAATGACCCAAACACAAGCAATGTTGTGATACCCATGTGTAGGAGAGACCAGCTTTGACTGCGAAAATGGGGAAGGCCTGCTAGAGGGGCTCGCACCTGACCTGAAGTGGGAAGGGCACTCCTGGCAGAAGGAACTTTCTGGCCAAGGACGGAGGAAGGTTGGGGAGGCTCCCTTGTGGGAACTTGGGTAGCTACAAGGACAGGACCACCGGGAACTGAGTGTGAGAGGGCTGTGGTGGCTAACCTATCAGGCTAATAATGAGCTGGAGTCTAGTTAAGTCTCCCAGACAGACTTCTGGGGACCTCAAGCAAGTCCTCAGTTCCCTCATTCATACAATGCTGTCACTAGCCTTGACCAAAGGTTGAACACCAGCGGCCCGTGAGCCGGATCTGCACCACAGATGTGTTTCCTTCAAGCCTGCGTGGTATGTTCTTGAGCAAGAGTTCACATCAAGCTCCAGATTTCTGATCTCTATCTTTTAAAAAAATATATTTATTTGAAGGGAGAGTGACAGGGAGAGACAGAGATAGAACTCTTCTATCCATTGGTTCACTCCCTAATTGGCTGCCATGGCTGGGGCTGGGCCAGGCTGAAGCCAGGAGCCAGGAACTCCATCCTGGTATTCCAAATGGGTGGCAAGGGCTCAAATACTCAGGCTATCTGCCGCAGCTTTTGCAGGTACATTGGATTGCAGGCAGACCAGCCAGATGCAAAGCAGCACTCCAACATGGGGTGCTGGCACTGCAAGTGGTGACTTAATCTGCTGTGCCACAATACCAGCCCCCAGAATCCTGATTCCTTTTGGAAATCAACCCCTGGCAGGTGGCACCTACATTCCCACCCATGCAGAGATGGCTGGTGGTCCAGAGAGAATGCGGGTTTTCCAGTTCCCCACAATGTCCACCGCTCCCTACCACATGCCTAACATCAAGGCCCCCGAACGTGGTCATTTAGTGTCACGTCTTCTGACTGATTAGAGGAAATACAGCTCTGTAAGCATGATGCTGGTAGCTGATGTAGGATGTGGCTTGTGTTGGGAGTGCTGAGTGCCAGCCAGTCTGACAAGGTAACTCCTAGGAAGCTGTGGCTTCGTCAGCAGTGAGAACACTTCCCCGGTGACGGGGGCTTTCCCTTCCCTGTATCGGTGCCCTTTGCTCCACAACTTGGCAGTGCCCACCCTTCACACTGGGCTTAGTCATATGACTTGCTTTGGTCAATTAGCAGGCGAGAGGCAAGCGGTGGTATGAAACACGCACCTGCATTGCCACTTCCTCTTTTGCTCCTCTGCCTTCTCTGTGTTTGTGTGCCCAGGCCAACCTGGTGGGAGATGACATTGATGGAACAGATCCAAGGTGGCATAACTGACCAAGGCCCTCTTAGACCTGCCACAGACAGCTGACCCTGAGTCACTCAAGGCCAGCAGCATCTTTCACCAACCCACACCTGACTACCACTACCAGCTCATGGGTTAGGCCAAGTATAGGACAAGAACAATCAAGTATTCTCAGGAGCTAAACCACTGCTTTTAGCTTAAGTCACTGAGTTCTGGAGTAGTTTGTATCATGGAGGACAACTGACATATTTCTTCCACAGCAGCATAATTCCTCTCTCACATGTCAGCAGCTCCTACCTCTGGTCCCCAGGTTTCCTCCCAGAAGTGGTTTAAAGTTTAAAGCCTTTATAATCGTTATGACAAAGGCCTTGACCTTGACTTGACCAATTCCCAACCCTGTGGCTTTCCATGATCATTGCACTCTTAGAAGCCTTAGTCACCTTGTCTGATGACAAGGATTACACTAGCAATCTGGTAGGTGCCTGCTTCATGGAATGCCATGGGGATTAAGTGGGAAAAGGCAGGTGGATCCCTCATCACAGCACCTGCCACAGGGCAGAGAGTCAGTTGATGTTGGCTGGTATCACCCTCACCCCTTCTCAAACATTCCAAAAAGTGTTTTAAATGTGCTCATTTGAGAGGCAGAGAGCTAGGAGAAGAGCTAGACAGAGATCTCCCATCTACTGGTTCACTCCCCAAAGCCCAGGGATGAAAAGCTAAAGCCAGGAGCTGAGAGCCCCCATTCAGGTTTCTCACATGGGTGGCAGGAACGCAACTACTTGAGGCACCACCTGCTATCTTCCGGCATTGCATTAGCAGGAAGCTGGAGCCAGGAGCCACAGGTAGGCACCTAACCCAGCACTCCAGTGTGGCCCTCGGGGCCTCCCAACCCGCAGCTTAACTGCTAAGCCAAGCACCCACCCCAATTCCTCAAACTTTTGGCAGAGTTTTGTCCGACCTCCACACAGCAGGGAGTCCTCGGGAAATTCAACCCATGCCATCATCCAGGATACTCGTCAGAACCATGGACAACACCTAGTTACCAGGAGCCCAGGCTCAGCCACCGCCATCTTCATTTTCAGGAGCTCCCTGGCAACTTGTACAACCACACTCAGACATACTAGAAGTAACACTTAGAGAGCAGAGTCAGTGCCCTACCCAGTAGGCAAGCTTTGTCCCGCAGAGGCCGATGGCTTAGAAAATCGAGGTTCCTCGTGCTGTGTGACTCCCAGAATTTTTCCAGTCTGTGTTTAGAGAAGGCTTCCTCTTAGTACCAAATAAATACATAAGCAAACAAAAAGACTGTCCATGGCCAAATAAACATGGTAAATTTTCAGCCAAACAGATCTCTGTTACTCAAGACTTCTCGGAGACTCTGTAAGATAATGAGTGTTATTGCTCTCCAGTCAGGAGATAGAAAATGTTGTATTCTTACATATGACTTGACCACAAAACTCTTATTTTTGGAGTAGCGTCTTAGAGGACCAGGCCGAGGGAAACTCTTGGGAAATACAATTTGGGCTCTCTGTTGGTAGGCAGCCTGAAACTGAGATGAAATGCCCCCATACGTGGGAACGTCTGTCTCATGGAGGAAGGCCCGGGGGAGCCCTTGCTCTCTTCCTTATTGTCCTTGGTTCTTTTGTTTGGGTTGTCCTTACTCCCTGTTTGTTTTGCCACCAATAAGAGCTCAAAGTTGGACTTGCTTTGGTTATCACTCTTTTTCTGCGCTCAGAGTGAATTGTGCAGTCAGATGTGAACAATACCCTATTCCTCCCTTGTCGTGTGAATGCATAAGAAGACAGAAGTCCCCTCTTTGTGCCGGCATAAAGCGAGGGGGCTAGCAGCATTATTAGCTCTTCATCATCGCCCCCAATCAGCTGAGGTTTAAATGGAATTCTGTCAGGGTCACCGACAAGATATTTTTTTAAACAGGCACAGATACCATTACGTTTCGTCTTGGGACAATTGTTCTCGGAGCAAAGTGTGTTACTTTCCCGTAGATAATCCCTGTCTATATTGTGGATTTTCCATGTTCAACATCCGCCGCTACAACCGAAGAGCAACGAACTGTGTTATTGACAATGTTTTAATTACAATACATGAGAGCTACAAGGCAGCCGAGACCAGGACATGGTGTGACTGCGGTGGCATTCGTATGTTTAAGACGCGGCAGTGGTGGCGCCAGCATGGAGCACATTTATTTCCACCAATGCTGGAAATCCTAGTGGCATGTGTGGGCTCGCTTTAAATGAAACCGTCACATGCACAGAAGTGACTGTCGTTGGCAGCACAAGAAATGAAATTAGAAGTTCTCAGAAGCGTGGGCTTGCAACAATGTGTAGTGTGAAGTGTAACCATTGCGCTGCTTTGTTCTTTTCCCCAATAAAAAGTGGAAAGTCCTGAGTGTTGTTATTAGGCCAGCTGAGCTGGGCTCCTGTATGGCAGAGTTTTGTGTGTCTGAACCAGTAGAGGCTTTTGAAGTCGCACGATTCCCTCTGCTTGCTAATTCTTCCATTTGTTTGATTTTTGGTACAAAGAAAATGAAAGAATATGATGAGATTATGGCATTTTAAGTCAATATTTATTAAAAAATCAATCTAGATGAAAATCTGCCCATCCCTCTAATTAGATGAGGCAACTTGAGGTTGATTTTTAATTGCAAAAGTAATTACATGGAGCAGATAGCCAGTGACATTTGATTGTGTAGGTGATTGATTAAAAAGCCGAGCTCACCAAGCAGATTGTCAGCCAGGGAATCCAGACAAAAGAGCAAATTAAAAAAGTTGTCCTGTTAGTCATCACAAAATTCAAGGATGAAATTACAGAGCCAAACACCCTCGCTGCCCCTCATCTTCATCGCTCGCGCCGCACGCATTCACTCCAATGCCTGATAAAGAAACGGATTAGTGTGAAATTAATTGAAGGGGGAAAAAAAACCACGGGGACTGAATTCATGGTGGAGAATAAAGCTCTTCACAACTTGAAACAAATTTTTCCAGTTTTATAATACAACTTTTTTTTTTTTTTTTTGGCAAGAGAGATGTTTTCATAAAGGCTCTTTTCAGAATGTCTGATGGTATTAATTTATCTATTAAAGGGGGGGATATCACTTTCTAGCAGAATAGGATATTAAGATGTCTTGCTTGTTATTCATTTCATTATAACATGAAAGCCAGGGGAACCGGCTGTACATTTGGCACAAGAATCCTTGAATTTGTAAACAGCCCTCGCTGACATATTGGGCAGAATAATGAAGGCAGTCCCTGGTCATTCAGGGGAACCTCGGTGGGGTCTACTGAACATACTGGGGACCCGGGTGGAAGGGCTGTGCCTCAGAGCTGTCCCCCAGGAGAACCTTTGAGTCCGACCCACAGCAACAGTTCCAGGTCCCCGGAAGTCCCAGGAAAGGAAAGGGGGAAGTGAGGCAGGGCCACCCAGGACAGCCCTGGCAGCACGGAGAGTTGGGCGCCACCTCCTTGGGAGTGCTCCTTGCTGCTGGGCCGGACCGGATGTAATCAGCTAGTCAGGAGATAAAGCCCGCCTCGCTGCTCACGTCTCTCCCTCTGCTCTGTCAGCAGGTGTCCGGGCAGAGGGTAGCACAGGCGGGATGTGTCCTTCCAACTCCCCCGGAGCAGCCGACTCCAGCTCATCCCAGGTTCAGGGCCCGTGTGTGCCATGTTAGCAGGCAGAGGTCTGGATTTCTGGCCTCTGATACTAGAAAGTGTAATCTCCTTCTTGTATCTGGGATTTTGCTTTTGAAAAAAAAAAATTTATTCCTCCAACACATACTTTTGGCAAGGCAGTTCGATACAGTGGTGAAAAGTTTCTGGTTCTTAGAAATAGCTTAGTGTTACCCAGATCAACTGCAGGTACATACACCCTCTGACCTCGCAGACACGTGTCTGAGGAAAACCCGTGAAACCCAGGCCAGGAGACAAACGCAAGATCACACATGGCAGCAGCGTTCTGTTAATTGCCCCAAGCTGGAAGCAAAGCACACATCCATCACCTGAAGAATGGATAAATAGATTAAGGTAGAGCATGCATTGGCCAACGCTGCTTGGCCCAGCGCAGCGCAGTCACAGGATTACACCACAGCAACCACACGCAGAGGCATGTGCACCAAGGGGAAGGGGTTAGGGCACAGTAAGCTAAGCAGCCACTCGGAGGCCTGCATCCCGTGTCGGAGCATCAATTCCACCTTCCATTCCAGCTTCCTGCTAATGGGCCAGTGGTCAGTGATGGTCCAAGTACTTGGGTTTCTGGATGGAGTTCCTGGCTCTTAACCTCAGAATGGCTCATTCCTGGCTGATAAGGGGGCATGTGGAGTGTGAACTAGCAGATGGAAGACTCTCTCTCCCTCTCACTCTCTCTCTCTCTCTTTCTGCCTTTCAAATAAATAAACCTTTTTTCAAAAAGAACATTTGCTAAGTGATTCCATTCATGCAAAGATCAAAATCAAGGAAAACAAAATTACGTGGCTTAAGAATCCATAGCTGGTAAAGCAAAGATTATAATCAGGGAGAGGACACAGGGGACCACCAAGGGCTGGCATTGTTCCACCTTCTTGTCTTCAGTGGTGGTTATCAAGGTTTTGTCCAGCTGTATCTCACGTCCTTTCTAAGTGTGGGTTATTTTTCACACGTGCGTGCACACACGTGTGCAGGGGTCCCTGAAGTTTGGGGCCTGACTGTCTGGGTTTCAAAGCTGTCTCATGCTTCCTGGCTGAGCAGCTCCTCAGCCTCGCTTTGCCTCAGCTCCTTCCCATGAGGTCATTATGAAGGTCATGCGAGTCAAAACACAACAAATAGGTAGCTTTGGGCTGGATTGGGAAAATGGTAAGAGAGTGTGGGTCTTCACCATCTTCATCACCTCCGTGCCGGGCATTTTGCTAAAGCTGAGCTTGAGACAGTTGACCAGGGTGCAGTGCTTGCCTTCCACATTCACACATACGCCTGCACACATGCGCGCATGCACACACTTGTGAGCAGCTACCTATGGGTTTAGAAGTAGATTTGCAGATTACATAACCGACTCATGACAGTGGTGGCAGGTGGACTCATGACAGTGGTGGCAGGAGGATAGTGGATTGCAGATGTGGTACCTCAGTGTCCTCTGCAATATTTTCTTTTCTGAATTTATTTAAATTTTTAAGATATATTGATTTATTTGAAAGGCAGAAGGACATGGAAAGGAGGAGAGGGAGAGAGAGAGAACAATCTCCCATCCACTCATTCACTCCTCAAATGGCCACAGCAGCTGGGGCTGGGCCAAGCTGAAGCCAAGAACCTGGAACTCCATCCAGGTCTCCTATGCAGGCCCAGGGATCCAAGCACTGGGGCCATCCTCCACTGCCTTCCCAGGTGCATTAGCAGGGAAGTGGATCAGAAGTGGAGCAGCCGGAACTCAGAATGGCACTCTGATAAAGGATGGCGTTGTTGTCAGCCACATCTTAACTCACTGCACCACAATGCCAGCCCCACTTTCTCTTATTTAAAGAAATAATTTCACCATAAATAAATGTTAAATGTTTGATGATACAGATATATTTTTTCTGACTGGACACTACTGTATTTTATTTTTATATATATGTTTATATATATATATATATATTTATGTGTGTGATGTGTGTGTATTAAAATATTGCATAGTGCCCCATACACATAAATACTTTTGTATGTCTTTTCAAAATCTTTTTAAAAACAAAACAAAAAAAGGAATCTCGATTTATTATTTGTTAGTTCTTCTAAAAAAAGATATGGGGCAAATATGAGAAAATGTCCACAAACAGAAGTTCTCCTTCATAGGAATGTGGGTTCCTGTGATTCTGCTTTTTTAGAGAAATCTGAAAATGAAAAGAAAATGCTTGCATTCTAACAAAACCGCACACTGGGTTTTGTGGGAAATAAAGCAGGAAGACCTTGGCTTGCCGCAGGAGTGAGCATGGAAGATTCCCAGGGCCATGAGCAGAATCTTCAGATGAGAAAATGTGGGTCATTTGGGTGGACAAAGAGGAGGAGGCATGGGAGAATAGAATCCTGGAGCCTCCCTCTGGGCCTCAGTTTCCCCATCTGTATAATGAACCACTTTTCCATCTCACTATTGCAGGCTCCAGAAAATACAGAGACTCTGTATAGCCAACGCAGTTAAAGTCAGGTCCTTTGACACAGCCTGCTCAAGTTGAAGTCCAACTCCATTGCTGATTAGCTGTGAGACTGGGGTGAGAGAGTCCACCTCCCATGATGTCAGTGGGCTCCCTGAGGCCCCACTCTGTGGCTGTAACTGCATGCCAGAGCCTGGGTAATGGATACAGAAAAGAAATGCATTTCTGACAGTGGTGATGGCTGGAAAGTCCAAGAGCAAGGACCTGCACCTGCTCAGCATCTGGTGAGGGCCCGCCAGCTGCGCCGTAACTCGGCAGAGGACATCACACCACAGGAAAGGGCGGGAGCTCTTGTAGCCAGGGTCCCTGGTCTTCTCCTAAAGCCACACATGCCACCGTAGGGACACACCCTCATGATCTCATCCCCCAAACACAACTAACATGAGTGGACTTCAAAAACTCCACACAGGGGCCTGCGCTGTGGTATACTGGGTCGAGCAGATGCCTGCAATGCCTGCATCCCATAGGAGCGCCAGTTCTAGTCCCAGCTGCTCCTCTTCTGATCCAGCTCTCTGCTATGGCCTAGGAAAAGCAGTGGAAGATGACCCAAGTGCTCGGGCCCCTACTACTCATGTGGAAGACCCAGAAAACTCTCCTGGCTTCAGCCTGGCCTAGCCCTGGTCATTGCGGCCCTCTGGGGAGTGAACAAGCAGATGGAAGACCTCTCTCTCTCTCTCTCTCTCTCTGCTCTCTCTGTAACTCTAACTTTCAAATAAATAAATAAATCTTTTTTAAAAATTCATGGGAAATGAAATTAAAAGATAAGTTTATTTCAGTGTCATTTTAAAAATTAATTTTATTTCTTTTTAAAAGGCATAATAATTATACATATTTGTGGGTTACAGTGTGATAACTCAATACACATATACAGTGTGTAGTGACCAAATTAGCATTTTGATCTCTATGATTTGGTGCCAAAACATTTTGAAATCCATTCGTACTCACGAACGTCAGGATTAGGTTTCCAGTGCATGAATTTGGGGCCCAAACTTTCAAACCATAGCAGGCGATTTTCCTTCTGGGACTGCCGTGAGTTCATACTCCTAAACCATGGAGACGAGTGCCTGGCAGATAGGAAGGACCCGAGTGGTCATTACCACGGCGGAGGACTTGTTTCTGATCCGGCATCTCTGAAATCCATTCAGCGCTGTTTTCTCTCCTCTTAGAGAATCCTCCAGCCCAGGGTTGGCTCGCTCAGCCACCAGGTGCACCTGCTCCCAGGTTTCCCTCACCATAGCTCCTCCCTCCTCCACTTACTACACTTACTAGCTGTTTCTTTTTGCTTTTCTTTTCTTCTTTCTTTTTTTTTTCCCCCTTTGGCTAAGACTTCATGGATTCTTACTTTTCTACATTTTCCCTTCTTATCTTCACTGTCAGCCAAATACTCCATGGGCCACAAGCAAAGATCCCCCAAATCCACACTCATTAAACAATGACCCGGGCTGGTGCTATGGTACAGCGGGTTAACGCCTTGGCCTGAAGCACTGACATCCCATACAGGCACCAGTTCTGGTCCCGGCTGCTCCTCTTCCCATCGAGCTCTCTGCTATGGACTGGGAAAGCTGTAGAAGATTGCCCAGGTCCTTGGGCCTCTGCACCCACATGGGAGATCCAGAAGAGGCTCCTGGCTCCTGGCTTCAGATCAATGCAGCTCCGGCCATTGTGGCCAATTGGGGAGTGAACCATCAGATGGAAGGCTTCTCTCTCTCTCTCTGCCTCTCCTCTCTCTTTCAAATAAATAAATAAATCGTTTTTAAAAAATGACCCATACAGGGCTCATTGGTGAGCCTACAAAGGGATGGAATTGTTGCTTATTCTTCTGCACAGAGCTGCTTCTGTCTCTCTGAGGCACCATCAGGTAAACTCCCTCCACAGGTGCTCAGTGTCCTTGAGTGTGAAGCCGTCAGGGGTGAGGCTGAAGTCCTTGGATGCAGGTGGCCAAAATGGCCTCTTTTCCTGATGCACACCTTGGATGTAGAGGACTGGGGAGGAGCCAGGTGGCCAGGTCTGGAATCTGAGCCCAGGCTAACAGAGCTGGAAGAAAAGACAGCAGCATCGTGTCCCACTCTGGTGGTACAGTCGAGGCTCCTGGGCCTGAGAAGGCTGGGCTGGGGGCTCGGCCCTGCTTCCCAGTTCTGTCACCATCTCTGTGGTGGTGGTCAGCTCAGCTCCCCACTGTCTCTACACCTGGTAAATGAGTGGGTAAAATCCCCAATGTTTTGCACCCTCTCTTGTTCTCTCCCTCTTTCTCTCTCTCTCTCTCTCTCTTTCAAATACATAATTATTTTTGTGCTTTTTTTATTTTTTATTTTTTTATTTTTTGACAGGCAGAGTGGACAGTGAGAGAGAGAGAGATAGAGAGAAAGGTCTTCCTTTGCCGTTGGTTCACCCTCCAATGGCCGCCACGGCCGGCGCGCTGCAGCCGGCGCACCGCACTGATCCAATGGCAGGAGCCAGGTGCTTCTCCTGGTCTCCCATCGGGTGCAGGGCCCAAGCACTTGGGCCATCCTCCACTGCACTCCCTGGCCACAGCAGAGAGCTGGCCTGGAAGAGGGGCAACCGGGACAGAATCCGGCGCCCCAACCGGGACTAGAACCTGGTGTGCCGGCGCCGCAAGGCGGAGGATTAGCCTGTTGAGCCACGGCGCCAGCCCAAATACATAATTATTTTTAAAGGTGACAAGGAAACTTTAAAAAGTGGCTTATCTGGCCATGTTTATGTGAGTCACTTTCTGAACTTTCTAGTTTCTTCCATTAATCTACTTATTGATCTTGTTGCTTATATCATACTGTCTTGGTTATTGTAACTCCGATCGTAAGACCTCAAATCAAGTAGCTTGATTGTGTGAACAACACACTTCTATTTGAAAATCAGTTTAGTTATTCTAGTTTTTTTGTTTTTTTTCCATAAAAAGTTTGGAATCAGCTTGTCTATATAAACAAAAAATCTTGATGAAATTTCTATTGGAATTGTGTCATCTTAAAGGTAGTGTAAAGAAAATTGGAATCTTCACTATATTGAGTCTACCAATCCTTAAACATGATATATCTATTTATTTAGGTTTTTTTTCTATTATTTTCTTCAGAAACATTTTGTAGATTTCAGCATGGAGAAGCTGTGTATGATTTATTGGATTTATATCTAAATGTCTCATTTAGGGATTACAGAGTAGTGCAATTTTCCTTTTTTTTTTTTTTAAGATTTATTTATTTATTTGAAAGGCAGAGTGACAGAGAGAGAGACACACACAGAAAGTTTCCATGTACTAGTTTAGTCCCCAAATGGCTGTAACAGCCAAGTCTCGACCAGGTCAAAGCCAGGAGCCCAGGACTCCATCCTGGTCTCCCACATGGATGTCAGGGACCAAAGTACTTGGGTCATCACCTGCTGCCTTCCCAGGTGCACTAGCAGGGAGCTGGATAAGAAGTAGCTGACCCCAGGGGTAGCTGGGACTTGAGCCAGCACTCCAACTTGGGATGCTGGTGTTGGAAGCAGCAGCTTAACCTGCTGTGCCACAACACCAACCCCACAACCATCAAAGGTATTTTAAGGGGAGAAGAGCAGTCCACTGTATCTGCCTGGACATTTACCATTTCTGTCACTCTTCCTCCATTCCTAATGTCCCAGGTTTCCTTCTGGTATCATTTCCATTAACAATCATTTTACAGTGGATCAGTTAGCAATAAACTATTCCAATTTTCCTTCATTAAAGAATATATTTATTTCACCTTCATTTCTGAAGAATATTTTTCTGGTTATAAAGTTCTCAGATAGTATTTCTTTTCTTTTAGTCCTTTAAAAATTCTGTTCCACTTCTTTCTGGCTTTCATGGTTTCTGACAAGAAATTTGAAATAATGTAAATTGTTGGTCCCTTCTAGGCAACATAGCATCTTCATCTGGCTCACGTGAAGATTTTTTTCCTTTGGTCTAGTTTCCACCAGTTTGAGCGTGATTCTCTGGGGTTTCTTTGAGCTTCAGGGCTTCTTGAGCGTGTATGTTAATGTCTTTCATCAGTACTGCCTCTTTCTGTCGTGTCATTCCACTTTGGGTCCCACCTGGTGAGTTTTTCATTTCAATTACCGTATTTTTCAATTCTAAACCTTCCATTTCGTGACTTATTTTTCTGATTGGAGAATTTGTATAATTGCCACTTAGTCATGTAATTCCATCATCTTTGTTATCTCAGTGTTAGCATAGGTTGATGGATTGATTTTCCCATGCGAGTTGAGATTTTCCTGGATATACGCAAGCTGTGTGATTTTTGCTGTCATCACGGACATTTTGAATAGCACATGATGGAAAAAGTTGACTTTTTTGTGGCAGCAGGCAGTTGACTTTGCTCTGCTCAAGCCGTAAGTGCCAACCCATCTTCCGTGGGCCACAGTTCCAGCGCCTGTTCAGTTTTAAAAGTCTCTCCTGTGCTATTCGAATCTGACCTGTGTGTATGCCATGCAGTGGCTAGCCTTTGCCCTTGGGCCGTGGTCTCTGTGTGAGATCACTTTCAATACGCAGAGGCATGGAATTACATGCAGGACCTTGGGGGCGTCACACGCACACTGGCAGGCTGCACCCTGTGTGGAGAGGTAGGTGTTGGAAGTTTCTCATGTCCACACAGGAAAAATGATTTCAGTCTTCCAAAGACAATTCGCTTCTCCCTGGTCCTGAATCCCAAGAGCAGCTCCTTCTATGAGCCCTCCTAAGGGGACTCTGTAAACAAAACCAGAATCCCAGCATTCTCTCTCATGCCCCTTGTTGAGTTGTTGTTTTTTTTTTTTTTTTTTTTTATCACAGGGCAGGGAAGCTCAGAGCAGGCTCTCGAGGTTCAAACCTCAGCACGGCACGTCATGGTCTTTGTGATTGGAGTTAAGCTTCCAAATCCCAGTTTCCTCCAGTCTCAAACAGAGCTGATGATAGCGTCTACTGCACACAGGTGAGCTCAAGTGAGGAAAACACACGCCTGGGAGCCAGCAAACTCTCGCTGAGGGTCACTTACTGTCATTAACGTCAAACAGGTCAGCCGGAAGCCCAAACCCAACCTGTGAGCAACGTCTCACCAAGAAGTGACCCAATCTCTGCCCGCCTCAGGTTCCCCATCTGTAACCAAGAATGGTGTCTATCTCTTAGGATTACAAAAAACAGCAAATGAACTCATCTGGCCAAGTCCTTAAAATAGTACTTGAACAAAGCAGGTCCTTCATAAGCCTGGGCAAGCATTCTTACAAATCTGTGAACTACGAAACCAAAGTATATGTGTTTCAAGGTTAGATAGGCCAACGCAAGGGGGTGCAGGAAGTCACAGACTGAACATGGCACACTTTCCTGGCGTGTCCGCTTGATGGGATTTAAGAAGAGTAATCTAGTGAATCTGGTGACCAAGGCCCCAACCGTTCTCTTCTCCAGCCGTCTACGGTTGATGCCTAAGGAGCCCAATAATTCCATCCCCTCTCCCACAGCGATGCCTGGATTCCAGGGAGAAGGAAAAGGAAGCGCTGGGTGCTGCAGGGACACCAGGCCACCAACGACAGGCAGCCCTGTGCCACACAGCCTTGGCATCTCCCTCTATCCCGGCTGCTTCAAGCACAGCCGTTTTCCACATTCCCAGTCATTAAACAAGAAACTCAGATGTTGGTAATTAGACCGCTGTCCCCAGCTGCCAAGTCACATTCAGTTCCAACAAGCCCTGTATACTGCTACTTGTGCATTTGTTAACAATGTCCCCACAACAGGTTTGCAATTAAAGCCCATCTGTTCAGTTTCTCGGAGAGCATTGCCAGTCGGCACTGGTGAACTTGGAGTCCTCTTTGTTGGGAATTACTGACCAGAAACCCCCCGAGTGTCAGGGGCTGGAGTCCCACAGCTTCCAGTCCTAATGGCTGCCCATAATAAAGGTGCAGGCAGGCATGATCAGGATTGGCAGCAGGTGCATTTGGGGATGTGATGAAGAATCTGTGCTGAAGTCCTCAATCAAAACCAGTGCCCTGCCTTTCCCAACTGATCTGCCATGCAGAATGGCCACATCACTTCCCAGTCAGTACTGCTGGCTGTTGTTTCCCCTGGGAGGAGGGAGGTCTCCAACCCCACCCCAGGAGGAGAGGTCCAGTAGCCACTGTCAGCTCCCCGCCTTGCAGAGGAGCCCGTGATGAGCAGCTCTTCCCTATGGGAACTGACTGGGGGATAGGAAAGGAGGGGGAGGGGATGCCAAGAGCAACAGGATGCAAGTGCAGCATAGTTGAAAGCAAACACATTTTAAAATGTATTTTCCAAGAAGGAAGCTATGCATGCACCACCAGGAATGAGAGGCTGAGCAGTGAGTGACTCAATGCCCTGAACCTTGCCAGGCTCTGCCGAGAACAGGGAGGGGAGGAGGACACAGCCTCCTTCCATCTCAGGGAGTTTTGACTAAGCACTGATTTTTAACTTTACCTGCCCCTGGGCATCTCTAGGGGAGTTTTCAAAAAGCACTAAAGCAATTAGGAAAGCAATTCCATTTACATGAACATCTAAAATAATTAAGTATGAGGAGTCTTCAAACAATCCACAGAAAATGTATAGTATAAAAAAAAAAAACTATGCATGGAGTTCAAGAGGTTGTGCACTAAAATAAATTCATCTTGTAATTCCAGTTTTTCCATCAACTTTTTGATGTACCTTCATTCTTAGAAATAAACCTAACCAAAGAAGTCAAGGAGTTGTATTGCTGAAAACTACAAAAATTACAGAAGGAAATGAAAGATCTAAATAAATGGAATTATATCCCATGTTCATGGATAAGAAGATGTAGCAGTGTTATGATGTCAGTAGTATCAGAAGCAATCTACAGATTCAACATCATCCCGATTAAAATTTCAAAAGATTTTTTTTTGCAGAAATAGAAAAAGGGATCCTGACATTTATATGGAATTTCAAAAGGCCTTGAACAGTCAAAATAATCTTGAGAGAGATGAAACTTAAATTATTCAACTTCAAAACTTGTTATAAAACTACAATAATAAAGCCAATCTATAAGGACAAACATACAGACCAATGGAGTGTAATAGAGAACTGAGGAACAAATCATTACATATATGGTCAACTGGTTTTTGACAAAGGTGCCAAGACCATTCAATGAGGAAAGTGTGGCCTTTTTTAACAGAAAGAGGTAGAGAGAGAGAGAGAGAGAGAGAGAGAGAGGTCTTCCATCTACTGGTTCACTACCCAAATGGTTGCAACAGCCAGAGCTGACCTGATCCAAAGCCAGGAGCCAGGAGCTTCTTCTGGGTCTCCCATGTGGGTGCAGGGGCCCAAAACTTGGGCCATCTTCTGCTGTTTTCCCACGTACATTAGCAGGGAGCTGGGTGGGAATGGAGCAGCCAGAACTCAAACTGCAAGCCAGAGCTTTAACACACTGTGCCATAATGCCAGCCCCAAGTGTGGTCTTCTTTTTTTTTTAATATTTTATTTTTATTTATTTGAGAGGCAGAGTTACAGAGAAAGAGAGGGAGAGACAGAGAGAAAAGTCTTCCATTCACTGGTTCACTTCCCAAATGGTTGCAACAACTAGCACAGAGCCAATTCAAAGCAAGGGGCCAGGAGCTTCTTCCAGGTCTCCCACACAGGTGCAGGGTCCCAGGCACTTGGACCATCCTCTGCTGCTTTCCCAGGCCATACCAGGGAGCTGGATTGGAAGAAGAGTAGCTGGGGCATAAACCAGCACCCATATGGGATGCAGACGCTAAAGATGGAAGCTTAGTCCTCTATACCTCAGCGTCAGCTCCCCCAAGTGCCGTCATTTTAGCAGATGATTTTGGGAAAACTTAATATCTACACCACAGAAAAACAGATAGGACCCTGACCTTTTACTATATAAAGCATAAAACTTAATTCAAATGGATCAAAAGCTTACGCTTAATTGCTAAAACTATACAACATTTATATTTGACCAAGGAGCTAACACCTGGAATAAGGACAGTCTCTTCAACAAATGGTGCTGGGAAAACTGGATTTCGACAAGCAGATGTAAGAAGCAGGACCCCTACTTTACACAAAAATCAATTCAAAATGGATTAAAGACCTAAATATATGGGGCCGGTGCTGTGGCTCACTTGGCTAATTCTCCGCCTGCAGCGCCGGCATCCTATATGGGCACCAGGTTCTAGTCCCGGTCACTCCTCTTCCAGTCCAGCTCTCTGCTGTGGCCTGGGAGGGCAGTGGAGGATGGCCCAGGTGCTTGGGTCCCTGCACCTGCATGGGAGACCAGGAGGAAGTTCCTGGCACCTGGCTTTGGATCAGTGCAGTGCTGGCCATGGTGGCCATTTGGGAAGTGAACCAATGGAAGGAAGACCTCTCTCTCTCTCTCTCTCTCTATAGTTCTACCTGTAAAAAAAAAAAAAAAAAAAAAAAAAAAAAAGACTTACATCTATGATCTGATACCATCAAATTATAAGAGAACATTGGGGAAGCCCTGTAAGATATTGGCACAGGCAAAGAATTCTTGGAAAAGACCCCAGAGGCACAGGCGATCAAAGCAAAAATTAACAAATGGGATTACATCAAATTGAGAAGTTTGTGTGCTGCAAAAGAAACACTCAAGAAAGTGAAGAGGCAACCAACAGAATGGGAGAAATTATTTGCAAACTATGCAACTGATAAAGGATTAATAACCAGAATATATAAAGAGATCAAGAAACTCTGTAACAACAAAACAAACAACCCAGTTAAGAAATGGACAAAGGACTTAAACAGACATTTTTCAAAAGAGGAAAGCCAAATGGCCAACAGACACATGAAAAAATGTTCAGGATCACTAGTCATCAGGGAAATGCAAGTCAAAATGACAGTGAAGTTTCACTTCACTCTGGTTAGAATGGCTTACATGCAGAAATCAACTAACAACAAATGCTGGAGAGGATGTGGGGAAAAAGATACCCTAATCCACTGTTGGTGGGAGTGTAAACTGATAAAACCACTATGAAAGACAGTTTGGAGATTCCTCCAAAATCTGAATATAGGCCTACCATATGACCCAGCCTTTCCACTCCTGGGAATTTACCCAAGGGAAATGAAATTATCAAATAAAAGAATTGTCTGCACCCCCATGTTTATTGCAGCTCAATTCACAATAGCTAAGACATGGAATCAACCTAAATGCCCATCACCTGAAGTCTGGATAAAGAAATTATGGGTTATATACTCTATGGAATACTACACAGCAGTTAAAAAAATGAAATCTGGTCATTTGCAACAAAATAGATGAATCTGGAAAGCATCATATTTAGTGAAATAAGCTAGTCCCAAAGGGACAAATACCATATGTTCGCCATGATCTGTGACAACTAACTGAGCACCTAAAAAGCAATGACTTGAACAGCCCTTGTCTTGACTGTCAAGGAACAATTTTTTTTCTCTTCTTCATACTATTTGTTGAACTCTATTACTTAACATAGAGTTAATCACATATGTATAAAATCAATTGAAAATAAATCTCAGTAAAAAATAAGAGTGGGAATAAGAGAGAGAGGAGGAAGTTTGTAACTGTAAAGCTGTATAGTTCTGCATACACTCCTATGGACTTACTTCTAAGGATACAGTTTAAAAACTTGCCATGGAATCCCAAGTCCCATTTAGCTGGGTGGTAAAAATGCCATCTTAAGAGTTAAAGTACCCAAATTAAGTGTTAAAGTGATCATAAAGATAGGATTAAGTGTTAAAGAGATCACATAAATAAAATCCAATGCCTGGTATTAATAATAATAGACAGAATTAAAAAGGAGAAAATGTTCCAACATGAGAAACAGTCCACACAGCAGACTCATAGAATGACAATTGCTTTAAATAGCACTCTGACCTCAGGATCAGCCCTTAATGCATTCTGGTCTGGTTGAAAAGCCCATGAGAGCATTTCAGGCATGGAAAGCCAAGACACTGTGGCAAAAAAATATTCTATATGAAGGATCTCTGTGAGAGAGATCCCAGTGGAAAGAAATGGCCATAAACGAAGAATGTATTTTTCTCTGAAGGGAGGAGAGAATTTCCACTTTGCTCATGCCTTGTCTAAATACTGATGGAGATTGTGGATTCAAAAGGCTTCCTTAATCTTGGCAGCTCATGTCAAGAGCCTGGGGTGATCACTGTCATCATACATAAGAGTGTTAATTGTTAAATTAACAACAGGAGTCACTATGCACTTACTTCCCATTCAGAATTTCTGTCCTCAATGAGTTGTATTATGAGAATTAACTGTAAAACTTGTTCTCAAACAGTTTTGTGTGTGTGTATGCACGTGTGTGTGCAAATTGTTGACATCTTACCTAGTATAGAGTTGATCTGTGTATAAAGTTAATTGAAAATGAATCTTAATGGAGAATGGGACTGGGAATGGGAGAGGGAGGAGGAGGTGAAGTGGGAGTGGGGATGGGAGGGCGGGTATGGTGGGAAGAATCACTGTATTCCTAAAGTTGTACTTATGAAGTTTATGCTCATTAAATAAAAGGTTTGTTTGGGGAAAAAAAGGATAACATTGTGATATATCATACAATATCGATGTACCTTGAAAATATTATGCTTAGAGAAAAAAGCCAGATATAGAAGCACAGATATTGTGTGATCCCACTTATATGACGCACCCAGAATAGAAAATTTGGAAGAGACAGAAAGGAGATGGAAGGGAAGGAAGAAATAGCTGTTTAGTGAGCACAGAGCTTGTGTTCCAGGTCATGAGAATGTATAATAGCATTGATGGCTGCACAACACTATGAGCATGTTTAACGTCACTGAACTCTAGACTTACAAATGGTTAACGTGATAACTATTATGTCTATTTTATCACAATAAACAGAAAGAACAAATAAAAATATTAAGGCAGGGGCCCTTCCCTAGACCAATGAAATCAGAATCTCTGGGCATAAATCCTGGGCGTCTGTTAAGAACTCCCCTGGATTTTCTGCCATGCAAATTGAGCATCACTGGTCGCATAGAAGAGGGGATATGAGACATCTTGATGGCAGTATTAATGCCCACTATCAAGTTGCTATTCAATACAAACCCATACGGTTCTTAGCTTTCTTAGCTCTCCGTAAGCACTCTTTCTTAAACTGCCAAAGAATTTTATGAAGACTACCTTCATTTTTCTGCCCCCAAATTTCTTCAGTGACTTGACCAATGTCACAAAGCCAAGTCTGTGACATTGGAACTGAAACTTTCGATCCCTGCACCACAGAAGAGGATACCAACAAGGCCCAGGTCCTGGGAGGGAGCAGGACAAGGCTAGAGGTCCATTTTCACCCACCCGAGTTTGCAGCTCTGAACGGTGTATTTGTACTTTGGAGGATGGCAGTTGGCTGCCTAGATGTTAGGGAGGGCACCCTGCTACCTGCTTTGGGCTCACAGGCATGTGTGGAGCACCTGCTATGTACCCAGCCCATCAGCAATAAGAGGAGAGAACCGGGAGATGCAACTTTGAACCCAAACAGCCCCTTGCATCAAGGAGCCCAGAGAGCTGCCTGGAAGCAAGGAAGCCATCATCGTTGCTGGGACTTGAAAGCAAAGCTTCCCCAAGAACTTGAAGGCATCGTTGGGTTTTACTTTATCCCTGAAACACCAAGACTGAGGATTTCTGTGATTAAAAGACAGAATTTTGCCTTGACTGCTGAGTCTTGTAGCTCAGTCATAAAGGGCAAGTTCCTTCCCGAGCGGTGGTCCGGATCATCAGCTCCACCCCCAGGAAAAGCTGGTTCAAGTCCAAGCTCTGCTGCGCTACGTGGGGCGAGTCACTGAGCCTCTCTGAGCCCTTTCGGCCTCTTTCTACATAAAGGGGACTAAACAATGCCCACCGTGCCAAGGTCTTCCGGGCACAAGTGAGAAAGAGCACAGAGACTTGTGCTTGGCACACCCTGGCTGGGCACTCATTCTGCTGGGTGGAGGCTCTGAGTTGGGTTCGGATGCAGCCAGTGCTCCCACTGCCTTCTCTGGCTGATCCTTCCCCCTGCCAGGAGCCCTGCTCCTCGGGACTTCCAAAGTCAGCCACTGGAGACCTCCTGCTGTCAGCCTGCCTGGAGCCCTGGCACAGATGGGCTTCAGCGGCTCTTTGCGGGTGGGGAAGAACCTGTCTTTAAGCACTGATCAGCACTGCTGCAGTGGGATGGGGGCTGTGCGGGGGTGGGGGAAGGCAAGGATCCTTTCTGTAACTAAGGGAAGGGGACAAGGCATGGAGGGGGGAATCGCACGCACAAAGACCCCGAGACAGGCATGAACAGAGGGGGTGTGAGCATGGCTGAAGAAGAGAGCTAGAGACAGAGGGCCCACAGAACGGGGATCCGAGCACAGGCACCACCCAGCCAGGCCCCTGTGGTCAGTACTAGCGTCTTCCTCCCGTTTTCTAGGTCTTGCCAAAGAGAGCGTTCCTGAGGGTTAAAGCCAGCCCTGGGCATCCCCAGAGCCGCTCCTGACCACGCTGCTCCACCAGGACGCAGGACGTGCGTAAATGACACTGGGTGTTCTCCTGAAAGGACTGGGAACCGAGCAGGGGAAGCAAGTGACCTTGACCTGCTTCTCATGATGACTAGGGGCCTCCGGCTGCTGGGGCAGAAGACATCGGAGAGGCCAAGAGTGAAGTCAGCAAGGCCACCCAGGTGGAGGTGTCCAGAGAGAGAGCTCTGGCCTGGCTTGGGGGAAAGCGACAGATCTTGGTGTTCTCGCCTTGGCACTGAACCTGCTTTGATTGGTGGAATTCATGTGTTAGCTGTGACTGGCTGGGCACTGGGCACTGAGCACTTCCCACTGGCCCTCCGGTCAGGGTGAGGGGCTCTCAGCACTCACTCCTGGAGCTGGGGGTTGTGGGAGCCAGCAGGTCCCCCAGGGTGGGGGGATGGACAGCATTCAGGCTGATTCCCAGAGAACTGAGCAAACAGAGAGACAGCCCTCCAGCGGCATAGGAACTCTTCTCCAGACCCCAAGAATGCTTGCAAGTCATTCCTTGCCCCCCTCCCCAGGTTGAGGCTTTCTCCTAAATCAGCCGCGAGCCTTAGAAACACAGCTCTCCTCCTAGCCATGTCCAGACACAGTCGCTGGCACCCGCCTTGGCAGAGGGAATCAAAGGCTGTTTAAAAGGATCTGCTCCCAGAGTCAGGCAGTTTACCCACCACCAGGAGCTGCTTTGAACCAAATCCTCACCTGCACGCAGCATTTACCTCCAGCCCGCACATACCCCGGGTCCCTTGCTGCTGGAACAGGCCTGGCCTCCCCTTGACAATAGCCTTGAAAAAAAAAAGCCCAGAAAAAACATCACAAGCCCCCTCTCAGCTCCACGCCAGGGACTGGGCTCCGATCTGGACTTGGCCAATGGCATGTCTGCATTTGCACATTTCCCAAATGTAAGGACTAGCGTTGGGGGAGGCCTAGGGGGAGACAGCCTTGGGGGAAGGGTGAGGGGCGTTGGGGGGGGGTGCTTCTTGCACATCCAGGTCTCTCTGTTATTTGCATTCTGCCACCCACCCCTCCCACCCGCTACCCTCGACCTCAGCTTCCTGCAGGCGCTGATACTTAATCTCTACCACGAAGATTAGTTTATTCGATTAACTGTGCTCCCTGTAGACTGTCCGGGAGCTCTCTGCCACGCATCTGGAGCAAACCTCCCCAGCCTTTCACCAGCCACGAGCAGATTCGATAGAATTGTCTTTCTCCCCCTTCCTTCCACATGATTGGAAAATAAATTGAAAATGAATTTCAGCCATTGCTTGTGTTTTAAATATAAGATAAAGGGCAGCCCCCTGCGTCTGCCAGCTCAGTGGAGGGGAGGGAGAGGGGCTTCCATGTGGGGCCGCACGCACCTGCTCTGCTGGGGAAGCTGGCAGCTCTTGACCGAAAGTGTGAGGTCACTGACGGTGGTTGTGCCATGAGGCCATGGAATGTTGACATCAGTACCTAATTTTTATGGTTATGGAAAACTGTAGTGTGGCCATTAAAACTTGAAGTCATAAAAGTGTTTCTTCCAGTGTCTTATTTCTTTTTTTTTTAAAGATGCATTTATTTATTTCATTTATTTGAAAGGCAGAACAGCAGAGAGAGGGAGGGAGAGACAGAGAGAAAGCAATCTTCCAATCCACTGGTTCTCTCCCCAACTGACCAGCAATGGCCAGAGCTGGGCCAGGCTGAAGCCAGGAGCCAGGAACTCTACCCTGGTCTCTCACATGAACAGCAGGGGCCTAAGTACTTGGACCATCAAGGGCTACTTTTCAGGGGCATTAGCAAGGAGCCCATAGGAAGTGGAACAGCCTGTTCAAGCGGCCGCTTAACCCAGTGTGCACTACCCAGCATCTTATTTCAAGCTGTCTCTTAAAGATTTGTTTATTGATTTTGAAAGAGTTACAGAGAGAGAGAGACCTTCCACTCGCTGGTTCACTCCCCACATGGCTGAAACTGCTTTAAGGACTGAGACAAACTGAAGCCAGGAGCCCAGGGCTTCTTCCGGGTCTCCACGTGGGTTGCAGGGGTCCAAGGAGTTGGCCCATCTTCTGCTGCTTTTCCCAGTCCATTAGCAGGGAGCTGGATCAGAAGTGGAGCAGCTGGGACTCGAACCGGCGGTCATATGGGATGTTGGCACTGCAAGTGGCATCTTTACCCACACCACTAGGTTCCCAAGCTGTCTCTTAAATGCTAATCCTCTAACCTGGCTGAACAGGGAGTTTAACCCTCCTGATGCCTGGGCTCTACTGCCAGGACTTCCTTTGTAATTGATCAAGGATGTGGCCTGGGCACAGAGATGATTCTCTTCGTTTTGTTTTCAATAAAAAAAGTGTAAAGATTATTTGTGACGATGATGTCTGCATGTAGCGGAGCATGAGAATGTTAGTTATCGGTTCTCTGCTGTTAGTGACAGCAGGACACCCTGCGGGTGTCACAACCTCGTTAGCAGCCATGCTAGGCAGAGCGCTGGGATGCTCTGAAGCTGGAAAGAGTGTTAGAAGCTGCAATGCGACCTGCTAGGCTGTTTTACCTCCTTTTCCCGGGGGGGGGGGGGGGGGCTTGCCAGGCACTGGGTGTCTTGGCAGGAGTGCCTGGGCTGACACTGACCCCGAGTGTTTGTAATGCGACACTCACACATGTATTTATACAGGGCCTGTGTTCAGCGTTTGTCCACACTGTCACTGAAAATGATTTCCTGGGTCAGCAAAACGACTTTCAAGCCTGACCCCGAAGATTCCAACTTGCCTATTTGCTTATTCTGGTTCAAGATGTGGTGTCAAACACTGCCCTATCAGCGGGTCCTTTTTACATGGAGCTTGCTCAGGTTATGTGGATGGTGATGCCAGAGAGAGACGCATTTTGATGCTGGCGGGAGTGGCGGTGTTGACGGCAAGGGAGGCAGAGGCAGGCCTTACCTTCCTGGGCCATTCTCTTGCGGAAGTCGGTTATCCAGCACTGGATCCTCAAAACAGGAGGATTCCAGGTACAAATGTCTTTGGGTGTCCACGGCAGAGATTCTAATTCACACACACACACACACACACACGGCAGCAACCAGTGTACCCAGCTCTTTAACATACAGATTTTTAAATATACTGAGCTCTAATTAAAGTGGACAGCAGCAATGCTTCGTTTAACTCTTCATTACAGGTGCAATGTGCAAAACCTCTTGCTGAAGTTATAACGACCGCCCCATCATGGTTTTCAGCCCCTGTCTATTCTTCATCAACCCAGGCATTCGCCGGTTTACCTCTTGATCTTACGAGTTCAGCATTGCTATAGGGTACCGGAAGCATGGGGTCAAATGCTGGTATTCTCTGAGGAGAATCCTATTTTAAAATTAGATTATGGAGACACTGGGACAAGACAATATGCCTGGGCAAACGGTAGCTGGATAGACAAGCTAGTGCAGACTGGGGAGGATGGCGTGCACCTGCTTTCATTAAACTGTCTGACTGTGTGCTGTGGGCTGCTGTTCACCTTGAACCTTGAGCCAAGTTGTGTTAAAGCCAACCTTGGGACCGTGGACTTCCTTCCAGAGATACGAACAACAGAGAGGGCCTTGGGCCTGGTTGTCAGGGGCTCTGCTGACCAGCTTCCTGGGAGGCAGCAGGGACACCGAGTGGGGTAGTTGGATGGATTTCCTGCTCCAGGCTTCCTCCCCGGCCTGTCCTAGAAAGTGAACAAGCAGACGGGAGTGCCCCCACCCTTCTCGCCCTTCAAATAAATTTTTAAAAATTTAAAAAGAGATGATAATATTAATAGTAAAGCAATGTAAAATTAAAACATAATTTTTTTAAAAGTCTCACTGTGTGTTCTCTGATCCATCCAAAGCATCTAAACTCTGTGAACCGGACAGTCCCAAGTCCTTCTATAGCCCACATCAGGATGCGTAGACTTCAGATTGCTCGAATCCATTCTCCCAGAGCCCCTGAAGCTGTCTGTCTCCCAGTGCTGTCTAAGCCCGTGCGTGCTCAGGCCTTGCCTTGCTCATAGCCCTCGGATTACATTTCAGCAATTCAGAAGGCTGCACACTCTGTCTTCTCCTTTGGAATATATATATATATATATATATATATATATATATATATGATTTGTTTATTTATTTGAAAGTCGGAGAGAAGGAGAGGCAGAGAGAGAGAGAGAGAGAGAAAGAGAGGTCTTCCATGCAGTGGTTCACTTCCCAATTGGCCGCAACGGCCAGAGCTGCGCCGATCCGAAGCCAGGAGCCAGGAGCTTCCTCTGGGTCTCCCACGTGGGTGCGGAGGCCCGAGGACTTGGGCCATCCTCCACTGTTTTCTCAGGCCATAGCAGAGAGCTGGATAGAAAGTAGAGCAGCCAGGACTCGAACCAGCACCCATATGGGATGCCGGCATCGCAGGCAGCGGCTTTATCTGCCACACCACAGCGCCCCTCTTCTGTCCCCTCGCCCCTCCACTCCTTTCTAACTGGTGAACTTCCACTGTGTCTAGGATGACACTGAATAAAATCCCAGTTAGCCAGGATCTGAAGGCCAATTGCATACTGCTTCTTCCCCTCCCACAACTAACTACAACTTCTAGCGCCTTCCAGGACACATCAACCTATCAGATGACAGGGAAGTGGCAATCACCATCTCGCATTTGAACTGAGGTCCTTTATATGTTTCGGAGCCTCCCCGGGCGCATCGTGTGTCACAGGGGAGGCCAAGGAAGAACCACCCCAGAGGGCTCAGTGACTTGCCTGGGGACACAGAGCAAACCAGGGGAGCTGGGGGGCAAGCTGGAAGCTCTGTGTGTGTGTGCACGCATGTGTGTCAGGGGGAGCTCTTCTGTGCACACAACAGCAGGAGGTGCATGGGAGCTCTGACAGATGATAGGATGGGGCAAGGCTAGGCGTAACTGTGAATAGCGTGTGCCAAGTGTGTAACTGTGAACAGCGTGTGCCAAGCGTGTAACTGTGAACAGTGTATGCCAAGCGTCGTGCTAAACCCCAGAATACAGTTATTCCTGCCACCCCTCCTTCAAGTCTGCACACCCGTCTTTTGCACACACTCCCCTACACACTCACACAACCTCCTTCATGTGCAAACCCCCACACCCTCACACCTCCCCACCCTCCTGATTCCCTGCCTGCAGTGCAGAGGCAGGATTGGGGCCATCCTCCCAGCAAGGATGAGAAAGGAGAGCCAGAGAGTTCTGGAAGCCCCTTTGTTCTGTGCCTGGACAGAATCGGATGCCCCGGGGGAAGAGGCATCTCGGGGATAACCCAAGGAAGGAATCACCAGCGCCCAGCTTCCCCTCGGCAGGGGGTCGACCAAGGCTGATTATTATTGTTTTTCTCTGATTCCTGGATCCTGCAGACCTCAATTACAAAACTGAGGAACCCTCGTCCGGCTTGGGGAGAGGGGACGTTGTTTTGCTTTGTGAGTGCTGCCCCCCAGGCTCGCAAGACTCTGCAAAATGAGATTCCATTTGGAGGGTCTAAAACTTCGCAAGAGGACTCGGTGGGGGCTGCTTCGTAACTCTAGATGCTTGCAGACCAGGGGAGCCTCTTTGAACTAGTTTAGCATTTCAGAGCTTCACATGTTAATTGTATGCAAAGAAATAAAACACTTAAGCAAACTTCAATCTAAGGAGATTTGCATAAAGGATTAAGGCCCATTGGCCCTCGAAAGTACTCTTCCCACTGAAAATGGGTGCGCTCGCCCGTCCCCCCACCTCCTTTGTGCGCTCACTGAAGTCCGATTTAATCCAGCTTTCTTCATTCACACCTTCCCTCTAAACCTCCCAGGCCCGCGCTGTGAGAGTCCCAGATCCTTCTCCTCCCGAAATGAAGGGGGGCTTTCCTTTCATTAATTTCTCTAAGAAGATTACCCAGTGCTTGTTTGTTGTTGTTGAAGCAACTAATTTCCCTAAAGCTCTTTGTTTTTCCAACTGGTTTACACTTTAATGCCCTTGATTGAATTTCAACAACAAGGGATCAGCTTGACCAGCCAACTCGCTTTTGGAGGAAAAAAGAGGGAGAGAACTCGGTGCAAACTATTTTAACCAGGGGCCTGCTTTAAAAAATACATCTTCAGCCACTTAGACAGTTTTCAAAGCGATGTGTCCTAATTAGCATATCATTCAAGCCTTGTTTCCTTCCCAAAGTCAAGGTGACCTCTGAGATTATTACAGCGGAAGCCAAAGGGAGCGGGACAGCCCGCACCTTCCTGTCCAAGAAATTTTGCTTTCTGTTGCCTTCCGTCCTCTCTCTCCCTCATTCTTTGTGTCTAGTAGATCTTGTCCCCAAGAGTCCAAGAGGAGGAAGCAGAGGGTAGCTCCTTCCTAAAAACGGCTGTGTCTCTACAATTTGACCAGGATCCAAAAATGGTAGCATCCTCTGGTTTGGAAATGTCCATTTGTTTGTTTGTTTGTTTTTAAGAAGCAAACCAGGAGCGCCGTGCAGAAGCTAAGTGGTAACCTTCTCCACCCTGATTCACAGCCATTTAAACATTTGTGCCAGTTAATTACCATAATTGGTTTGTTTAATTAGCATGAGGAGCACTGGCGCTTTCACACAGGGATGCCTCTGTTGGCTTGGCCACGCTGTCACTGTCACCAGGCACCCCCAGGACACCAGCCTGGCTGCTGAGGCTCGGTGTCATGGCGATTTCACTGAAGTGGACTTGAAGCTGGGCTTCCAGTCTCTGGGGAGTATCCCCTGTCTTAACCACCTTGAAGATTGACCCTTGAACTTTCTAAGCCAAAAAGGCTATTGATAGTCTGTACGTGGGGTCCCGGGCAGCAGTGGGCTCCCCAAACTGAGGGGTGCATCTCCTCCAGTCACCTCCAGAGGCAGGGTCTGAGGGGGTGGGGCACCCCCCCAGACACACAAGATGATTCTCTCCTATGTACAGTGGGTGGCACACACATGGCCAAGCCTTAAATTCCCGGGGAACAATTCTTGAGTGCCTACTGTATGCACAGCAACCTACTAAGAGCAGCTTCACACGTGGGGAGGTCATAAAAGAGGCCTTTGAGACACCCACAGATCCAGAGTCGGGCCCCTCGGTGGGGAAGGACAAGTCCTGAGAGAATTCTGTGAAAAACAGGCGATTTGATCTCCTGTTAACTTTAAGGCAAAGACCTACAGACGATTGTACAATGTTGTGAGCCGTTAGTTCTGCGTGGTCATGGATTTCAGATTCGATTCGTCTTCAAAGCGCCAGAAATGGACAGAGGGGGAAATTATCTGAAGCCACACCAACAAAAGGAACCCCACACTGCAAAGGTGAAATACCACAGGTTCCCAATGAATGATGTTTGGCTCACTATAAAATATCCAGGGGCTAGAACATTGGCACAGCTCCGGCCATGGCAGCCATCTGGGGAGTGAACCAGCAGATGGAAGACCGCTCTGTCTCTCTCTCTCTCTCTCTCTGCCTCTGCCTCTCTGTAACTCTGCCTTTCAAATAAATAAATAAATCTTTAAAAAGAAGGGGAGGAAGGAAGGAAGGAAGGAAAGGAGGAAGAAAGCAAGGGAGGGAGGGAGGGAGGCTGGTGGTGCTGTGGCGCAGCTGTTTAACGCCCTGGTCTGCGGCGCTGGCATCCCATATGGGCACCGGTTCTAGTCCCAGCTGCTCCTCTTCTGATCCAGCTCTCTGCTGTGGCCTTGGAAAGCAGTAGAAGATGGCCCAGGTCCTTGGGCCCCTGTACCCGCGTGGGAGACCCTGAAGAAGCTCCTGGCTCCTGGCTCCTGGCTTTAGATCGGTGCAGCTCTGGCCGTTGCGGCCATCTGGGGAGTGAACCAGCAGATGGAAGATCTCTCTGTCTCTGCCTCTCTCTTAGCTCTGTCTTTCAAAATAAATAAAATAAATCTTAAAAAAAAAAGGAAGGAAGGGAGGAAGGCAGGCAGGCAGGCAGGCGTGGAGAGGAAGATTATAGGAGAAGTGTGTTCCAGAACAGCCGAGATGCGTAGACAAAGGCATGGGGGGAGGGGCCGGGGGCACCATTCAGAGGTCCCTGGTGTGTCCACTGCAGCAGAGGGTGAGGAAGAAGAGCCAGCTGGGGCAAAATGCAGAGAGCAGACCAAGGGTTTGACGGCGCGGGCATCTTGAATGCTTGCTGGGTGTACGTGAGCAGAAGGGCAGGGTCTGTCCCCAGCAGAGGAGCCCTAGGCTAGAGGAGGCCTGGAGGGTGTGTGGCACCCTGGCTGTCTTTGTGAAAGGAGCGAGGGAGGGAGGGAGGAAGAGAGGGCGACAGCCCTCTGGTCACTAGAGAGAGCTGTCTTTGCCCTCCACTCTAGGTAGGAAGTCACTCTCAGTCATTCATTTCTTCCAGGAATCTACTTTTTAAAGAAGATTCATTTATTTATTTGAAAGGCAGAGTTACAGAGAGGCAGAGGGAGAGAGAGAGCGAGGTCTTCCATCCTCTGGTTCACTCCTCAAATGGCCGCAATGACCACAGCTGCACCAATCTGAAGCCAGGAGCCTGGAGCTTCTTCCAGGTCTCCCAAGGACTTGGGCCATCTTCCACTGCTTTCTCAGGCCATAGCAGAGAGCCCGATCAGAAGTGGAGCAATGGAGTTTCGAACCGGCGCACATATGGAATGCCAGCACTGCAGGTGGCGGCTTTACCGGCTACACCACAGTGCCGGCCCCCCAGCTATCTATGTTGAGCACATTCTACTTACCAGGCATTGATCTAAGTCCTACTATAGAGGAGCACACGGAGCAGACAAGGTCTAAGCTATTTCATTGAAGAGTGTCAGGGCAGACCTTTCTGATTAGATAGCATTTGGAAAGAGACCTGGAAGCAGGAAATGATGGTGTGAACCACGTGACTATGTGGGCACAGAGCAGCCCATGTGGCAGAATCAGCCAGTGCAGAAGCCCTGTGGCGGGAACACCTGTGGCAGGTGGAGGCGCTGTAAGCTCACCATGGGTGGAGAGCTGTGATTGAAGAGAGATGATGGAGAGGAGATAACAGACGTGGCAGCCAGGGAACAGAGCAGGTGGGAGCTTGGGGTCCTGGTTGGGCGTGTTAGTCTATGTGACAGCAGTGGCCAGTGCATGGTTCTGGGCAGGGAAGGTTTTAAAGGACACAATACATGGAGGCCAGTTCGAGTCCCTGATGCCCCACTTCCTATCCAGCTCCCGGCTAATGTGCCTGGAAAAGTCATGGAAGATGGCCCAAGTGTTTGGGCCCCTGCCAAACACATGGGACACCTGGATGGAATGGCCAGCTCTTGGCTTCTTGGCCAGGGCCTAGCCCCTGGCCATTGTGACCATTTGGAAGAAGGAACCAGCAGATAGAAGATCTCCCCCCCGACCCCGCCGCCCCGTCTCTCCCTCTCTGTGTGTATCACTCTGCCTTTCAATGAAGACATACATCTTTATGTTAAAGGATATGACGTGGCAGCACCTTGAATGCAGGAGGCTACATAGAAGGATATTACAACAAACCAGGCAAGGAATGACAGTGGCTAGGGCTAGTGGCAGTGGGTGGGGAGGGCACGTTTGGAAGGTGGAACTGCCACAGTTTGCTGATGAGCTGGATATGGGGTGTGAGAGAGAGAAGACGCAAAGATTCTTCTAAAATTTGAGGGCATATATTTGGCTTAGTGATTAAGGGGCTGGTGCTGTGGCGTAGCAGCTAAAGCTGCTGCCTGCAGAGCTGGCGCCCCATATGGGCAGCAGTTCAAGTCCCGGCTGCTCCACTTCCAATCCATCCAGTAGAATATAGTCCAAGTCCTTGGGCCCTTGCACCCACATGGGAGACCTGGAGGAAGCTCCTGGCTCCTGACTTCAGATCAGCCCAGCTCTGGCCATTGAAAACATCTAGGGGAGTGAACCAGCGGATAGAAGACCTTTCTCTCTCTCTCTCTCTCTCTCTCTCTCTCTCTGTGCCTCTGCCTCTCTGTAACTCTGCCTTTCAAATACATAAATAAAGCTTAAAAAAAAAACTTCCGCTCAGATGCCTGCATCCCATATCAGAGCACCTGGTTAAATGCCCAATTCTGGCTCCCTGCTAATACAGACCCTTGGAGTCAGTGGCTATGGCTCAAGCAATAGGGTTTCTGCTTCCCACGTGGGAGACCTGGACTCCTAGCTCCTGCTTCTTTTGGCTGGTTACGAACTCTTGAGAAGTGAACCCGCAAATAGGAGCTCTCTCTCACTCTCCCTTCCACCCCTGCCTATAAAATAAATCAATCAAAGTTTTTTTAAAGCATTTACACACACACACACACACATGGGCAGACACTGCCCTCAGAAGACCCAGGTAGGAGTCCTGGCTCCCCACTTCTTAGTGTGTGACCTTAGTGTTGAACTGCCGCGAGCCTCACCATCCTCATCTGTAAAGTGGGGGTGATGGCCACTGAGCCCATGCACCAGGATGTAGCAAAGGTGTGGTGGATACGGGAGCAGTGCTAGGCTACGCGGGCCATTTGTGGGCAGCTGAGAAGTCACCACTTCCTCTCGGGGACACATCTGCGTGCAGTCAGTGTTTTGGGGAGCAGAAAGTGGACTAGCCTTTAGCCTGCTTTGGTCTCTCCTGGGCATCTTTGGCAGAGTCTCCTCTGCCCAAACCATGCACATGGAAGTGCACCTTTCAGAACTTGGTATGGACCCAGTAAGTAGTCACCAGTATTACAAAGCAACCTTAGCAAGCCTTCCCAGGGACCATGGCAGCTGGGAGCCAGGCTTGCCTTTCCTCGCCTCTTGGTGGCCCAAGGCTCCAGGAACATCACGTCTCTGCACTCACACAAGCTCACCAAAACAGAGGTGGCCCTGCACCAGGCCTCTCTTGTACCACATCTGAGTGACGTGGGGGAGGACGGGCACGGCCACAGAAACTCCAAGTTCTGGTAGCAGCTGGTGGTATTTCTGCACTTGTAAAGAAGGGAAACTAATTGTCCCAGGTCCAGAAAACGGCTTGAGGCCTCCTAAGCGCCCCCATCAGACGGGCAGCTGGAGCAGGCTGGGGAGAGAGCCGCACCGCGTGGGCTGCCCGGGACCATCTGGGCAGCATGGCTCGTTCCGGGGCTCCGCCCGCCCTGCTTGTCATCCCCAATCATACTGGCTCTAATCCGTGTTTTAATTTACTCTGCTGGTGCAACACCCGTGCTGCCAGGGCGGTCCTCGGGGCCCCCTCATTCCTGCGGCTGATGACAAGGCGTATGCAAAAGGCACAATTATTCACCCACCAAGGTGACAGAGGAGGCCTCTGCCTGGGATGAGGTTTCCAGCTCCCAGCATTTTCATGTCAGTCGCTGAAGCACTTTGCAGCTTGCAAACAATTCTATGGAGACCCCTCTTTTTTTTTTTTTCTTTTTCCTTAAAGCATTTTGATCATAGCAAGCGATGAGACTTCAAGCGGCGGCCGGCTAGCTGGCCATCGATTCTCCAGGCTCCCCTTAAGAAGGGCTGCGGCATCCTCTCCTCCTATCAGCTGGCTTATTGGATCTTTTTTTTAATCAAATAAGATGCTCTTCTCCCATCTCCTCCTCCTCCCACATCCCCAACCCTCTCCTGATGGCATCAAACAAAGGAGCTATGTCAAGCTTGGCCTATTAATTCATCCAGATTTGGCATTGTTTATGTTCGCATGTACAGCGCATTCCAAAGCACCCAAATAAAACAGCTCCAGTGTAGCCCTCAGCTCCCCGGCCCACGATGCATTTCATTTGCCACGGTCCGAGCCGTGTTAACAATGCCTTTCATTTTCTTATGGTCTAAAATGATTTTCTTTCTGCAAGGCCCATTTTGAGAGAGAGGAAGAGAGAGACGTAGAAGGAGAGGAACAGAAGAAAGGGAGAGAGACAGAAACAGAGAGACAGAGGGGGAGAGAGATGGGGGGTTTGGGGGGGCCGAGAAAAGAAAACCACTTCTCTTCCCTTTTCAGGGTATCATTTGCAATTTAAAGCTAACCTGCCGAGGGCAGAACAATGGCACAGCCCATAAAATGGTCCCGGCTGGGGGGCCGCATGCGAATGAGGGTGATGTCGAGCTATTTAGCTCTTTGTCCTTTCATAATATCTACTTAATGCACTTCAATAGCAGCCGATTGTTGGCAGCACGGAGGATTCTATTAAGTTCTTCCCAAAGCCCTGCTATTCTCCTCCAGCTGTTGAGAGCCCGGAGCTGTCAGCTGAGTCTGGAGTGGAATCTTCCAGAAAACTCCTCTGGAAAATGGGTCTTTGCCAGCAATCAGACAGACCCCACTGGCTTTCAGACCTGTGACGGCAGCACCTGGCTCGGAACTGCTCTCCTGCCGCGGAGCGGAGCTGGTTTCAAATCCTAGCAGGCCCCCTGGGAGCTCCGCTCCCTCCCCCCACCCCCTCCCGGTCTATAAACTACAAATGCGGCTTTCACGTCGCATGCTCCACGCAGTCCTCATGCCTCCAAAGATGTCGGGACACATTTTGAGAAGAGTTGATGGTGCTCAGTTCTACTTTAGTGAGAACAAACGATCCATCTGTTCTGATGTACAGGCGTCGTTGTTTCGATGGAACCAGCCGCCAGTTAGAGTTCAGGCATAATCCTACATCTTTACGTATTTAATTAAACAGTGCATCAGCTCGATCTGGCTGTGTGTAATCAACACTGTAACTCCATTTGCAGATAGGAAACCATCTCAGGAGCCCTGGAAAGGGGTGGGATTCTGCCTCGGGGCGATTCCCGGCCAGTCAGATGCTAGGACCAGAGAGGCCCTCTTGCACACCCAACACTGACGCCATAGGATTTCGCTGGGCCAAACAGAGCCATGCGGCTGCCTGTGTTCCCTCTCAGGGCTTTTTATTTTGCAGGGCCTAGCACGGTGCCTGGCACACAGAGGTACCAGCTCCTCTTGGGGCACGACAGCCATTTGTGAATGAGTTCTAGAGAGTCATCCAGGAATCAAGTCTTTTTCTCCTGCCTTGAATTCTGATTCCTTCTAGGGCCCACCCTACCCTGCAGACGTGCCAAAGCCAAGGAGTTGGGGGGGGGGGTACCTGCTTGCCTGTTGCAGCAGGAGAGATGGCCGGCAGAGCGGGCCTGGACTGGAATCCGTGAGCCCCGGCTTCTGCATCACTGGCCCAGAATGGGCAGAGCGCAGGCGGGGAGGGGGCAGGGCTGCGGGAGGGCGAGCCGGGAGGGGTGGGGCCACAGCAGGGTTTCACACAGTTGGCTTGAAGAGGCAAGCACTAAGCTGTCTTTTCAACCATGGTAAACCCCGTCCATCTGGCCACCCTAAAACTCTGTTAGCTTCTTCCCCTTGCCCAGGGCTGATTGGAGCTCCTGGAGCAGAAGTAACGCCGTGAATGGGGTAAACCCGGGCCACTTGAGGGTATTACATTTCATTTCATGCTTGACTTCATCAAAACTAGGGGAATGAAATGTACACCTTTTTGATGTTCTTTTCCCTGCTGTTTAAAGAGAAGAATCTTAACCCATTTGATCTTCACATGCACCCGGTAAATGACCAAATATGCCAAGCTGTGAAAAGCAGAAGGCGGCCAGTTGCCAGGGGGTGCCGGGCCACTGGGAAAGCACTTAATGCAGCCGGCTTCAGCGTGGAGCCCTGGGCCCGGGCTGCACGTACAGCCTGCCCCCGAGGAGGCTGCCGGGAGGGACTCGGTCCAGGAAGAGGAGCACTGGGGAAAGAAGTGGTCGTGCTCCTTTCCAGAATGGGGAGGCGGGGGCAGGGCTGGAACCTGTTCCTGCTTGTCCTCAACATTTTTCCTAGGTTCCCCCCCTCCCTGAAGACTTCCCACCCCCTCTCCACTCCTGGATAAGAAGCGGCTCTGCCTGTCCTTAGGACAGCTAGTTAACCTCTCTCTGGGTCTCAGTTAACTTGTCTGTGAAGTGGGGGGGGGGATGAGTATAACTCTGACCTCATGGCTTCGATGCATGATACACGGTGCTTGCCTAGCCTGATGCCCGGCACACGATTCCCAAGGAATGCAAGCTCTTCCTGTTATTGCTACTCTTTTTGTCCTACTCTGGACTGAACTGTGTTACCACCCCCCAAATTCATATGCTGAAGCCCCTAAACCCCCAAATGATTTGTATTTGGAGATAGGGCCTTAAGGGGGACAACTCAGGTTAAATGAAGTCATAAAGATGGGCTCCTAACCTGAGTGGGTGGGTGAATTGACAAGAAGGAAGGGCCTTGAGAGTGAGGGTTTACGGTTAGGAATGGGGTTGGGGTTAGGGTTAGAGTTAGGGCTGGGGGTTAGGGTTGGGGTTGGGGTTAGGGTTTATGGTTGGAGTTAGGCCATGAGAAGACACAGCCAGCAGGTAGCAGTCTGCAAGCTAAGGTGAGCGCCCTCACCAGAAAACCACTAGGTGAGCACATTGATCTTGAACTTCCCAGCCTCCAATCCCAGAAATTTCTGTTGCTTCCATAGCCAGTGTATGATATTTCGTCATGGCAGCCCAGGATGACCAATGCACAAGAGTGCTCTACTCCTGTTTGTTTAGGTGTCCAACTCCCCAGTGAGACTCCAAACTCATTAGAGTAGACCCCATGACTTATGTGACTGTGCACTGTGGCTTAGCACAGTGCCTGGTATACAGTAGATGCCCAATAAGTGCTTGTTAAATACATAAACAGAGGGCACAGTTAGTTCTGTGTGGCTTTTTCTTGCTCTATTTGGCCACTTTCAAGTCACCTGCCCTCTCCGTGCCTCGAGTCTCTCCACCTGTCACACACTGGTTTGCACAGGATGTTTTCTGGGTTCTCGGAGAATGAGTGTCTCCCTTTAATCAAACTGAGCTGGGGAGAGCAGCCCAGGACGAGTGGAAGGAAGCTGCTGTCTTCCTCCTGCCAGGCAGCAGGCTGAGGCTTGCACACGACACCGAACCACCAGGAAGACGCCATGATGTGCGCCTCCGCAGTCTCTGTTGGGGTTAGGAGTATGCAGGCTCAGAACTGGGCAAAAGTGGTTCTCACCCTGTGGGCTCCAACCCACCCAGTGGGGTTGCTGCCAGGCTGCCTGTTGAGAATTCATGGGGTTGGGGTAGGGATGTGCGTCTTAGAGTCCTGAGCTCAGAGCTGACCTTGGAATATGTTGTCCATCTAGTCAGATGGTTTCAACATTCTTGCATATCCCAACACCAGGAAAAAAATGCTTGTTAAAAATTCTCATGCCCCAGCCCCAAGCTCTGCAATCTTTTTTATTAATGGTGATGTTTCTTTAATTAAAATCATTAATTAAAAATTATTTAGATACAGAGAGAGACAGGCAGAGAATTCCCATCTACTGGTTCACTTCCCAAATGCCCCCTGGGGCTAAGCCAGGTGGAAGCAAGGATCCCAGAACTCAACCTGGGTCTCCCATGTGGGTGCAAGGACCCAGAAGCTGGAGGAATCTTCTGCTGCCTTCCAGGGTGCACGTTCGCAGGAAGCTGGAATTGGAAGCCAAACTGGGACTTGGCACCAGTAACACCAGTATGGGGTGCAGATGTCCCAAGCAGTGTTGTAATCACTGTGCCATTTAACCTGCTCAGTAAGGAGTTGCTCTGGTTGGGAGTGCTTCCTTGATACGCTGCTACCCACCCAGGCTCCCCTGCCACTTACTTGCCTGGACCCTGGACAAGACATACTGTCTCTCTGAGTATCTGTGTCTTCATCTCGGACAGAAGAGTAATAAACACTTGCATCTCCTAGAGAGAGAGTTGCTTCCCGGAGCTGCCTCTCTGTAAGAGTCCATCACTGGGCCCCTGGGCTAGGTGTTTAACCCTAAGCCCCCCCAGGCACCAAGTCTGCCTGAGTAGAACACGCAAAGCGATCTAAACATTTGCACTGTGATAGATCTGTGTGCAACGGAGGCTCTGCGGCCATCAGAGCTGAAGACTGAAGTGGAAAGACCATGCAAAGTAAGTCAGTAAGGTAGATGCAGAGCATACTCCTGTATTAAATGCCTCGGAGAACTGGACGGGGCTCTGATGTGGACTCCCACCTTATCGTTTCATTATGTGACTTACCTTCCTTGCCTTCCGCCTTGCCTCTGTTTCGTTACCTGTGCATTGGGGGAGATGTACTCTACCAGGCACTTGGTGATTGTTACAAAGATTGAGTCAGCGCAATGTCAAAAAGATTCTTAGCACCGCTCACATAGGCATCGGTAATACATGAGCTGCTGTGTGTTTTTCAATAAGTCAGGCAGCAAAGGCACCTGATTGATAACCAGGAGCACCGATCCTTTATGTAACTGCATCAGCTAACCAGAGGTGGGCTTTTTTTTTTTTCCTTAAAGAAAGAAAAGCAGCCTAAGGGCAGGGCGTGCCCTATATCCTTCTAGCCAGGAAAGATGTTGCAAAGCCCTGGGTCCCACAAAGCGGGAGGGAGCACTGGGATAGTCCACATGCTGATGCTGCCCATGACATGCCGCTTTGCCCCGTGAGAAAACTCTGCAGGCTGGGGGGATGCACCTCCTCCCAGAACTGACCCCAGGGCCAGGTGGCCGAGGGAAGTACCTGGGGCACAAGCACTGGGAAATCTTGCCCCCTAGGAGCCCCCTTCTGGAGCCTGTGCAGCACAGCGACAGTGGATCGACTTGCACTTCCGGCCTCTACCTTTCTGCCCTCTTCATTTTGCCAATGAACAGCAACTTCTCCAACAGGGTGGGGCGTGGATGAAGACGTCAGGCAATAATACCCGGAGTGCCTATGATCGATCCATCGGTTAACCATTTGGGCTACTTGGAGTAGCTGCCCCCACTTGTGCCCGGACTGTGGTGCTCTCCAGTGCATTCTGTCACACCGCACTCCAGCGCCAGCCCCTGGGGAGCTCTCACTGTGTACCGAGTCCTGCGTGGTCACAGAGATTAGCTCCTAACAGGTCTTCCACGCGGGATCTACTGCGATCTGCCAGTTTAAGATCAAGAATCAAGAAGTTCAGAGACTCCAAGAGACTTGCTTAAGGTTGCACAGAGAGTGAGAACTGGAGGTGGGATTTTCACCCTCCTAGCCAACCTCACACTGTTCTGCTGAGTCTACATTTATCCTGACAATCATATCAACTCCCCTGCGCTGGGGTCCCCTGCTATATTTACTTACTTACTTACTTACTTATTTATGGTGGAGCCGTATGCAGCGGGTTGGCTCCATGTGCCCAGGATCCCAAATATCCCACCAAGAAAGTTCCAGTCTCTGCCCCACCCCTGGGCTGCACCCAAGTTGTTTTTTTCTCCGCTTGTGTCCCGAGGCCTCATTTCTGACTTGATGAAAACATTTGTAATAGATAATCAAATGCTGATACGCTGCAGAGGACAATGCCTTATTTGTTAAATATAAAGGAACATGCGCACAGGTCTCCAGTGGCAGAAAAGGCAAAGGGTTTGGAGGCCTTTTCAGGGGCACAGGCTGAGCCCCAGGAAAGAAAGCTGGGGGTCCCTACAGGGTCTCGTCTAGGACGGTGATCGTGCGACAGCTCTTGTGTGACAAGATACATAGTTTCTTTTCAGCAACAGGCAGATTATCCGTTACTATAGTTTCCCTAATGCGCAAATGCAGCCCCGGCCTAAGCTGAACAGAATAGGTTAAAAGTGCCGAAGTTTGGCCCCGGGAACCACATGTTGAGAATCAGACAGCAAACAAAGCAAAAAGCACATCTCCCTGGTCTTTGATGTCTTTTCTGATGGATGTAGACTGAGAAAAATACAACCAGTGCTCAGGCCAGGGGCTCGATGGGGCCCTGCGACAATGGCCAGCCAAGTGGGAGCCGAGCACAATGGCCAGACAATGTCCCCAGCCCAGGCGGGCTTGGGCACGCCGCTGACAAACCCCCGCTGGAGAGGGCATTGCAGCCCCCGGGGCCTTAGAAAGTTCCTGCTGGTCTCCCCAGGCCGGTTAAACCGCCCGCCCGCCCGCCTTCTGCGAGGTCCCGCTTGGGAGAGGCGACCCTCCCTGTCCCCGGCACCTCAGCCACCTCCAGCCCCAGTCTCTGGCTGCTTTGAATTTCCCTACGTGTATCTGCGTAAGCATCTTCCCTCGGCCTCTGAAAAGCGAGCAGCAGCCCCACCGCCCCCGCCCCCGCTCCGCAAATCGTTCATCTTTGCTCGGAAATCCTGCCGGGCACAACCCTTGGAGGTGACACCTAAACGAGATTAAATGAACCACTCTTGAAGCCGACAGTGTGGGCTTCTCCTCTCCGGCCCAGATCTGTTTATTTCGTTTTGCTTTTTTATTTACATGTAGGAATCGAGAGGAGCGAGCGTGCTGCCTGCCGGTCGCACTGGGAGATCTCTAGGCGATCCCCAGCCCGTGCATCTGGGAGGAGAAGCCGGCGGCAGATTACGGGAGAGCAGAGTGGGAGAGAGGGGACGCAGGCCACGGTCAGGCTCATGGAGTTCTGAATGTTTTTTGGTGGTTGTTGCAGCATTGTACTCCCGGTTGTCATTAGTTCTTTATAATGTTTCATGAAAAATATCTAATTGTAACAACTGTATTCCTTGAGTGAACATATTCCCTGAATGGAAGCCCTCACAATGGCCATAGGATAACTGTCCTTGAATTTGAGTCCTTTGTGAGCTAGCAAGAGGCTTACCGTGTGCTGAATTAGCAGGCATATTAACGGGCAGATGCAATGCGGCCATTCTTCAAGCTCAAAGCTTCTTATGCAAATACGCCATGAATTCGGTTCAAAGAGCTGCCTTTAAAATGAGCTGAGCCCACCCCTCTCAGAAGGGACCCCGGGAGAAAGTGACATGAGAAAAGTTTAGACACTTGTTTTTATAACTGAACATGATCTTGTTATCATAATCTGATCCCGGGCACTTGCACGCCCGGCTTGTAGGATTTTAAACCCTTAACAGAGAGAGATAATCTCAGCCTTTGTGGGGGTGTGGACAGAATCCCTTCGTGCAGCAAAGTTCCTGCTTTCTCCGACACAACTTTTCATGATAAAAAGCTTTTATCCTATGATAATCACCGGGCGGATTTCGGTGGGGTTCAGAAGGTGGGTAAAAGCCAGTGGAGGCGAATTTTTTAAAAATGGAAATAACTGAGTCTTCAGACAAACCCCAGTCAGCTTGCATCAGCAGTCAGGTCTCCAATAATAGCAAAGATCCCAAAGGAAACTGGCACCTTGTCACCTGCACTCAGTCCCAGGAGGCAGAATAGTGTGACTGCCAACTCTGCCGGGGCAGCAAGTGGTGCCGGGCATTTTCCTCAGTTCACAGTCCTCTGTACATTTCAGCACATTCAGTTCTCATGCAAGCCACCCATGATGTAACTCCTATTATCATCCCCATTTTACAGATAGGAAACTTGAGGAAAGAGGGATTAAGTAATTTGTCCAGGCGCTAAGAAATGCCTAAAGCCTCTAGGGGAAAAATCCACTACAGACACAGTAGCCAATTCCAGTGAAAGGGGGCAACTTCCCCAAGGAAACTTTTCTTAGCAAAGAATTTATGCTCCCCACTTTCTCTTCTTATTTTTTTTTTTTTTTTTTGACAGGCAGAGTGGATAGTGAGAGAGAGAGACAGAGAGAAAGGTCTTCCTTTTTGCCGTTGGTTCACCCTCCAATGGCCGCTGTGGCCAGTGCATCTCGCTGATCCGAAGCCAGGAGCCAGGTGCTTCTCCTGGTCTCCCATGTGGGTGCAGGGCCCAAGGACTTGGGCCATCCTCTACTGCCTTCCCGGGCCATAGCAAAGAGCTGGACTGGAAGAGGGGCAACCGGGATAGAATCCAGTGCCCCGACCAGGACTAGAACCCGGTGTGCCGGCGCCGCAAGGTAGAGGATTAGCCTGTTAAGCCACAGCGCCAGCCAACCTTCTCTTCTTGATGAGCAGCCTAACTTAAGTGAGAATCTGTGGCTAACTGGTTCCTATGAGCCCTTCCCTCCCTCCCTCCCTCCCTCCCTCCCTCCCTCCCTCCCTCCCTCCCTCCCTCCTTCCTTCCTTCCTTCCTTCCTTCCTTCCTTCCTTCCTTCCTTCCTTCTTTTCTTTGAAAAGCAGAGTGGCAGAGAGAAAGAAGTAGACACAGAGATGAAGAGACATCTTCCATCTGCTGGTTCACTCCCCACATGTTTACAGCAGCCAGGCTTGGAGCAGGACAAACCAGGAGCCAGGAGCCCCATCCTGATCCCCCCATCTCAAGTGCAGGGGCCCAAGCACTTGAGCCATCACCTGCCACCTTCCCAGGCACATTAGCAGGAAGCTGGATTGGAAGCAGAGTAGCCAGGGACTCTAATATGGAATGCCAGTGTCCCAAACCGTGGCTTAACCCACTGCGCCGCAAAGCCGGCCCCTGTTCTTTGATTCTTGACACAGTTCTAAGTTTATAATTAAAAATATTTTAAAGGAGAATACAGATTTATTGGCGCTACTACATGTGTAGCACTGTCATTGCATTCAAGCCTGAACACCACAGCACAGTGAAGTCAAGACATCACACTCTAGATTGAAAATCAGTTATGTTGTTTACCAAGCGGTGACAGTGTCCTTATTAATAGGTGTTTTCTGACTATTTACTCAGATTGATACATTCACTTATTCCTTATGCCCACACTGGGCGATGCTAACCTTATACCTTCCATTTTAAAGCTGACGATGCCAAGGCTCAGAGCCAAGGCTGAGATTGGAGCTCAGGTGTGCCAGCCACTGTGGGGTGCATGATGCTGCACTCTTACCATGTTCTTCTAACCCTCCCTCCCCCCTCACAAAGTGAATTTCAGTTGCTTCCTTTCCAGGGTCTCTGTCCCTCTTCCCTCTCTGCTAAGAGTTTTTGGTTAATTACATCATTCCTTGCCTTGTGTTCCCCATGTGCATGTGTGAGAGAGAAATTGGGAGAGGGAGAGGGAGAGAGAGAAAGAGAGGGAGATGCAGGTGCACACTTATGTAGATGGGTGGTAGGGAGATGGAGAAGAAGACAGAGAAGGGACAGGTGCAATACGGTTTTCGTGGAGGGAGGACCCCAAGGCCAGATCTCCGCCAGGGCCTGGGTCTGGGTGGATACCTCCAAGACATCCTCTTCCCAGGACTTAAGACCCTAAAGGTTGGCTACTGGAATAGCAATGAATGAGGATAAGACTGTTAATTGGCACCAGCGACTGATGCCCTCCTCTGCCCGGGTATGGCACTAAGGTTTTTATGAGCTTCACCCACTAGCCTTACACGAGCCAGCACATTTATGCTGCAAAAATGCATAAAATTAGGCAATTCTTGGGAGCATTGGATAGGCACAGGGGAAACGAATGATGGATGTTGTACCAGCCTCCTCCTGCCACATAACATATCCTAGACAGGCTGCTTTCCTGTCTGTTTCCACAGCTCTGGAGGCTGGAAGTCTGAGATCCAGGTGGCGTCTTGGTTTCCGGGGAGGCCTGTCTTTATGGCTTGCAGGCAGCTACCCTCTCCTTGTCTTCCCCTGGCCTTGCCTCTGTGCACATGCAAGAGGGAGAGGGAGAGAGGGGCGGGGGGCACTATGGTGTCTTCTTGGAAGGACACCAGTCCAATTAGGGCACCAGCCTATGACATAATTTAACCATCATTACCTCCTTAAAGAGCCCGTCTCCAGAGTCGATCACACTGGGGTGTACAGTCTCCATGTATGAACTGTGGGAGGCGGGGACATCGTGCTGTCCCTCGGGAATGAGGACCCTGGGACCATTTTTGAAGATGGTAGCAGGCCAAGAATGAACGATTCTAATGAAGAAGCCATAAGTGGACACACTGGTTGTGTTTGGATGCAGAACGCTTTTTAAAAATGGGGAGAGGGGCTGGTGTTGTAACACCACAGGTTAAGCCACCTCTCATCACGACAGCCTCCTATATCCGAGCACCAGTTTGAGTCCCAGCTGCTCTGCTTCCTATGCAGCTCTCTGCTAATGAGCCTTGGAAAGCAGGGGAGGATGGCTCGAGTGCTTGGGACCCTGCCACTCATGTGGGAGACCCAGGTGGGGTTTCTGGCTCCTGCCTTCTGCCTGGCTCAAAGCTGGTTGTTGCAGGCATTTGCAGACTGAACCAGCGGATGGAATCTCTCTCTCTCTGCCTTTCAAATAAACACAAGTAAATGAACCTTTCAAATATGAAAATGGGGAAGGAGAGCACATCAAAATCTGCATTTCCAGCTTCTTTTGAAAAATGGGAAACTCTGGCAACACCGAGTTGCATGCCTGGTACTTTGTGTTGGGGACATTCCCAAGTCCCCACCACTCCCTAATGAGCAGGTGCAGGATTGCTCATTGAAAGTTAGGGGTTAACTATAACTCCAAAATCATATGATTTTTGGATTTAAGAGAGACAGTATCGTGCATGTCACTGTTGCTTTGTACTCCCCCAGTAGGGTCCACGGCAGCTTCCCCACAATGAATCACACTGATGTCTCTACAGCACGATGTAGAATACTCACACTGGGGGACAAGTAAAGGCTTTCTCAGTAGGGCTCATCTCTTCTGGGCTGGTTTTGCTGCCAAAAAGATGAGGTCAGAACAGCTTTGGTCACAGATGATTTACGGCAAACCTGAAGCGCCCAGAGCCTTGTGGACTTGGGGGTTTCGGGTGAGCAGCTGTGCTCCTGTCTTCCCTCTGTGCCGGCTTCACTCAGCTGCATGCCGTCCTGGCTCCTGCAGACATCTGAGTTTCTAACAGTTGAAGTCGAGACGATGGTGTGTGGGGTTGGAAGGACAAACACAAAGGCTCAGAGGCAGGGTTGTGTTGGGTAGATCTCAGAGAGATCTGCTGGCAAAGGTTCAGTGAATCAGATTGCCTTTAAAGCAGCTCAGGGGGAGTGGGAGCAGGTGTTGTGATGTGGTTGGTTGGGAAGCCCGGATCCCTTATCAGAGTACCCGGTTCAAATTCTGGCTTCTCCTTGCTTCTGATCCAGCTCCCTGCTAATGCGCCTGGGAGGCAGCAGATAAAGGTTCAAGTGCTTGGGTTCCTACCACTCATGTGAGAGACCCACATGAAGTTCCAGGCTCCTGGCTTTGGCCTGGCCTAGCCCGGGCTGTTTGTGGGCTTTTGGAGAGTAAATCCGGGGATGGAAGATCTCTCTCCCTCTCTCTCTCTCTCTCTCTCTCTCTCTCTCTTTCTGCCACTCTGCCTTTGAAATCAATAAATAAATATTTTTAAAAGGATACTTTTGGGGAAGGGAAACATACTTCAGAAAATTCTTCAGGATAAAAACATGAAGGGAGCAGGTGTTGTGGCTGCCGTGCGGGTGCCCACATCCCCTCTTAGGGGACCTGATTCAAGTCCTGGCTACTCTGCTTCTGATCCGGCTTCCCACTAAAGTACACTAGAAGTCAGCAGTTGGTGGCCCAAGTACTTGGGCCCCTGCCACTCATGTGGGAGACCCAGATGGTGTTCCAGGCTCCTGCGGTCAGCCTGGCCTAGCCTTGGCTGAATATAGGCATTTGGGGAATGATCCAGCAGATGGAAGATCTCTCTGCCTCTGTTCCTATCTCTCTCTCTCTGTCATTCTGCCTTCCAAATAAATAAATAACCATTTAAAAAAAATAAAAAAGAAAAGAAATGAGCGGTCAAGTCACAGAAAAGAACCTTAAAGACATGCTGGTAGGCTACATCCTGTATGGTTCCGGTTGTATGACCATCTGGAACAGGCAAAGCCATGGCGACGGCAGGAAGATCAGTGGTTTCCATGGGCTCCAGGGAAAGCAGGGACAAGCATAGAGGATTTTTAGGGAATTGAAAATCCTCTATAGAGTGTTGTCATATGTTTGTTCAAACATACGGACTGTGTAACACCAAGAGTGAACTTTCATGTAAGGTGTGGGCTTGGAGCGCGATGAGTCCAGGCCATCCATTTATCTGGTGTTGATGATGGGGGTGTGTGTGTGTTGGGGCAGGGGTCATATAAACAGTCTCTGTGTCTGACTCTCAGTTGTGTTGTGAAACTAAAACTACACCAAAAAATAAAGTCTTAAAAAATCCAAAGCAAACTGTTCCTGCGTGGTCTCCTTGTCTTCACTAAAGCTCTCTTGGGACCGTACGCCCTGTCTTGAGCGTGGCCACTGGGACACAGGTTACACTGTCGCTGATGTCATTATCCAAACGCTATGGCCTAGGTCGCTCTTTGCTCTGCCACATGAGCTGGAACAGACAGGGATGCCACAGGGCCATCAGAATCATCAGACCAGTCAAAGGGACTCACAAACCCAGGAACACACTCTGCCAACCGTTTCAAGGAAAGTCAGGTTCCAAAGGGAAAATCAGACTCCGGTTATTTCTTTATTGTTTTTCTAGATATCACAATCACATTTATTTACTACTTAAACAGATCATTTCCAACAATCGGATCAGATCAATGATTGTCCAATGGCTTCCCAGCAGGGAAGAAAAGAGATGGCGGCCTCTGCTCTCAGGGAACTCAGGATTTTACTGGGAAACTCCTTAGTCAATTGCTCCCACAGGGCCTGAAGGCAACTGGTCCACCGCAAGCGCTCTTTACAAAGAGGAAGCAGAGGAATGTCTAGTGGGAGGGTTGGTCTCGTTCCTTTATCCTGAGTTGGCATGTTTCATGACTTTTTTTTTTTTCCCATAGGCAGAGTGGACAGTGAGAGGGAGAGACAGAGACAGAGAGAAAAGTCTTCCTTTGCCATTGGTTCACCCTCCAATGGCCGCTGTGGCCGGTGCGCTGTGCTGATCCGAAGCCAGGAGCCAGGTGCTTCTCCTGGTCTCCCATGCAGGTGCAGGGCCCAAGCACTTGGGCCATCCTCCACTGCACTCCCGGGCCACAGCAGAGAGCTGGCCTGGAAGAGGGGCAACCGGGACAGAATCCAGTGCCCCGACCGGGACTAGAACCTGGTGTGCCGGTGCCGAAGGCGGAGGATTAGCCTGTTGAGCTACGGCGGCACCGGCCTTATCATGACTTTTTATTAGCAAATCAATGTGAACACATTGGCCATTCCCTGGAAGAGAGATCATTCCTTTTGTTTGGTTGATTCTACTGCAGGTTTCCTTGACCACCAGTGTAGACAGGGTCTTAGGAGATGGCTGTGGCCTTGCCTACAGTGCTTGGAAGGAGTCTTGCCTTTCCCCAGAGTTTTTCCTGCAGGGTAATTGGAAATTGTGGTTAACGTAGCATGGCTTTTCAAATTGAGTTGAAAAGTTCATCAAAATGTCATTAATCTGCTTCACATAGTCTTTCTTGATTAAGTCAAACTTGTGTCTGAGCGTTTATCTATGAGACAGAACTCTGCAGGGGGTGATTTGGGCACCTGTGGCCTGACATTAGGTTGAGAAGGGGGTGAGCATTTGACACCCAGGGACTCTGAGACCTACCCAAATGCCATCACCACTCACTCCCAGACAGGGGACACTCTCTGGTTCACCCAGGCAATTTCTTATCAGTCAACAATTTTTGATTGCTAAGTTCAGTTGGGGGATACATAAAAGAAATCTGTTGTAAACTTAGAGTGGATTTAGCATTATTATTTTTCTACTTGAAAGGCAGAGCAAGACAGAGAGAGCGCGAGAGATCCGTCTTCTATCCATTGGTTCACTCCTCAAACACCTGCAGCAGCCAAGATGGGGCCAGGGTGGAATCAGAAACCTGGAATTCGGCCGGCACCGTGGCTCAATAGGCTAATCCTCCACCTTGCGGCGTCGGCACACTGGGTTCTAGTCCTGGTCGGGGCACCGATCCTGTCCCGGTTGCCCCTCTTCCAGGCCAGCTCTCTGCTGTGGCCAGGGAGTGCAGTGGAGGATGGCCCAAGTGTTTGGGCCCTGCACCCTATGGGAGACCAGGAGAAGCACCTGGCTCCTGCCATCAGATCAGCGCAGTGCGCCGGCCACGGCAGCCATTGGAGGGTGAACCAGCGGCAAAGGAAGACCTTTCTCTCTGTCTCTCTCTCTCACTGTCCACTCTGCCTGTCAAAAAAAAAAAAAAAAGAAACCTGGAATTCCATCTGGATCTTCTACATGGGTGGCAGGGGCCTAACCATTTCAGCCATTATTCAGTGTCTCCCAAGAAGCACTAGCAGGAAATGGAGCAGGAGTGGAGCAGCAGGGTCTTGAACCAGCGGCTTAGATATGGGATATGGTGGCCCAGGCAGCAACTTGACCAGCTGTACCACAACGCCCTTCATTTGAGGTGATTTGTTTTTTTAAATTTCATCATTTATTTGACAGGCAGAGTGAGAGAGAGAGAGAGAGAGATTGACAGACAGAGATAGACAGATAGACAGAGCTTCTATCTGCTGGTTCACTCACCTAATGCCTGCAACAGTAAAGGATGGAAGAGGGCCAAAGCCAGGAGCTGGGAACTCAGTCCAGGTCCCCCAAGTGACGTCTAGAGCCCAACCATCACTGCTGCTCCTAGGGTTTGCCTTAGCAGGAAGCTGGAATTCGGAGCCAGAGCTGGGACTCAATTCTAGGCATTCCACTATGGCACACAGGTGTCCTAACTGGTGCCTTAACCACTAGACCAAATGTTGACCCTTTGGGGTGATTATTTGGAAGAAAGTCTTGCATATTTCAAGCTAGCATCAACCCAAGTCTGATTTTTCTTGGTTATCCATAGGGAGTAGTCGCCAACAGAAGGCCCTGAGCTGTCTTCCTCATTTTGCTGTGCCGTGGCGTTGGCCAATGAGTCATCCCAGAGCTCTGCTCTACGGCTATGGTAACAATGATAAAAAGACAATGATGACAGCTACGGTTATGTGCCAGCCACATGGCCTGTGCAGTATCTAGGGGAGAGGAAGAGCAGCAGCCTATTTCCTTGAATAAGGAAGTAGAGACTCTCAACAGGTAAGTTTCTAGGCTCAGGGTCCCAGGGTCAATGTCATCTGAGTTTTGAATGAAAGAAAAAAAGTATTCTGGTTGCATGAGTGAGGTTCCCCGCCACCCCCACCAAGTTATTTTCTTTTAGATAGAGCAGACATTTCTCATTACCTATAGAGTCACTTCACCCACTGGCCCCTTACTCTGAGTGATATAATTTTTAATGGCTCGATCATGAGTCACAAAACCAATGTCGAATGGACAGTGCACATGATCCTGCTGGGAGCCGCGGGGGTCAGAGCCAGTGAATGCCACCCTCCAAGAAAGGCCACCGGAGCTGGGAATGGCCCCTACCTGTGGCCATCTCCAGGTCCCTTGCATCCTGCCACACCCCTGCCCATGCCGCAGGGGTTCCAGGAAAGGAGGGAGCTGCCAGGCCTGGCTTTGGGCTCTGCTGTGGTTTCCTGTTTGTCACGGTGGTGCCAATATGGCAGGTGGAGTACCTGGATGGTCTTCCAGCAAGCTCAACACGTGTCATCAGACAGCATGCATGTACGCGGGGCGAGCTTTCCGCAGAGAGAGCAGACCCATATTTCTGGAGCTCCAGCAGCTATGGTGGGCTCCTGACTGCTCTGGGCCAGCTGCCACCAAGCATCTCAGGGCTCAGCAAGACTGGTTTATGAGCTTCTGGGTCCCCCAAAGACACCTTGATTAATGTCCGACTCCAGAGTGTGGCTCCTGTGGGTCAAGTTCCCCACGTGTCTTGAATATATTCTGCAGGGAGAGCAGGGGCCTTGGGTACAGATGCCTGGGTTTCTTTGTGCTTGTGTGTTTTTATTGCTTGGATTCTCCTCCCACTCCTCTTCATTTCCCCTCACTTCTTCTTCCTCCTCTCTTTCCTTTTCCTTTTTCCTCCTTCCCTTCCTCCTCTCCCCTTTTGTTCTTCCTTCTCCTCCCTCTCCCTCCCTTCTTCCTGCTCAACAATTTAAATATACTGCCAGGTTTCACAGGGCAAAGGGAAATGCATCAGCACCCTCCTCTTTTATATAAGACAGACCACAGTTACTGAAGGCATTTTGCCTTTTAATTGCTGGGTCTGGCTTTTGTGAGAGACAAAGACCCTAATCAGAGCCAAGATAAGCGAAACCAGGAATGTATCATTGGATTCTTCAGGCTGAAGCCTTCGTCATGGCGTAGACAGGATCTGGTCTCTCTCTGGTCTGTCGCTGTGTCCTTATCCAGGGCACTCATTTGTGTATGCAGTGGCTTCCAGCAGCTCTGCCTCACCTGCCCCCCTCACCACATCTTTTCTCCTAGCAGTTGGGACCTGTCTCTGATTGGCTCGTATTCAGCCAAACGCCCAGCTTTTGGCCAAACGCTGTGACCAGAGGATGCAACATGATGATGGATTTAACTCGACGTCATATCTCATCCTTGGGACCCAGAGAGGGGTCGGCTTCTCCCAAACCGCATGGACTGAGTCGTGGGGTTACAAAGATCCTCGAAACACTCCGATTTTGCTTTCAGAAGAAGGAGAGCCATTGCCCAAGATTAACTTCTCTCTACCCAAGACCTGGCATCTTAAGTCACCGCCTTGAACGAATAACCCGCAACATTCCCACCACTGGGAAGGCGGAGCACTGCTGCAGGAAGTCAGGTTTTCTCCATCTCTTATTCTGGGAGCTCCAGAGTACAGGGGAGGGCCTTGCTCCAATATCGTTCTATTTTTTTAAAGTTTTATTAATTTATTTTGAAAGTGCGAGTTACAGACAGAGAGAGAGAGAGAGGGCAGTTCCATCCACTGGTTCACTCCCCAGATGGCTGCCACTGGCCAGTGCTAGGCCAAGCAGAAGCCAGGAGCCAGGAGCTTCTTCCAGGCCTCCCACATGGGTAACAGGGACCCAAATACTTGGGCCATCTTTGCTGCTTTTCCCTGAGCATAAGCAGGGAGCTGGATTGGAAGTGGAGCAGCCAGGACTCAAACCAGTGTCCATATGGCATGCTGGCATATCAGGCAATGACCTTACCGGCTTTTAATAAGTACACAAAACGTCCTGCTAGAACCTCCCTGCTAGCCACCTACTTCACTAACTCAAGTGCCTGTGAGAAATGGGACGAATGGGGGACACATTGCTCAATTTTCTCTCTGATTTCATGAATAGTGTTGCTTTCTTTTTTTATTTAGCAAGGAATTCCTTATCTTGGTGTAAAAACTGTTTTTTTTTAATTAAAATGCTTAGTTTTAACAATTCTTAATGGAAATACCATACGTTGTCAACAATGTTTTCTACTCCCTGGAAACTCTAACCTTTACAGTGCAGTCACATCCATTATTCTTTTCAATTCATGGGTCTCAACCAAGGACAGTTTTGTCCCCAGGGGGCTTTATGGCAATGTCTGAAGGTGTTTTTGGCTGTCACAACTGGGACAAGGTTGCTAGTGGCAACAGTTGGCTAGAGACCATAAATGCTGCTTAGCATCCCACAGTGCACGAAACAGCCCTTACAATAACAGAAGTGCCCAAGTGGACAAACCCTGTTCTTGACCCTTGTAACTCCCCAGGTGGAAAATAGAGCAGAGGACACGCTCCCGTGTCCCTGTGTGACATTGCCCAGAGAGGTTGTACGAACTAGGAATGCCTTTTGCTCCGAGAAACAGAAAATGCAATCAACAGTGCCTTCAGCCGACATCCCTTTTTCTCCAATAACCCCCAGTCCGGAGAGTGGCAGTTGCTAATGTGCCCCCAGAATCCCTGGTCCTATTTCTCTTATCTGTCATCCCTCCTGGACTGGCTTTTATACTCACAATTGTCACTACGCAGTTGTAAGAGACTTTCCACAGTTCCCAAATCATGTTTGCTGAAAGAGGGAAGAATGGAGAGCAGAGGGTAGGACCAGCCACTCTGGGGCTCCCATCTGGTGATCGGGAGCTCTTCCCACACCACCTTCTTCTCAGTAGACTTCTGTTTATAGGTCGTTGGTCAAGGCTGAGTCAGACAGGGCCGCCACCTGCTGCAAAGAATGCTGGGAGAACGAGTAGCTGGCTTTTCTGTTGCATAATGGGAGGAGGCAAAGGAGGAATAACACTGAGTTAGGCAACCAGTGGTGTCCGCCACGGTGCATAAAGGCCTTGCTCTGGGTCCCGCAGCTGATCAAGGTCGGTCTAGGACTCAGGTGCTGGGTACCCAGCTCTGATCTGGATTTCCTCAGATAAGTAGTAATTGTGTCTCCAGAATAAGCCCAGGGAAGGCCTTCCTCTTCAGACATCTCACAAGTTCCATTTAGCTGACCAGGAATTGTCTGGATATCCCCACCACCTTTGCACCCGGAGGGTTCTCACGGATCTGCTTAAAAGTGCAGTCACTCTGCTGGTAGAAACAGCAATCCCAATAGTCCTGCAAACAGTCCTGCTGTTTGCTTTGGATCTCAGGTAAAAGCAGCTCAAAAGAGTCAGCACATAGAAAAACCCAACCAAACCACCTACCTGGAAACTTTCTGGGTGGAGATGAAATATCAACAGAAACGGGTGCCACAAGAGAACTTCAACAAGTTCATGGAAAAATGGAATTAAAAAATATGTTGTTTGGGTACAAATAATGTGAAATCCATGCATGATTTTTTTCATAATACGCACTTTGAGAAGACTTATTTATTTGAAAGGTTGAGTGGCAAAGAGAGAGAGAGAGAAAACACTCCCATTTGCTGGTTCACTCCCCAGAGGGCCACAACAGCCAGAGCTGGGTCACGCCAAAGCCAGAAGTCAAGAACTCCATCTGGGTCTCCCACATGGGTGACAGGGGCCCAAGCCCTTGAGTCATCTTCCACTTTGTTCCCAAGCACATTATCAGGGAGCTGGATGGGAAGTAGAGCAGCCAGGACTCAAACTGGCACTCCCAAATGGGATGTTGGCGAAGCGAACAGTGTGGCTTAACCTGCTGTGCCACAAGGCCAGCGCCCTTAATACACATTTTGCACCAACTTTTTGAAGCCCTTTTATGGGGCTGGCACATGCCATATAGGCGCCAGTTCCAGTCTCGGCTGTTCCTCTCCTGATCCAGTTCTCTGCGGTGGCCTGGGAAAGCAGCAGAGGATAGTCCAAGTCCTTGGGCCCCTGCACCCATGTGGGAAATCCAGAATAAGCTCCAGGCTCCTGGTTTTGAATCAGCCCAGTTCTAGCTGTTGCGACCATTTGGGGAGTGAACCAGCAGATGGAAGATCTCTCTCTCTCTCTCTCTCCCTCTGTCTGTAACTCTACTTCCCAAATAAGTAAATAAAATCCTTTTAAAAAGACCTCTTATATGTATAATTTTGAATTTTTTGCAGCAAAAAATAAACTTATCTTTGAATTCCATTTTCCATGAACTTAGTCAAGCACGCTTCTATTTATATAGGTCAGTATATTTCGTTTACAGCCTTTTATTGAGTGGCAAACTCAATTTAGCATTAAGGAATACAGAATAGAACAGTGCAGACAGCAACGCACCAGAGCACATTGCACCTGCAATGGCCACGATCATTGTGTGACTTCTGCTTCAGGTTGTGTGTGTGTGTGTGTGTGTGTGATACCACACGGCAACATAAAATGCATTTCTTCTGTGGGCCCCAGTCAAAAAGTTTGAAAAACATTGAATCGTCTTTGTCTACAAAGGAGAGAGTGGATGAAGTGGAAGCAGGGATTGCCTGTCCACAGGCTTGGCTGGAGCTGCATCCACTCAGGCTGCTAATGAATTGTCCTGCTTTCTAATTATCTTGAAAGCCTGAGTGAAGGGGACTTTGCTGGAATCTAAATAACCCTCCTGCCACTCTCCGTCTCTTCGGGCCGAGCGGCCAGTCAGCCTTGGCACTTCCGCAAGCTGGCTCCGGTTAATTAGAGCCGCTGCTCCCCACAGACAGCCCTTCTCTGGCGTTCTAATTCCCTGGGGTCTGCGCCTCTGATGTGTGGCCTGGAATCCTGGGTAGCCTGTCTCTGAGAGCTGAGGAGCCAGCGGAAATGTGGAGCCAGAGAGAGAATGACGGTCTTAAGACCTCCTTGGCAATGGGGTTGCTCTGGATTTGGGGTTCACTCTTGGGCCCTCCCTGGCCCTGACTGGAGTCTATTCACATCAGGAGTGAGCTCATTAAAAAGGGCTTGTTGCCAGCATCTTACTTGCCTGGCTTGAGAGATGCCACTTGCTCCTCACCCACGCGCGATCTTTCTTTCCTTTGACACCTCTGCTGCAAGGCGTGGAGTGGAGGAAGACAGCAGGCAGGAAAGGACCCCAAGAGAAAACACTTGGGAAAATACCCCGGGGGCTTTGCCTCGGATGTGGCAAGGCCGGGGATGTTCGGTCATTTGGTTCTTCCGCTTGCAGAAGGCGAGTGAGAGCGAGCACAGGGAGAGATTGCCCTGCCCAGGTCGTCACAGACCACAGTGAAATCCCAGATCAGCACAGACCTCCATGAAATCCCAGATTGGCACAGGCTTCCTGCAGATCAGCAGAGCGCAAGCCTGCGGTGGCCCTCCGTGATGTCACACACCACTGTGACGCGTGCACACCTGCACTTGGGCGTGGTAACAGTCGTCGCTACAGGTGTTCTCTGCAGCTGATCGCATCTTTCCCTAGGACTCTCGATCTTGTCCACCGCACTGGATTCTGGACTAGGAAAGTCTCTTGGGGAGGAATCGAAATCCGCACCAAGTTCCCAACAGAGTTGTTTCTTCAGCCTGCAGCCTTTCTTTGTTGTTCCTGGTGTGGTCCATGACCTTGGGTGATTCTCTGGGGCCTCTCCCAGCGGCCCTGGGCCATGCCTCTGGTGGGATGGCTGCTCCTGTCTGATCTCAGGGATGTAGGGCTTGAGTCTGTGCTGGGTCCTCCATGTCTCCTGGCCCACTGTGTCCCACGGCTTCTCCAGGCCTTTACTGTTGCAGGTGCCTGCCGGGTCTGGACAAACAGGCTTCTCCCCCTTGACTATATATTCCAGCCATCTGTGGTGCTCCAAGTTACACCTGATGTCACTGTGTGCTGGACCCAACCCCAAGCCACCAGAAGGGTATTCCCGCTTCCTGTCGGGGGCGGGGAACTTCGTTGACATCCTGACCCCCATTGTCCCTGGGTGATGAGTAACCTGTTATGTCCTGATTGAGCCATGGTGAACTGAAAACATCCGAAGCTGAGAACGCATTCACTATCCATAACCTATCAAACACCATGGCTTAGACCAGTGTGCCTCAAATAATCTCTGAACACTTCCATTAGCCTAGAGGTGGGCAAAGTCACCTACCACAAAACCCATTTGATGATAGTCAACATTGCATGCAATTCATTGTACCGAATAGAAACCAGAATGGGTGTGTGCATATGATTTTGCAGCATCTCAAAGTCAAAAAATCATCAGCCAAGGCCTAGTTGTGTATTCCAGCTGCACGTTTATACCTCCAAGCCAGCTGTTGGCGTGGAAAGAAAATTTTCAGTGTTCTTTGTCCCTCGAGGATCATGCGCTCATCAGAGTCCAATCTGAGACACAAGGTTGATCACTTTACCTCTATTTTTCCCTCTGCTTTCCCCAAAACCATAAATGTAGGAACAGAGGAAGCCGCAGAATGCTGGCTTAATTTCTACAAATATTCTTTCTTGTTCTACAGGAAGGATGCGTGTGTAGTCTTCTAACCGTTCCACTACTTCTTTGTATGCTGGTTTTTCCTCCATGGTAAAGAGCGAAACAAATAAATCAGTAGAATTATAGATGCCCATTACACGTATGGAAGTCACCCATTGTGAAATGTACTAGAACGTTCTGGGCCGGAGGTTGGCTGGCAGGAGCAGAGCGGTGGCTGTCTGCTCTCTTGCACCCTGGAGATGCTGACAGCCCCCGAGCGGGGAGAAGTCGGCCGCTGAAGTTGGAGCTGAAGTCGTCACAGCTCTGAGCCAAGCCTCTGGTGGCTCCTGCTTCATTAAAATAACAGGGGAAGCCCCTAATTTAGCCAGATTTAATTTTCAACTTTTATAATTCATTTAAAATTTGATCAAGGAGTTAATTTATGACAAGGGCAAAGGGTGCCTTGCCAGCTCATCTGGTGGGCACAGGCATTATAGCGTAATTTATGGTTAAGGCAGCTTGTTATAATTGAGTGCAAAAGGGTGGTTTCTCATCTGGATTTTGGAGTCCCAAGGTGAGTGGAGAGAAGATGGGGTGTACCAGGCTCTCCTGGGGGAGGCGGGGAAGGTGGGTATCAGCGCGGGAGTGAGAGAACATTGGAGAAGAGAAGGTTTTGTTCATATGCCATCTATCAAAAGTTTGTTCAGAACATAAAAAAAAAAAGGCAGCCCCACACCCAGGCCATACTGGGCTTTTTTTATGGCCCCTGGAGCTGGGAACTTACCCTGCAGTAGGATGGGAGAACCCCAAGGGAGTATCTGCTCACAGAGGGGTAGGTGATCCATGCACCTTGCAACACGTGATCTTGGAGAAAGCTCTAAGAACTCCAGACCCGGCAGCGAGGCACTGAGGGCTCTGAACGTGTTTGATAGCTCAGGACACAGCAGGTGTGTAGGGCGTGCGTGTGACTGTGAGTCCATGTGTGTGTATCTATGAACATGTGTGACTGTGTGATGAGGAGGAAGGTTACATGTGTGTGCATGGGTGTTTTATTTGCACTCAACTCTTGCAGCAACCTGGCCAATAGGTATGGTCCCCATGCCCATTTTATAGATGAGGATATGGAGGCTCAGAGAGGTCCAAGACCATGCCGGGCTCAAACTGGAGGGGGAGGGATCCCTCTGTCCCCAGTGTCATTGCACGTGAACTACCCTTAACATGTCCTCGGGACTTTGTCGGTAAGTGACAACTTCTCTGAGGATGTGCATACCTTAGAAGAGGACCGAGTGGAGAACAGTGGAACAGAATGGAGTGAATGGGGGAAGGTGCGGTGGTGGTGGAGGGGGTGGGTCGCGGGTTCCAGGCTCCCTGGCGTGGCTTGGAGGCAGGCATACGGACCCGAGAGGCCTTTCCCGGGTTTCTCCAATCACATTTCTCTGGAAGCGGCTGCGTGCCAGGCCAGCCTGGGTCACAGTCCCCATTTCTGGAGGCCCCTTTTAAATCCCATGTTGTGACAGAAGGGTTACGACACGCTTCCTCTAATGTGGGACGGATGTTAGCCATGCGACTGCATTTCATGTAGTTGTGGTTTTTATGATGTGTGCATCGTCTTCAGCTGCCTCTGGCCCGTCTCTCCCCTGGGCATGGGGAATGGCCATCGGAAATAAATCCATTCCGTGAAGCACTGGGACGTTCTTGGGCATCCTCATTGTAGCTCTGGAAAGCAAGAAAGAGGAGCGGAGTTCAGGAGCTTTGCCCCGTGGGCGTCTTACAGGAGCTGGGCTCTCGGAGGGCAAAGAGGGAGCGCCAGAGGGCAGGTGCCCAGAGCTGCCGTTCCATCCACTCCAGAGCTTCTCAGCCATGGCCCCATTAGCAGAGGGAGCAGACCACGCTGTGCCGGAGGGGCTGCGGGTTTGTAGGACGCACTTGAGGGATGTTAAACTGAATCCTTGGCCTCTACCCAGTAGACTTGCCAGGAGATAACCACCCCTCCCCAGCCATGACAGCCAAAACATCGTCGGTAATGTCCTAGGGTGGGGAGGAGTAAGGGGTGGGGAAGGTGCAATTGCCCGGGAGAGACTCAGTCTTCCAAATGTAAATCTGTAGAGTGGGTGCTGGCCTCCCGGCGGAGAAGGGAAATGGGACAGCATCATCTTGGGAATTCTTTTTCCCAAAGCACTTGGAGCTCTCATACCTGGGCGGTGCTCCGGGGGAGCCACCCCTGGTTCTGGCTGTGCCGAGATCGTCACTGAGGCCCTCTCCAGTGGGTGACAAGAGGTGTGAGGGGTCGTTTGTCCCTGCGTTCTGACCAGGTCAGCTCCGTCCATTCTGTCCCACCCACACTTCCTGAATCCCTACTGTGTGCCAGGCATCAGGCTCGGCGAATAGGCGAATGGTTCAGTCTGCGGAGTCAGGGTTTGAGACTGACAATAGCAGAGCTGTTCTTAAGAAATTCATTCTCAGAAAATCAGCTAAGGAAAAAGCAAAGGAACAAGAACTAAAGCAGCAATAGCGGAAGTGACGTGGGCGTTTCTATGGGAACTCGCAGGCTTGGTCTTCCACACGCAGAGCCACTGCAGGAGCTGCTGGTGGCAGAGCAAGGACCAGAGGCGTGAAGGAACTTGTCCGAGGTCACACAGCAAGCGACGTGAGGGAGCTTGGCCTCAGTCCAGCACGGCTGGGCTCCAGAACCTGTGAGGATTTCTTTCTTCCGTACGTAAGTTGGAAGGGATTACCTGTGGACAGCCGTACACCACAGCTAGAGTCTACAATTATTTTGCTATGGCTGTTTTATCTCATTGTCACCCTCGAACCACTTTATTTTTGCATGTGAACAAGTAAAAGTAAGCTGCAGACACCAATGACTTTAACCCTCTCCCTATCAGCCTGTGGTTATCTTATTCATTAGAGCTTAGTACTTGTTTACAGATTTTTAACATAAAACATAAGATACAGAAATCTTAAGCACACCAGTACAGGAGGTTTTTGTTTTAATTTACTTTGATTTTTTTCTTTAAAAAAAATGACTTGCACACCCACAATTGTTCTGCGAAAGCATTACTTTGATATTTATTTATTTAGTTGAAGGCGGGGTAGGGGCCAGGGCTTCCATCTCCTGATTTACTCTCCTAACGCCCACAACAGCCAGGGCTGGGCCAGGCCATAGTCAGCAGTCAGAAGTTCCTCCGGTTTCCCACATGAGTGACAGGGCCCCAGTACTGCTGCCTCCTTGGGTGTGCGTTAGTAAGAAGCGGGATTGGAAGCGGAGGTGGGGCTGTCACTCAGGAACCTGATATGGGGTATGAGCTTCCCAAGCAGTGGCTTAACCTGCCATGCCACAATGCCTACCCCTACTGTTTTATTTTTTTAAAAAATATTATAAAATATTTCAAATATTTTGTTATTGTTTTTTTCAATTTTTATTTCTTTTCATTTTACTTGAAAGGCAGATATATATATAGAGAGAGAGAGAGAAAGAGAGAGAGAGAGAGAGAGAGAGAGAGAGAGAGAGAGAAAGCTCTTTAATCCACTAATGCACTCCCCAAATGTCTGGGATCCCCAGGCCAGGATCAGGCCAAAGCCAGGAGCCTTGAACTCTATCCAGGTCTTTCCCTGAGTGCAGGGATCCAAGTACTTGAGCCATCACCTGCTGCCTCCCAGGGTGTGCATCATCGGGAAACTAGATCAGAAGTTAGAGGACCCAAGATTCAAGCACAGGTGCTCCAATGTGGGATGCAGGCATACAACTGCTGAGGCAAACACCCACCCCATCCCACCCATGAGTTTGGACCAACACGGACGCACACATCCCTTATCCTGAGAGAGCAAACCATCTCCCCATCAGATACCCCCACGTCTCCTGCCAGTCAACTCCAGCCTCCAAATCGCAGAAGCAAATGGGTTCATTTAGGCTGTTCTAGAACTTCCAAAACATGACTCACACAGGACTGCCTCTTCAGTGTCAGGCTTTTCACTCAACATAAGTGTCTGACACGCACCCCAGTGGTTCCGTATATCAGTGGTTCACTCCTCTTGCTGCTGAATTCCATCATACGACTATACCTCAGTCTGCTTATCCATTCTCCTACTTACCAGTAACAAGGTCCTTTCCGGACGTTTTACAATTATGAATTAAATTGCCATGAACATTCTCACATAATTGCTTTGCTCACGGTTCTCTTGGGTAAATACCTAGAATTGGAATCCTGGGCTGTAGAGCTCCTGCGTGAAGTTACATTAAAAAAAAAATCTGGGACCAGCGCTGTGGTGCAGCGGGTTAACACCCTGGCCTCAAGCGCTGGCATCCCATATGGGCATTGGTTCTAGTCCCAGCTGCTCCTCTTCCCATCCAGCTCTCTGCTGTGTCCTGGGAAAGCAGTGGAAGATGGCCCAAGTGCTTGGGCCCCTATAATCATGTGGGGGACCTGGAAGAAGCTCCTGGCTCCTGGCTTCGGATCGGCTCAGCTCTGGCAGTTGTGGCCATCTGGGAAGTGAAACAGCGGATGGAAGATCTCTCTCTCTCTCTCTCTCTCTCTCTCTGTCTCTACCTGTCTCTGTAACTCTGTCTTTCAAATAAATAAAATAAATCTTTAAAAAAAATCTTTTCCCAAAATGATTGTACCACTCAACACGCCCACCAGCAGTTTGTAAGAGTTCCAGTTGCTCCAAAATCCCATCAACATTTAGTGCTGTCAGTTGTTTTATTTTGCGTTCTGATAGGTGGGTAGCGATATCACCACATTATTTGAAGTTGCAATTTCCTGGTGACTAAGGACGTTGAGAATTTCTTCCCTCGTTTCTGGGCACTTATGTATCTTGCTCTGTGAAACATCTGTTCACACTTTGAGTTTGTTAAAAACTGGGTGGTTGCCTATTTACCTTTGAGTTAGCACAGTTCTTCCTATGTTCGCATCCAGTCCTTTATCCGATACGGATTTTAGACACTGTGGTGTTAGCCTTTAGGAGGTCCGGGAAGATGGAGACTCTTTGCTTTTTCAAACTTCTCATTCTAACGTGGGAGAAACGTGAGGCCCATGAGAGTCCGGTGCCCCTTTCTGCTGTTGAATAAATACGACGGCTACCACCTGATCTTCTCACCAATTGCCTTCTCTCTCTCGGTCTCATTGGTTAAGCATCAGGGCATTGGATGTGGTGTGCTGCACACTCTGGCATAGATGGAGTGAGAGTAAGTTGCTGGGAGAAGAGAAGAGAGGGGGTGGAGATTGGCCCAGGGAATAGGCTGCACGGAGTCAAGGTCAGGAGGCTGTGTCCCGCCTCCAGCTCCCCTGGGACAGCTCCTTCTCGCATGCACACGCCAGGTCTCTTTCCTGCGGAGCCCTGGGGATTTCGGATCTGAAACAGTCATTTCTGCTGCTCGCCGCCTCTGCTCGCTTCTGACGCCAGAAAAGGATGCCATCGCCCTGTCTCCAAACATGTCCGCATGGCCTGGCAACTGCTTTGACCGAGGAAATGCCTGGAGAAGTGATTTCTCAGCAGGAACATCTGAGAGTCGGCCTGATGCCCGTGGGCGGGGTTTCAGAGCCATTGCCACAATAGAACCCCCTGCTGGTGTGAGCTCCATCCGTAGGCAGGCGGAGTGTGAAACAAGCAGGCTGAGACCCTGTGGCTGTTACTGCGGCGTACCGCAGCCTGTGCTAACGGCTAGCGGCTCCTGTCTCTCTCCATAGGCAGCCAAAGACATAATGGGATTTGTACGACTCAGCTCTTTCTTCCCTCCTCTTTGGACCCATGTCTTTCCTGTTCTGTGAAACTGATACTCTGATTACTCTGCAGCAAATGAATAAATAAAACAGTTGCAACCTGATATCGCCACTGAGTTCCTTCTCTCCTCTTGGCCTTATTTTTTAAGCAGCGGGAAAGTGGTTTTGATTTTTAATGTATGATAACCAACAAAGTGAATTAGGGCAACCTTTGATTCAAGCAACGGCAAACAAAATTTAATTCTGTTTTGAAATAGGGATGGAAAAGTGTAGAAATCATGTGAACAGACAGCTTCCCATGGGATCCTAAAAGGATTTGCATTGGCAAGCCGAGCCGAACCTTGCCTGAGAAGGTAGGAGACAGGAAGTACAGCATGCTGCTGTTAGAAGATGCTTCTCTCTCACACACACACACTTTTTAATAAAAAATTATTTATTTATTTGAAAGAGCTACAGAGTTGGGGGGTGGGGAGATCTTCCATCTACTGGTTCACTCTCAGGTGGCCACAATGAGCAGGGCTGGGGCAGGAGCTTCATCCGGGTCTCCCATGTGGCTGGCAGGGGCCCAAGCACTTGGACCATCTTTTGCTGCTTTTCCCTGGCCATTAGCAGGGAGCTGGATTGGAAGTGGAGCAGCTGGTAGTTGAACTGGCATCCGTAGGGGATGCTGGCACTGCAGGCAGCGGCTTTACCCACTAAGCCATGGTGCTAGTCCCAGGAGATTCTCCTCTTGAAGATGCACAGGAGACAGCCCTCAGATCAGTCACCAAAGTAGGGAGGGATCAGCCAGCCCCAGTTAGATCCAGTTTCTCCTTCCACCAAGCCCCACAGGCGTGGCTGATGCTTGTCAGTCAGTGGTTGCCCATTAAACACCAGCAAATCCATGGTTTCCCAAGTTGATGTGTCCCATTTAAAACTATCGGTTCAGGGCTGGTGTTGTGGTGCAGTGGGTTAAGCTACCTCCTGTGATCCCGGCATCTCATAGGAACAGCAGTGCAAGTCCCAGCTGCTCCACTTCTGATCCGGCTCCCTGCTAATGTGCCGGGGGAAGCAACAGAAGATGCCCCAAGTGCTTGGGCCCCTGCACCCATGTGGGAGACCCGGATGGAGTTCCTGGCCCTAGGCTTCAACCTGGTGCTGCTCCTGCAGTTGTGGGCATGTGGGGAGTGAACCAAGCTGATGAAAGAACTCTCTCTCTGTCTCTGCCTCTCTCTCGGTAACTCTGCATTTCAAATAAATTAATTAATTTTAAAAAACAAGACTAATGACTCATTAAGCGTTTCAGACTCTTTAGCACATCAAAGAGGTGTGTACATAGGTTCTGACACTTAGATTTGGACATTAAAGGGAAAATAAGAGTCCAGTTGATTCTACGCAATTTCACACATATTTATAGCTCACTTACAGGTGCCAGCAATCCTAGTTTGTCTACGACTGCCCAAATAAGGTTGGGGTGTGAGGTGAGATCCCAGGAGCTCAGAGTGTCCAAGGAGGAGTGGCTGGTCCATTTTCCCTCCAGCAAACACACTTCAGCTTTCTACTCTTCTCGGGAGCAATGGTGGCAGCCACACCTTAGCAACTGTGGCATGCAAATACAGGCCGTGATGTTTTCAATTGGGATGGCAATTTCCACCCTTTCCCTCAGCGTGGCTTCTTTCAGGGTCTTGGCCTCTGGACCTGGGCTCATTTTTGTGGCTAGATCAATATCCTTTGTGATGGCCCAGCTTGGAGCCAATGGATAATGATCTGCTATTGTGATTACCATTCATTTTGCAATTTTATTTCAATCAAAAGAGTAAGGCTTAAGGGTTGTGGCCCTGCTCAACTCCCCAGGGTTGAGATCTTAACTCACGGGGCTGGGAACCTCCGATGAACACACATGGAACTCATTTGGTGGCCAGACAGCCTAACAGCAGAGAGAATCGCACTAAAGAAACTGGCTTCTCCGCCAGCCATGGCTCTCAGCCGTGTGTCCAGTTAATGATGTGCTGCCGCTACTGGCTGCCAACATGGCTAAGACGTCACCTTTGTTATCTCACTGAATCTTCACAACTACTCTAGTAGGTAATTTTTAAAACTTTTAAATTATAAAAAAGACATTTATTTATTTGAAAAGCAATGAGGGAAAGAGAGAGAGAGAGATGGAGATCTTCTACCATCTGCTGGCTCACTCCCCAAATGACCACAAAAATTAAGGCCGGGCCAGGCTGAAGCCAAGAGCCAGGAACTCCATCCTGGGTCTCCCATGTTGGTGGCACAGGCTCAAGTACTTGGACTATCTTCCACTGCCTTCCCAGGTACATTAGCAGGGAGCTGGATTGGAAGCAGAGCAGCCAGGACTCTAAGTTGTGCTCTGGTTGGGGAGGTAATTTTTTAATCCCCATTTTATAAACAAGAAAAGTGAGGCACAGAGACCCCAGGTCATTGACTTGCAAGCTTGTAGATCAAACTTGCAGAGTCGTGGTTTGCCTTCAGTAAGCGTGACCTCAGGATCATCACTGAGATTTAAGAAAGTGGGACCAAAGCCAGGGCACAAGAAGATGCACGAGGTGGGCCGCAGGTCTCTGGGCAGCAGGCTGTGGTGCAGAGGGAGCCAGACAGCTTCCCTTGGTCAAGTCTAGGCTTGAAGTCTTGGGAGAGAGGTGAAAGGCATTAGCTAGGTGATTTCAAGAATTGTTAGTAGTGAATAATTCCCAAGATTGAGTGGGAAATGTAAAGGGAAAAATCATAACAGTGTATGCATGGCACAATCACATTTACACGAAAACAAGTGAATTACACAAGAGATCTTAAGAAAGTTTGTGGTTCTACAACATGTTGAGCATAGGGGTGCCACATGACCCAGAAATGCCGCTGAGAAAACTTGTATCCAATGTACATAGTGACTCAATTCATAACAGTCAAAAAATGAGATCAACCTAAATGTTCATTAACTGATGAAAAGACAAAGTGATATAGCCATACAATGGAATATTACGCAGCCACAAAAAGAATAAAGTACAGATGAACCTTGAAAACATTATGCTGCCTCTAACAAGCCAATCACAAAAGGTAGCACATTGTGCAATTCCGTTTATATGAAATGTCCACAATGAGCAAATCTATAGAAACAGAAAGTAGATTAGTGTTTGCTCAGGGTGAGGTGTGAAGGGTGTGGACGGGGGCAATTGCTAATGAGTACCAGGTTTCTTCTCGGGACAAAACTGTTGTAAAACCAACTTGCCATAATGATTGTATAACTCTGCAAACACATTAAAAACTCCTGAAGTGTGGACTTTAAATGGGCGAGTTTTATGATTTGTGAAATCTATCTCAATAAAGCTGCTATTTAAAAAATCTGCAGAATGTACTTTGTTAATTGTTGCAGACTATAGCATTTTAATCATTTTAGATTACACATGAAATAGATTCATTATAAAACATGTAGATAATAGAAGAGGTCAAAAACTTCATGGAAATTCACATTATGAAAAGATTGCTTGGATTCCATTTTTTTTTTTATAGCCAAATAGTTCAAATCTACTTTTTCCATGAATGTTTTGGAAATGTCCTTGCATAGACAGGAATTATTTAAAAATTAAAAATCACCTGAGATGTAAAAATGTATACTAAAATAACAGCTGTTGATAATAAAAATTTGGAAAATATCAAAGTACGTAGAAGACAGTTAATAACATAGAGGACACTACCTGAGGTTCCTAGTCCCTTCTTCTCTGTTAATGATTTGTTTCATAAGCCTCCAAGCATTTGGCATGCACATAAAGTATGCAAAGCAAATAGATATATACACACATATATAAATATATATATATAAATATATACACATACATACATAAATGTACACAAATATATATACATACACACATATACATACAATTATACGTCTATATCCTTTGAAAATGAGTTAGAATGGGGAGGCAGGCATTTGACCCCGTGGTTAATATGCTGTCTGCATCCCATATCAGAGGGCCTGGGTTCAAGACCTGGCTCTGCTCCCAATTTCAGCTTCCTGCTGATTTGCACTGTGGGGCAGAGCAGGTGACAGATCAGTTGGGTTCCTGTCACCCACATGGGAGACCCAGAGTGAGCTCCCAACTCCTGACTGCAGCCTGACCCAGCCCCAGACATTTGGGGAGTGAATCAGGAAATGGGAGAGCGTGCTCTCTCTCTCTCTCTCTTTCTCTCTTCCTCTCTCTCTGACTCTTGGCCTTTCAAAACAATTAATTAAAAACAACCGGAGTAGCATCGTATACACACTTACAACCTAACCTTTGGGAAAGCGGATGACTGATCTTGGAGATCCTTCCCTGTGATCGCCCATGGACCAGGTTCATCTTTTTAACAGCTGCGTAACGTTCCCCAGGGGATCGGCCAAGGGTCTCCTTGCTGGTTGTCCCTCTGTTTTGCTTTTGCTGGCACTGCTGCTAACATTGTGGAGGTAACTAGAACACTGGAAAGCAGGAAAGGCTGTTTAATCGATGTCCTCCCAAAACGTTTATCTTGTTTCTCTTTAAATAGCTAATTTAGGGGCAGGTGTTCACACAGTGGTGTGAGGTACCTGCATACCCTGTCAGAGTGCTCTGGGTTCAGTTCCAGCTTCCTGCTACTACGCACCCTGTAAGACAAAAGCTGATGGACAGCTCAAGGACCTGGGCACCTGCAGTCCACAGGGAACACCCTGACTCAGTTCCCGGCTCCTGACTTCAGCCTGGCCCAGCTCTGGTTGGCGTGAACCAGTGGATGGAAGATCTCTGCCTAGCTCTCTATCTTTCAAATAAATGTTTAACGATTAAAGTAAATAATAAAAATTTTAAAAGATGATTAATTTATACCCATGTTACAAAACTGAAGAGCAGCACAGGGTGTCCAGTCAGGGAAAAGCCCGCTGCTTTCTGCCCCGGTCAACCAGTCCTCATGCCCGGGGCCAATCATTGGCACCACGCTGGAGACCCCTCAGGAACCTTCAGGAGAACTCTGCTCCTTTTATTTTTTTTTAAATAAACTTATCCTTTTATTTAAAAAAAGATTTATTTATTTGTTTGAAAGGCAGAGTTACAGAGAGAAAGAGAGGGAAAGAGAGCGAGATCTTCCATCCTCTGGTTCACACTCCAGATGGCTGCAATGGCCAGGGCTAGGTCAGATGGAGGCCAGGGGCTAGGAGCTTCATCCAGGTCTCCCACATGGGTGCAGGGACCCAAGCACTTGAGTCACTCTCCACTGCTTTCCCAGGCACATTAGCAGGGAGCTGGATTGGAAGTAGAGCATCAGGGACTCGAATCAGCACCCACATGGGATGCCGGAGTCATAGGCGGCAGCTTCACCTGCTGCACCACAAGGCCAGCCCCTAGAACAGTGTTCTTAAGTGAGTGGGCAGTGCCTTTGACATTGGACGCCTCAGGGTGCCAGTACAAATGAGGACCTCGGTTCTTAGAAGTCAAGGTGGAACATATCCTCTTGGGAAATATCACATATTAGTTTTAAAAGTGAAGATCAAATAGCTCACCTGTCCCAGAATTAGGCAGTCCAGGCAACTCTATAAAGAACTTTACGTTTGGGGTGATGACACTGGCTAGGGAAGATGTAACTACGCACACACACACACACACACTCACAGGCCCAGGCAGGTAAGGTAGAAAGTGGCTAGGATTTTGACAGGCTGCACTTGAACCTTAGCTTCCTCTTTTCCAAACCTCGAGCCTGAGTTAGGGGAACACTCAGAATTGCTACGACCTGGGGAGAACACCACGGCCCTGCAGTTTCATCTGCAGCAGGACAGGGACTAGGTGACGCCACGGAGCCACTCCTCTGGGAACCACATGTAAGACGATGCCCAAACACTCAGCCATCAAGAAGAACAACATTGGGCCGGGGGTGTGGTGCTGTGGGTTGAGTTACTGGCATCTGATAGCAGTTCCACCTCCTCCTCTTCCAGTCTACTTCCTGCTAATGCACTTGGAAAGGCAGCAGAGGATGGCCCAAGTACTCGGACCCCTGCTCCCACCTGGGAGACTCCGATGAAGCTCCTGGCTTTGGCCTGGCTCAGCCCCAGCCATTGCAGCCATTTAGGGAGTGGACCAGCAGATGGAAGACCTCTCTCTTCCTGTAATTCTGCCATTCAAACAAATAAATCTTTAAAAAAGATAAGCAACATTTTAAGACACTTTGAAAAAAATCAAATTAACAAATGGCCCAGTCGCTGGTTTTGGTATATATGGTTTTATGAGAGGTAAGGATGATGTCGGAAGCACCTTGAGTTCGGCAGCCCTTAGAAACAGGTGTCTTTGGGGTGAGTCGAGGAGCTTGGGTTGAGGGCATTTGTGGGATCCGTGGGTCCTCTAACACTTCATTTCAAACAACGTCCTTCTCTCCACTGCACAAAGGAAATAGGGCTCCCTCCTCCAGCCATTTATCAGAGTGCCAGATAAAAATTATGTAACAGGAAGTTTTCTGTTCCTATTGTAATATAAGCGAATCACCCGTTCTCTATTGATAACACATTACGTGCTGCGGCTCACACGCCGCAGCTCTCAAGCGCTTTCTGCCGTAATGATTTTATACCCCACTTCTGTAATGGCCCCCTGACGGTGCCCAGCGGCTCCCTTCCGTGTGCAATGATATTATTCTGCAATCTGTCTTGGGAGGATGCTTAAAAGCTTTCTCTCATTTTCTCCATTGAACTCATGTATTATCTGAGTTTTTACATTAAATGGCCATTCTTAATATCCCCTGACATGTCACCTCTTTTCTGGAGAGGACACCGGGACAGTGCTCACCCGATTCCAGAATCCATACTAATCGAATCCCACTTCCCCACTTCAGCCGAGAGCAGTGTGTTGGGTGCAACAGCATTTAATCTGGAGAAAGAACTTATGAAAGAGAACAAAAACAATTTAAGCTGCAGTTGGTTAAATGCGAACGTGAGTGATGCAATTTGTTTTCTAAAAAGGAATTAGCAGATATTGAAGTCAAGTTGCGGAATGAAGGTCAGAAATGCTCAGCTTTATTGCTCCCGTACAACCGACAACAATGCTTTCGCTAAAGCCTAATCTTGGCAAATAGTGGATAAACATTTGAGTTTTGATACCGAAGGAGAAGAAAGGCTACAGCTAAGGCTGTAAATCTACACTGTGATCTAGTAATTTAAAAACACTGAAATCCATTCTCCAAATCCTGATATTTCACCCCAGACTTGCACCAGTGTGTTTAATCTGTGCTTCCCAGCGCTGCCTTGAGCAATAAGCTAGAAAGCCTATTTAAGCACCTGTTTTAAGGGAGAAAGAATGTCTGATCGTTGACCCATCTTCCCTGTAGAATTCAAACACAAAATGAAAAAGTTGAAGCCCAAATTCCTTTAAGGCATAAGCGGACATAACTGACGTTTGCCTTGAGGCCTCTGGGCTGGGAGGATTTTGATTTTTAAGAGTCAGGGACCTGCCCCCCCCGCCCTCCCCCACCCCCAAAGCTGCAGGCTGATTTCCTCCTTGTGCAGATAGAAAGTTCCATCTCGCTAATGGATTGGGGGCAGGACACGGGCCACGCGGGAGGCCTGTAATGGAGAAGATGCTGATTTCAATCCCAGCGTTGTCTGGGGGTGGAGGAGAGGGCAGTGGGCAAAGGCAGAGGACAATGAATCATCCATCCTGTTGATGTGGGCATCGGCCTGAGAGTCGTGGATGAACTTTGATGACCTGCTCAGATCTGAAGAACAGGGGACAGAAGTCCCTCTCAGCTTTGGAGCCTCGTACACCTGGTTTGAGTTCTCTCTCTGCCACGTAATAGCTGTGTGACTTTGGGCAAGTAGCTTAGCCTCTCTGAAGCTCAGTTTCCTTGTGAGCCTAACAAAGATAACAATATCTGATTCTCAGGGTTGCAGTGGAGACAAGCAGCTCACACAGGGTCTGGCCCATAGCAGGTGCCCAGAAAAGTGGTAGCTGTGTGCCATTCTATGTGGCCAGAGTAACACAGATGTCCTTACGTGTACCTTGACGGATTGCCATGGCTAAAATTTCAGATGGTTAATTGATTGTTTATTTCATCTTAAAACAACAGATAAGTATGCTGAGAAATTAAAATCACAAGAAGACTCCATATTATGGAATTTATTTTGCACTTTAAAAATTAATCTTCAAAAACTCCATTTGGCCACCTGGGTTTGCCAGGATGTCACTGGCAAAGATGTCAACAGAAAGAGAAGCTTGGCCATCTCCTTTCTCCAAAGGTATTTATTTTATTTTATGCTTGCATTCTGGCTCCCGGAGCCTCTTTGCTGGCATCATGTTGGATGATAAATCCATTTGTTTGGGCAACTTCAGGAGGGAAATTTGCCCAGAAAACTGGCTGGAGCTGTCTTTGGAAAAAGCCAAATTAAGTCTCCAACAGACTGGGGTCCCTTCCAAATGAGTTCCCAGCGGGCCGGAAGTGTTCAGCTCTGTACAGCGCACAGCCTACACCAAGAGCCCCCAAACCATGTTAAACAAAGAAGACCAAGCCATTGGCAGTTGTATCGATTGGCACCCATCAGGTCGCATTCCTTTGTCTGCCGCCCGGCTCATTTTCAAACCCCGGTCCAACCTTTGTGGAGGAACACGCTTAAATGCTGACAAATTTCCCCCTCCATAAGAAATTGCTCCTGCAATTTGTCTTTTTAGCTGAGCTTCTGTGGGCCTGTGTAGCATAAAAAAAAATGTTGTCCTTGTCACCTGCCATTTTTCCAGCCAGCCTGACACCCCCCGGGCTTCCCAACAGCTCTCTCCAGCAGGAGCTGTCTTGGAACTCTTAGCACCACCAAATAATTGAGGTTGTCACATCTCTTGTTCATTGTTTTTTCCAGCCCTGGAAAAATGCAAATATTTCATTGTAGTCATTAATTTTCCCATCCTTTTCTTCAAGCATCTCGTCGGCGTGATCTCGCGGAAAGGGCTGAAGGCATGATTGCAAACACGGTGGCACCGGGCTCCTGCCCACGGTGGGGAGAGTCTCATCAGATCAGATCTCACGGAGGTCATCAATCACGCCCGCTGACAACCATTTTGCCTTCGTTTGTTACAGATGTGAACATGCTTAATTATTTGTAGTGTAATTAGTTCATGAAATGTCAGGAAATGTCAAACTGTGTTCACAGCACAGATTTTTTTTTTCTTTTTTTTCTTTTTTTTTTTTTTTTTTCTGCTGCAAAGAGCAGTGAGAGCAAGTGTCAGTGGGAAATGAGGGGTTGATGAGAAAGGAAGGGCTGTGTCTGCAGGCAGATGAGGGAACGGCTGGGGGACAGACGAGGGCAGAAATATTAAGATTAGGCATTTTTGGAGAAGTAGAGTTTTGGCTTTTTTTTTTTTTAATCCAAGTATGCATCACACAAGTGGGATGTGACAAGCCAGACACACTGCCAGTCTCCTACCAAGGGAGTTTGGGTTTTGAGAGTCTGTTCGCCTTGAGTTTAAAAGCAGTGGATTTTGATGTAAAAGGACATCAGGTTAAAAAAATATATATATGTATGTATCTCCACACCCGGGGAGGCAGCTTCTTCTGTATTCCTTGTGCCATAATCGCCTTCTACAATTATTTATTCTTAGGTGGATAGAAGGTCAAAGGGTGAAGTCAGTCTTTGGATGAAGCACAAATTCTCCGCCATGCAGAGAACAAACGCCTCCCGCGTGCAGCTTTGAGAGCAGCGATCTACAAGCTGGGCGTTTACTTTCTTCTCATCTCATGCCG